>NC_090448.1:488241715-488541715 GCF_031143425.1 Pleurodeles waltl
TACCCAGAATCCTTTGCAAACCTCAAATATGGCTAAAAAAACACATTTTCCTCACATTTCGGTGACAGAAAGTTCTGGAATCAGAGAGGAGCCACAAATTTCTTTCCACCCAGCGTTCCGCCAAGCCTCCCGAAAAAAATGATACCTCACTTATGTGGGTAGGCATAGCGCCCGCGAGAGGAAATCCCCCAAAACGCAACGTGGACACATCACATTTTTTGAAAGAAAACAGGTGTTTTTTGCAAAGTGCCTACCTGTAGATTTTGTCCTCTAGCTCAGCCGGCACCTAGGGAAACCTACCAAACCTGTGCATTTTTGAAAACTAGAGACCTAGGGGAATCCAAGATGGGGTCACTTGTGGGGCTCTGACCAGGTTCTGTTACCCAGAATCCTTTGCAAACCTCAAAATTTGGGTAAAAAAACACATTTTCCTCACATTTCGGTGACAGAAAGTTCTGGAATCAGAGAGGAGCCACAAATTTCCTTCCACCCAGCGTTCCGCCAAGCCTCCCGAAAAAAATGATACCTCACTTATGTGGGTAGGCATAGCGCCCGCGACAGGAAATCCCCCAAAACGAAACGTGGACATATCACATTTTTTTAAAGAAAACAGAGGTGTTTTTTGCAAAGTGCCTAACTGTAGATTTTGGCCTCTAGCTCAGCCGGCACCTAGGGAAACCTACCAAACCTGTGCACTTTTGAAAACTAGAGACCTAGGGGAATCCAAGATGGGGTGACTTGTGGGGCTTTGACCAGGTTCTGTTACCCAGAATCTTTTGCAAACCTCAAAATTTGGCCAAAAAAAACACATTTTCCTCACATTTCGGTGACAGAAAGTTCTGGAATCAGAGAGGAGCCACAAATTTCCTTCCACCCAGCGTTCCCCCAAGTCTCCCGATAAAAATGATACCTCACTTGTGTGGGTAGGCCTAGCGCCCGCGACAGGAAATGCCCCAAAACGCAACGTGGACACAACACATTTTTTGAAAAAAACAGGTGTTTTTTGCAAAGTGCCTACCTGTAGATTTTGGCCTCTAGCTCAGCCGGCACCTAGGGAAACCTACCAAACCTGTGCATTTTTGAAAACTAGAGACCTAGGGGAATCCAAGATGGGGTGACTTGTGGGTCTCGGACCAGGTTCTGTTACCCAAAATCCTTTGCAAACCTCAATATGTGGCTAAAAAAACACATTTTCCTCACATTTCGGTGACAGAAAGTTCTGGAATCAGAGAGAAGCCACAAATTTCCTTCCACCTAGCGTTCCGCCAAGTCTCCCGATAAAAATGATACCTCACTTGTGTGGGTAGGCCTAGCGCCCGCAACAGGAAATGCCCCAAAACGCAACGTGGACACATCACATTTTTTTAAAGAAAACAGAGGTGTTTTTTGCAAAGTGCCTACCTGTAGATTTTGTCCTCTAGCTCAGCCGGCACCTAGGGAAACCTACCAAACCTGTGCACTTTTGAAAACTAGAGACCTAGGGGAATCCAAGATGGGGTGACTTGTGGGGCTTTGACCAGGTTCTGTTACCCAGAATCTTTTGCAAACCTCAAAATTTGGCCAAAAAAAAACACATTTTCCTCACATTTCGGTGACAGAAAGTTCTGGAATCAGAGAGGAGCCACAAATTTCCTTCCACCCAGCGTTCCCCCAAGTCTCCCGATAAAAATGATACCTCACTTGTGTGGGTAGGCCTAGCGCCCGCGACAGGAAATGCCCCAAAACGCAACGTGGACACAACACATTTTTTGAAAAAAACAGGTGTTTTTTGCAAAGTGCCTACCTGTAGATTTTGGCCTCTAGCTCAGCCGGCACCTAGGGAAACCTACCAAACCTGTGCATTTTTGAAAACTAGAGACCTAGGGGAATCCAAGATGGGGTGACTTGTGGGTCTCTGACCAGGTTCTGTTACCCAGAATACTTTGCAAACCTCAAAATTTGGCTAAAAAAAACACATTTTCCTCACATTTCGGTGACAGAAAGTTCTGGAATCAGAAAGGAGCCACAAATTTCCTTCCACCCAGCGTTCCGCCAAGCCTCCCGAAAAAAATGATACCTCACTTATGTGGGTAGGCATAGCGCCCGCGACAGGAAATGTCCCAAAACGCAACGTGGACACATCACATTTTTTGAAAGAAAACAGAGCTGTTTTTTGCAAAGTGCCTAACTGTAGATTTTGTCCTCTAGCTCAGCCGGCACCTAGGGAAACCTACCAAACCTGTGCACTTTTGAAAACTAGAGACCTAGGGGAATCCAAGATGGGGTGACTTGTGGGGCTCTGATCAGGTTCTGTTACCCAGAATCCTTTGCAAACCTCAAAATTTGGCAAAAAAACACATTTTCCTCACATTTCGGTGACAGAAAGTTTTGGAATCAGAGAGGAGCCACAAATTTCCTTCCACCCAGCGTTCCGCCAAGCCTCCCGAAAAAAATGATACCTCACTTATGTGGGTAGGCATAGCGCCCGCGACAGGAAATGCCCCAAAACGCAACGTGGACACATCACATTTTTTTAAAGAAAACAGAGGTGTTTTTTGCAAAGTGCCTACCTGTAGATTTTGTCCTCTAGCTCAGCCGGCACCTAGGGAAACCTACCAAACCTGTGCATTTTTGAAAACTAGAGACCTAGGGGAATCCAAGATGGGGTCACTTGTGGGGCTCTGACCAGGTTCTGTTACCCAGAATCCTTTGCAAACCTCAAAATTTGGCTAAAAAAACACATTTTCCTCACATTTCGGTGACAGAAAGTTCTGGAATCAGAGAGGAGCCACAAATTTCCTTCCACCCAGCGTTCCGCCAAGCCTCCCGAAAAAAATGATACCTCACTTATGTGGGTAGGCATAGCGCCCGCGACAGGAAATCCCCCAAAACGAAACGTGGACATATCAAATTTTTTGAAAGAAAACAGAGGTGTTTTTTGCAAAGTGCCTACCTGTAGATTTTGGCCTCTAGCTCAGCCGGCGCCTAGGGAAACCTACCAAACCTGTGCATTTGTGAAAACTAGAGACCTAAGGGAATCCAAGATGGGGTGACTTGTGGGGTTCTGACCAGGTTCTGTTACCCAGAATCCTTTGCAAACCTCAAAATGTGGCTAAAAAAACACATTTTCCTCACATTTCGGTGACAGAAAGTTTTGGAATCAGAGAGGAGCCACAAATTTCCTTCCACCCGCGTTCCGCCAAGCCTCCCGAAAAAAATGATACCTCACTTATGTGGGTAGGCATAGCGCCCGCGACAGGAAATGCCCCAAAACGCAACGTGGACACATCACATTTTTTTAAAGAAAACAGAGGTGTTTTTTGCAAAGTGCCTACCTGTAGATTTTGTCCTCTAGCTCAGCCGGCACCTAGGGAAACCTACCAAACCTGTGCATTTTTGAAAACTAGAGACCTAGGGGAATCCAAGATGGGGTGACTTGTGGGGCTCTGACCAGGTTCTGTTACCCAGAATCCTTTGCAAACCTCAAAATTTGGGTAAAAAAACACATTTTCCTCACATTTCGGTGACAGAAAGTTCTGGAATCAGAGAGGAGCCACAAATTTCCTTCCACCCAGCGTTCCGCCAAGCCTCCCGAAAAAAATGATACCTCACTTATGTGGGTAGGCATAGCGCCCGCGACAGGAAATCCCCCAAAACGAAACGTGGACATATCACATTTTTTTAAAGAAAACAGAGGTGTTTTTTTGCAAAGTGCCTAACTGTAGATTTTGGCCTCTAGCTCAGCCGGCACCTAGGGAAACCTACCAAACCTGTGCACTTTTGAAAACTAGAGACCTAGGGGAATCCAAGATGGGGTGACTTGTGGGGCTTTGACCAGGTTCTGTTACCCAGAATCTTTTGCAAACCTCAAAATTTGGCCAAAAAAAACACATTTTCCTCACATTTCGGTGACAGAAAGTTCTGGAATCAGAGAGGAGCCACAAATTTCCTTCCACCCAGCGTTCCCCCAAGTCTCCCGATAAAAATGATACCTCACTTGTGTGGGTAGGCCTAGCGCCCGCGACAGGAAATGCCCCAAAACGCAACGTGGACACAACACATTTTTTGAAAAAAACAGGTGTTTTTTGCAAAGTGCCTACCTGTAGATTTTGGCCTCTAGCTCAGCCGGCACCTAGGGAAACCTACCAAACCTGTGCATTTTTGAAAACTAGAGACCTAGGGGAATCCAAGATGGGGTGACTTGTGGGTCTCTGACCAGGTTCTGTTACCCAGAATCCTTTGCAAACCTCAATATGTGGCTAAAAAAACACATTTTCCTCACATTTCGGTGACAGAAAGTTCTGGAATCAGAGAGAAGCCACAAATTTCCTTCCACCTAGCGTTCCGCCAAGTCTCCCGATAAAAATGATACCTCACTTGTGTGGGTAGGCCTAGCGCCCGCGACAGGAAATGCCCCAAAACGCAACGTGGACACATCACATTTTTTTAAAGAAAACAGAGGTGTTTTTTGCAAAGTGCCTACCTGTAGATTTTGTCCTCTAGCTCAGCCGGCACCTAGGGAAACCTACCAAACCTGTGCACTTTTGAAAACTAGAGACCTAGGGGAATCCAAGATGCGGTGACTTGTGGGGCTTTGACCAGTTTCTGTTACCCAGAATCTTTTGCAAACCTCAAAATTTGGCCAAAAAAAACACATTTTCCTCACATTTCGGTGACAGAAAGTTCTGGAATCAGAGAGGAGCCACAAATTTCCTTCCACCCAGCGTTCCCCCAAGTCTCCCGATAAAAATGATACCTCACTTGTGTGGGTAGGCCTAGCGCCCGCGACAGGAAATGCCCCAAAACGCAACGTGGACACAACACATTTTTTGAAAAAAACAGGTGTTTTTTGCAAAGTGCCTACCTGTAGATTTTGGCCTCTCGCTCAGCCGGCACCTAGGGAAACCTACCAAACCTGTTCATTTTTGAAAACTAGAGACCTAGGGGAATCCAAGATGGGGTGACTTGTGGGTCTCTGACCAGGTTCTGTTACCCAGAATCCTTTGCAAACCTCAATATGTGGCTAAAAAAACACATTTTCCTCACATTTCGGTGACAGAAAGTTCTGGAATCAGAGAGAAGCCACAAATTTCCTTCCACCTAGCGTTCCGCCAAGTCTCCCGATAAAAATGATACCTCACTTGTGTGGGTAGGCCTAGCACCCGCGACAGGAAATGCCCCAAAACGCAACGTGGACACATCACATTTTTTTAAAGAAAACAGAGGTGTTTTTTGCAAAGTGCCTACCTGTAGATTTTGTCCTCTAGCTCAGCCGGCACCTAGGGAAACCTACCAAACCTGTGCATTTTTGAAAACTAGAGACCTACGGGAATCCAAGATGGGGTGACTTGTGGGGCTCTGATCAGGTTCTGTTACCCAGAATACTTTGCAAATCTCAAAATTTGGCTAAAAAAACACATTTTCCTCACATTTCGGTGACAGAAAGTTCTGGAATCAGAAAGGAGCCACAAATTTCCTTCCACCCAGCGTTCCGCCAAGCCTCCCGAAAAAAATGATACCTCACTTATGTGGGTAGGCATAGCGCCCGCGACAGGAAATGTCCCAAAACGCAACGTGGACACATCACATTTTTTGAAAGAAAACAGAGCTGTTTTTTGCAAAGTGCCTAACTGTAGATTTTGGCCTCTAGCTCAGCCGGCACCTAGGGAAACCTACCAAACCTGTGCACTTTTGAAAACTAGAGACCTAGGGGAATCCAAGATGGGGTGACTTGTGGGGCTCTGATTAGGTTCTGTTACCCAGAATCCTTTGCAAACCTCAAAATTTGGCAAAAAAAACACATTTTCCTCACATTTCGGTGACAGAAAGTTCTGGAATCAGAGAGGAGCCACACATTTCCTTCCACCTAGCGTTCCGCCAAGTCTCCCGATAAAAATGATACCTCACTTGTGTGGGTAGGCCTAGCGCCCGCGACAGGAAATGCCCCAAAACGCAACGTGGACACATCACATTTTTTTAAAGAAAACAGAGGTGTTTTTTGCAAAGTGCCTACCTGTAGATTTTGGCCTCTAGCTCAGCCGGCACCTAGGGAAACCTACCAAACCTGTGCATTTTTGAAAACTAGAGACCTACGGGAATCCAAGATGGGGTGACTTGTGGGGCTCTGATCAGGTTCTGTTACCCAGAATACTTTGCAAACCTCAAAATTTGGCTAAAAAAAACACATTTTCCTCACATTTCGGTGACAGAAAGTTCTGGAATCAGAAAGGAGCCACAAATTTCCTTCCACCCAGCGTTCCGCCAAGCCTCCCGAAAAAAATGATACCTCACTTATGTGGGTAGGCATAGCGCCCGCGACAGGAAATGCCCCAAAACGCAACGTGGACATATCACATTTTTGAAAGAAAACAGCTGTTTTTTGCAAAGTGCCTAACTGTAGATTTTGGCCTCTAGCTCAGCCGGCACCTAGGGAAACCTACCAAACCTATGCACTTTTGAAAACTAGAGACCGAGGGGAATCCAAGATGGGGTGACTTGTGGGGCTCTGACCAGGTTCTGTTACCCAGAATCCTTTGCAAACCTCAAAATTAGGCTAAAAAAACACATTTTCCTCACATTTCGGTGACAGAAAGTTCTGGAATCAGAGAGGAGCCACAAATTTCCTTCCACCCAGCGTTCCCCCAAGTCTCCCGATAAAAATGATACCTCACTTGTGTGGGTAGGCCTAGCGCCCGCGACAGGAAATGCCCCAAAACGCAACGTGGACACATCACATTTTTTTAAAGAAAACAGAGGTGTTTTTTGCAAAGTGCCTAACTGTAGATTTTGGCCTCTAGCTCAGCCGGCGCCTAGGGAAACCTACCAAACCTGTGCATTTTTGAAAACTAGAGACCTAGGGGAATCCAAGATGGGGTGACTTGTGGGTCTCTGACCAGGTTCTGTTACCTAGAATCCTTTGCAAACCTCAATATGTGGCTAAAAAAACAAATTTTCCTCACATTTCGGTGACAGAAAGTTCTGGAATCAGAGAGAAGCCACAAATTTCCTTCCACCTAGCGTTCCGCCAAGTCTCCCGATAAAAATGATACCTCACTTGTGTGGGTAGGCCTACCGCCCGCGACAGGAAATGCCCCAAAACGCAACGTGGACACATCACATTTTTTTAAAGAAAACAGAGGTGTTTTTTGCAAAGTGCCTACCTGTAGATTTTGTCCTCTAGCTCAGCCGGCACCTAGGGAAACCTACCAAACCTGTGCACCTTTGAAAACTAGAGACCTAGGGGAATCCAAGATGGGGTGACTTGTGGGGCTTTGACCAGGTTCTGTTACCCAGAATCTTTTGCAAACCTCAAAATTTGGCCAAAAAAAACACATTTTCCTCACATTTCGGTGACAGAAAGTTCTGGAATCAGAGAGGAGCCACAAATTTCCTTCCACCCAGCGTTCCCCCAAGTCTCCCGATAAAAATGATACCTCACTTGTGTGGGTAGGCCTAGCGCCCGCGACAGGAAATGCCCCAAAACGCAACGTGGACACAACACATTTTTTGAAAAAACAGGTGTTTTTTGCAAAGTGCCTACCTGTAGATTTTGGCCTCTAGCTCAGCCGGCACCTAGGGAAACCTACCAAACCTGTGCATTTTTGAAAACTAGAGACCTAGGGGAATCCAAGATGGGGTGACTTGTGGGGCTCTGACCAGGTTCTGTTACCCAGAATCCTTTGCAAACCTCAAAATTTGGCTAAAAAAACACATTTTCCTCACATTTCGGTGACAGAAAGTTCTGGAATCAGAGAGGAGCCACAAATTTCCTTCCACCCAGCGTTCCGCCAAGCCTCCCGAAAAAAATGATACCTCACTTATGTGGGTAGGCATAGCGCCCGCGACAGGAAATCCCCCAAAACGAAACGTGGACATATCACATTTTTTGAAAGAAAACAGAGGTGTTTTTTGCAAAGTGCCTACCTGTAGATTTTGGCCTCTAGCTCAGCCGGCGCCTAGGGAAACCTACCAAACCTGTGCATTTGTGAAAACTAGAGACCTAAGTGAATCCAAGATGGGGTGACTTGTGGGGCTCTGACCAGGTTCTGTTACCCAGAATCCTTTGCAAACCTCAAAATGTGGCTAAAAAAACACATTTTCCTCACATTTCGGTGACAGAAAGTTTTGGAATCAGAGAGGAGCCACAAATTTCCTTCCACCCAGCGTTCCGCCAAGCCTCCCGAAAAAAATGATACCTCACTTATGTGGGTAGGCATAGCGCCCGCGACAGGAAATGCCCCAAAACGCAACGTGGACACATCACATTTTTTTAAAGAAAACAGAGGTGTTTTTTGCAAAGTGCCTACCTGTAGATTTTGTCCTCTAGCTCAGCCGGCACCTAGGGAAACCTACCAAACCTGTGCATTTTTGAAAACTAGAGACCTAGGGGAATCCAAGATGGGGTGACTTGTGGGGCTCTGACCAGGTTCTGTTACCCAGAATCCTTTGCAAACCTCAAAATTTGGGTAAAAAAACACATTTTCCTCACATTTCGGTGACAGAAAGTTCTGGAATCAGAGAGGAGCCACAAATTTCCTTCCACCCAGCGTTCCGCCAAGCCTCCCGAAAAAAATGATACCTCACTTATGTGGGTAGGCATAGCGCCCGCGACAGGAAATCCCCCAAAACGAAACGTGGACATATCACATTTTTTTAAAGAAAACAGAGGTGTTTTTTGCAAAGTGCCTAACTGTAGATTTTGGCCTCTAGCTCAGCCGGCACCTAGGGAAACCTACCAAACCTGTGCACTTTTGAAAACTAGAGACCTAGGGGAATCCAAGATGGGGTGACTTGTGGGGCTTTGACCAGGTTCTGTTACCCAGAATCTTTTGCAAACCTCAAAATTTGGCCAAAAAAAAACACATTTTCCTCACATTTCGGTGACAGAAAGTTCTGGAATCAGAGAGGAGCCACAAATTTCCTTCCACCCAGCGTTCCCCCAAGTCTCCCGATAAAAATGATACCTCACTTGTGTGGGTAGGCCTAGCGCCCGCGACAGGAAATGCCCCAAAACGCAACGTGGACACAACACATTTTTTGAAAAAAACAGGTGTTTTTTGCAAAGTGCCTACCTGTAGATTTTGGCCTCTAGCTCAGCCGGCACCTAGGGAAACCTACCAAACCTGTGCATTTTTGAAAACTAGAGACCTAGGGGAATCCAAGATGGGGTGACTTGTGGGTCTCTGACCAGGTTCTGTTACCCAGAATCCTTTGCAAACCTCAATATGTGGCTAAAAAAACACATTTTCCTCACATTTCGGTGACAGAAAGTTCTGGAATCAGAGAGAAGCCACAAATTTCCTTCCACCTAGCGTTCCGCCAAGTCTCCCGATAAAAATGATACCTCACTTGTGTGGGTAGGCCTAGCGCCCGCGACAGGAAATGCCCCAAAACGCAACGTGGACACATCACATTTTTTTAAAGAAAACAGAGGTTGTTTTTTGCAAAGTGCCTACCTGTAGATTTTGTCCTCTAGCTCAGCCGGCACCTAGGGAAACCTACCAAACCTGTGCACTTTTGAAAACTAGAGACCTAGGGGAATCCAAGATGGGGTGACTTGTGGGGCTTTGACCAGGTTCTGTTACCCAGAATCTTTTGCAAACCTCAAAATTTGGCCAAAAAAAAACACATTTTCCTCACATTTCGGTGACAGAAAGTTCTGGAATCAGAGAGGAGCCACAAATTTCCTTCCACCCAGCGTTCCCCCAAGTCTCCCGATAAAAATGATACCTCACTTGTGTGGGTAGGCCTAGCGCCCGCGACAGGAAATGCCCCAAAACGCAACGTGGACACAACACATTTTTTGAAAAAAACAGGTGTTTTTTGCAAAGTGCCTACCTGTAGATTTTGGCCTCTAGCTCAGCCGGCACCTAGGGAAACCTACCAAACCTGTGCATTTTTGAAAACTAGAGACCTAGGGGAATCCAAGATGGGGTGACTTGTGGGTCTCTGACCAGGTTCTGTTACCCAGAATCCTTTGCAAACCTCAATATGTGGCTAAAAAAACACATTTTCCTCACATTTCGGTGACAGAAAGTTCTGGAATCAGAGAGAAGCCACAAATTTCCTTCCACCTAGCGTTCCGCCAAGTCTCCCGATAAAAATGATACCTCACTTGTGTGGGTAGGCCTAGCACCCGCGACAGGAAATGCCCCAAAACGCAACGTGGACACATCACATTTTTTTAAAGAAAACAGAGGTGTTTTTTGCAAAGTGCCTACCTGTAGATTTTGTCCTCTAGCTCAGCCGGCACCTAGGGAAACCTACCAAACCTGTGCATTTTTGAAAACTAGAGACCTACGGGAATCCAAGATGGGGTGACTTGTGGGGCTCTGATCAGGTTCTGTTACCCAGAATACTTTGCAAACCTCAAAATTTGGCTAAAAAAACACATTTTCCTCACATTTCGGTGACAGAAAGTTCTGGAATCAGAAAGGAGCCACAAATTTCCTTCCACCCAGCGTTCCGCCAAGCCTCCCGAAAAAAATGATACCTCACTTATGTGGGTAGGCATAGCGCCCGCGACAGGAAATGTCCCAAAACGCAACGTGGACACATCACATTTTTTGAAAGAAAACAGAGCTGTTTTTTGCAAAGTGCCTAACTGTAGATTTTGGCCTCTAGCTCAGCCGGCACCTAGGGAAACCTACCAAACCTGTGCACTTTTGAAAACTAGAGACCTAGGGGAATCCAAGATGGGGTGACTTGTGGGGCTCTGATCAGGTTCTGTTACCCAGAATCCTTTGCAAACCTCAAAATTTGGCAAAAAAAACACATTTTCCTCACATTTCGGTGACAGAAAGTTCTGGAATCAGAGAGGAGCCACAAATTTCCTTCCACCTAGCGTTCCGCCAAGTCTCCCGATAAAAATGATACCTCACTTGTGTGGGTAGGCCTAGCGCCCGCGACAGGAAATGCCCCAAAACGCAACGTGGACACATCACATTTTTTTAAAGAAAACAGAGGTGTTTTTTGCAAAGTGCCTACCTGTAGATTTTGGCCTCTAGCTCAGCCGGCACCTAGGGAAACCTACCAAACCTGTGCATTTTTGAAAACTAGAGACCTACGGGAATCCAAGATGGGGTGACTTGTGGGGCTCTGATCAGGTTCTGTTACCCAGAATACTTTGCAAACCTCAAAATTTGGCTAAAAAAAACACATTTTCCTCACATTTCGGTGACAGAAAGTTCTGGAATCAGAAAGGAGCCACAAATTTCCTTCCACCCAGCGTTCCGCCAAGCCTCCCGAAAAAAATGATACCTCACTTATGTGGGTAGGCATAGCGCCCGCGACAGGAAATGCCCCAAAACGCAACGTGGACATATCACATTTTTTGAAAGAAAACAGAGGTGTTTTTTGCAAAGTGCCTAACTGTAGATTTTGGCCTCTAGCTCAGCCGGCACCTAGGGAAACCTACCAAACCTATGCACTTTTGAAAACTAGAGACCGAGGGGAATCCAAGATGGGGTGACTTGTGGGGCTCTGACCAGGTTCTGTTACCCAGAATCCTTTGCAAACCTCAAAATTAGGCTAAAAAAACACATTTTCCTCACATTTCGGTGACAGAAAGTTCTGGAATCAGAGAGGAGCCACAAATTTCCTTCCACCCAGCGTTCCCCCAAGTCTCCCGATAAAAATGATACCTCACTTGTGTGGGTAGGCCTAGCGCCCGCGACAGGAAATGCCCCAAAACGCAACGTGGACACATCACATTTTTTTTAAGAAAACAGAGGTGTTTTTTGCAAAGTGCCTAACTGTAGATTTTGGCCTCTAGCTCAGCCGGCGCCTAGGGAAACCTACCAAACCTGTGCATTTTTGAAAACTAGAGACCTAGGGGAATCCAAGATGGGGTGACTTGTGGGTCTCTGACCAGGTTCTGTTACCTAGAATCCTTTGCAAACCTCAATATGTGGCTAAAAAAACACATTTTCCTCACATTTCGGTGACAGAAAGTTCTGGAATCAGAGAGAAGCCACAAATTTCCTTCCACCTAGCGTTCCGCCAAGTCTCCCGATAAAAATGATACCTCACTTGTGTGGGTAGGCCTAGCGCCCGCGACAGGAAATGCCCCAAAACGCAACGTGGACACATCACATTTTTTTAAAGAAAACAGAGGTGTTTTTTGCAAAGTGCCTACCTGTAGATTTTGTCCTCTAGCTCAGCCGGCACCTAGGGAAACCTACCAAACCTGTGCACCTTTGAAAACTAGAGACCTAGGGGAATCCAAGATGGGGTGACTTGTGGGGCTTTGACCAGGTTCTGTTAACCAGAATCTTTTGCAAACCTCAAAATTTGGCCAAAAAAAACACATTTTCCTCACATTTCGGTGACAGAAAGTTCTGGAATCAGAGAGGAGCCACAAATTTCCTTCCACCCAGCGTTCCCCCAAGTCTCCCGATAAAAATGATACCTCACTTGTGTGGGTAGGCCTAGCGCCCGCGACAGGAAATGCCCCAAAACGCAACGTGGACACAACACATTTTTTGAAAAAAACAGGTGTTTTTTGCAAAGTGCCTACCTGTAGATTTTGGCCTCTAGCTCAGCCGGCACATAGGGAAACCTACCAAACCTGTGCATTTTTTAAAACTAGAGACCTAGGGGAATCCAAGATGGGGTGACTTGTGGGTCTCTGACCAGGTTCTGTTACCCAGAATCCTTTGCAAACCTCAATATGTGGCTAAAAAAACACATTTTCCTCACATTTCGGTGACAGAAAGTTCTGGAATCAGAGAGAAGCCACAAATTTCCTTCCACCTAGCGTTCCGCCAAGTCTCCCGATAAAAATGATACCTCACTTGTGTGGGTAGGCCTAGCGCCCGCGACAGGAAATGCCCCAAAACGCAACGTGGACACATCACATTTTTTTAAAGAAAACAGAGGTGTTTTTTGCAAAGTGCCTACCTGTAGATTTTGTCCTCTAGCTCAGCCGGCACCTAGGGAAACCTACCAAACCTGTGCATTTTTTAAAACTAGAGACCTACGGGAATCCAAGATGGGGTGACTTGTGGGGCTCTGATCAGGTTCTGTTACCCAGAATACTTTGCAAACCTCAAAATTTGGCTAAAAAAACACATTTTCCTCACATTTCGGTGACAGAAAGTTCTGGAATCAGAAAGGAGCCACAAATTTCCTTCCACCCAGCGTTCCGCCAACCCTCCCGAAAAAAATGATACCTCACTTATGTGGGTAGGCATAGCGCCCGCAACAGGAAATGTCCCAAAACGCAACGTGGACACATCACATTTTTTGAAAGAAAACAGAGCTGTTTTTTGCAAAGTTCCTAACTGTAGATTTTGGCCTCTAGCTCAGCCGGCACCTAGGGAAACCTACCAAACCTGTGCACTTTTGAAAACTAGAGACCTAGGGGAATCCAAGATGGGGTGACTTGTGGGGCTCTGATCAGGTTCTGTTACCCAGAATCCTTTGCAAACCTCAAAATTTGGCAAAAAAAAACACATTTTCCTCACATTTCGGTGACAGAAAGTCCTGGAATCAGAGAGGAGCCACAAATTTCCTTCCACCTAGCGTTCCGCCAAGTCTCCCGATAAAAATGATACCTCACTTGTGTGGGTAGGCCTAGCGCCCGCGACAGGAAATGCCCCAAAACGCAACGTGGACACATCACATTTTTTTAAAGAAAACAGAGGTGTTTTTTGCAAAGTGCCTACCTGTAGATTTTGTCCTCTAGCTCAGCCGGCACCTAGGGAAACCTACCAAACCTGTGCATTTTTGAAAACTAGAGACCTACGGGAATCCAAGATGGGGTGACTTGTGGGGCTCTGATCAGGTTCTGTTACCCAGAATACTTTGCAAACCTCAAAATTTGGCTAAAAAAACACATTTTCCTCACATTTCGGTGACAGAAAGTTCTGGAATCAGAAAGGAGCCACAAATTTCCTTCCACCCAGCGTTCCGCCAAGCCTCCCGAAAAAAATGATACCTCACTTATGTGGGTAGGCATAGCGCCCGCGACAGGAAATGCCCCAAAACGCAACGTGGACATATCACATTTTTTGAAAGAAAACAGAGGTGTTTTTTGCAAAGTGCCTAACTGTAGATTTTGGCCTCTAGCTCAGCCGGCACCTAGGGAAACCTACCAAACCTGTGCACTTTTGAAAACTAGAGACCGAGGGGAATCCAAGATGGGGTGACTTGTGGGGCTCTGACCAGGTTCTGTTACCCAGAATCCTTTGCAAACCTCAATATGTGGCTAAAAAAACACATTTTCCTCACATTTCGGTGACAGAAAGTTCTGGAATCAGAGAGGAGCCACAAATTTGTTCCACCCAGCGTTCCCCCAAGTCTCCCGATAAAAATGATACCTCACTTGTGTGGGTAGGCCTAGCGCCCGCGGCAGGAAATGCCCCAAAACGCAACGTGGACACATCACATTTTTTGAAAGAAAACAGGTGTTTTTTGCAAAGTGCCTACCTGTAGATTTTGGCCTCTAGCTCAGCCGGCACCTAGGGAAACCTACCAAACCTGTGCATTTGTGAAAACTAGAGACCTAGGGGAATCCAAGGTGGGGTGACTTGTGGGGCTCTGACCAGGTTCTGTTACCCAGAATCCTTTGCAAACCTCAAAATGTGGCTAAAAAAACACATTTTCCTCACATTTCGGTGACAGAAAGTTTTGGAATCAGAGAGGAGCCACAAATTTCCTTCCACCCAGCGTTCCGCCAAGCCTCCTGAAAAAAATGATACCTCACTTATGTGGGTAGGCATAGCGCCCGCGACAGGAAATGCCCCAAAACGCAACGTGGACACATCACATTTTTTTAAAGTAAACAGAGGTGTTTTTTGCAAAGTGCCTACCTGTAGATTTTGTCCTCTAGCTCAGCCGGCACCTAGGGAAACCTACCAAACCTGTGCATTTTTGAAAACTAGAGACCTAGGGGAATCCAAGATGGGGTGACTTGTGGGGCTCTGACCAGGTTCTGTTACCCAGAATCCTTTGCAAACCTCAAAATTTGGGTAAAAAAACACATTTTCCTCACATTTCGGTGACAGAAAGTTCTGGAATCAGAGAGGAGCCACAAATTTCCTTCCACCCAGCGTTCCGCCAAGCCTCCCGAAAAAAATGATACCTCACTTATGTGGGTAGGCATAGCGCCCGCGACAGGAAATCCCCCAAAGCGAAACGTGGACATATCACATTTTTTGAAAGAAAACAGAGGTGTTTTTTGCAAAGTGCCTACCTGTAGATTTTGGCCTCTAGCTCAGCCGGCACCTAGGGAAACTTACCAAACCTGTGCATTTTTTAAAACTAGAGACCTAGGGGAATCCAAGATGGGGTGACTTGTGGGGCTCTGACCAGGTTCTGTTACCCAGAATCCTTTGCAAACCTCAATATGTGGCTAAAAAAACACATTTTCCTCACATTTCGGTGACAGAAAGTTCTGGAATCAGAGAGAAGCCACAAATTTCCTTCCACCTAGCGTTCCGCCAAGTCTCCCGATAAAAATGATACCTCACTTGTGTGGGTAGGCCTAGCGCCCGCGACAGGAAATGCCCCAAAACGCAACGTGGACACATCACATTTTTTTAAAGAAAACAGAGGTGTTTTTTGCAAAGTGCCTACCTGTAGATTTTGTCCTCTAGCTCAGCCGGCACCTAGGGAAACCTATCAAACCTGTGCATTTTTGAAAACTAGAGACCTACGGGAATCCAAGATGGGGTGACTTGTGGGGCTCTGATCAGGTTCTGTTACCCAGAATACTTTGCAAACCTCAAAATTTGGCTAAAAAAACACATTTTCCTCACATTTCGGTGACAGAAAGTTCTGGAATCAGAAAGGAGCCACAAATTTCCTTCCACCCAGCGTTCCGCCAAGCCTCCCGAAAAAAATGATACCTCACTTATGTGGGTAGGCATAGCGCCCGCGACAGGAAATGCCCCAAAACGCAACGTGGACACATCCCATTTTTTGAAAGAAAACAGAGCTGTTTTTTGCAAAGTGCCTAACTGTAGATTTTGGCCTCTAGCTCAGCCGGCACCTAGGGAAACCTACCAAACCTGTGCACTTTTGAAAACTAGAGACCTAGGGGAATCCAAGATGGGGTGACTTGTGGGGCTCTGATCAGGTTCTGTTACCCAGAATCCTTTGCAAACCTCAAAATTTGGCAAAAAAACCACATTTTCCTCACATTTCGGTGACAGAAAGTTCTGGAATCAGAGAGGAGCCACAAATTTCCTTCCACCCAGCGTTCCCCCAAGTCTCCCGATAAAAATGATACCTCACTTGTGTGGGTAGGCCTAGGGCCCGCGACAGGACATGCCCCAAAACGCAACGTGGACACATCACATTTTTTTAAAGAAAACAGAGGTGTTTTTTGCAAAGTGCCTACCTGTAGATTTTGGCCTCTAGCTCAGCCGGCGCCTAGGGAAACCTACCAAACCTGTGCATTTGTGAAAACTAGAGACCTAGGGGAATCCAAGATGTGGTGACTTGTGGGGCTCTGACCAGGTTCTGTTACCCAGAATCCTTTGCAAACCTCAAAATATGGCTATAAAAACACATTTTCCTCACATTTCGGGAACAGAAAGTTCTGGAATCAGAGAGGAGCCACAAATTTCCTTCCACCCAGCGTTCCGCCAAGCCTCCCGAAAAAAATGATACCTCACTTATGTGGGTAGGCATAGCGCCCGCGAGAGGAAATCCCCCAAAACGAAACGTGGACATATCAAATTTTTTGAAAGAAAACAGAGGTGTTTTTTGCAAAGTGCCTAACTGTAGATTTTGGCCTCTAGCTCAGCCGGCAGCTAGGGAAACCTACCAAACCTGTGCACTTTTGAAAACTAAAGACCTAGGGATATCCAAGATGGGGTGACTTGTGGGGCTCTGACCAGGTTCTGTTACCCAAAATCCTTTGCAAACCTCAAAATGTGGCTAAAAAAACACATTTTCCTCACATTTCGGTGCCAGAAAGTTTTGGAATCAGAGAGGAGCCACAAATTTCCTTCCACCCAGCGTTCCGCCACGCCTCCCGAAAAAAATGATACCTCACTTATGTGGGTAGGCATAGCGCCCGCGACAGGAAATGCCCCAAAACGCAACGTGGACACATCACATTTTTTTAAAGAAAACAGAGGTGTTTTTTGCAAAGTGCCTACCTGTAGATTTTGTCCTCTAGCTCAGCCGGCACCTAGGGAAACCTACCAAACCTGTGCATTTTTGAAAACTAGAGACCTAGGGGAATCCAAGATGGGGTGACTTGTGGGGCTCTGACCAGGTTCTGTTACCCAGAATCCTTTGCAAACCTCAAAATTTGGGTAAAAAAACACATTTTCCTCACATTTCGGTGACAGAAAGTTCTGGAATCAGAGAGGAGCCACAAATTTCCTTCCACCCAGCGTTCCGCCAAGCCTCCCGAAAAAAATGATACCTCACTTATGTGGGTAGGCATAGCGCCCGCGACAGGAAATCCCCCAAAACGAAACGTGGACATATCACATTTTTTGAAAGAAAACAGAGGTGTTTTTTGCAAAGTGCCTACCTGTAGATTTTGGCCTCTAGCTCAGCCGGCGCCTAGGGAAACCTACCAAACCTGTGCATTTGTGAAAACTAGAGACCCAAGGGAATCCAAGATGGGGTGACTTGTGGGGCTCTGACCAGGTTCTGTTACCCAGAATCCTTTGCAAACCTCAAAATGTGGCTAAAAAAACACATTTTCCTCACATTTCGGTGACAGAAAGTTTTGGAATCAGAGAGGAGCCACAAATTTCCTTCCACCCAGCGTTCCGCCAAGCCTCCCGAAAAAAATGATACCTCACTTATGTGGGTAGGCATAGCGCCCGCGACAGGAAATGCCCCAAAACGCAACGTGGACACATCACATTTTTTTAAAGAAAACAGAGGTGTTTTTTGCAAAGTGCCTACCTGTAGATTTTGTCCTCTAGCTCAGCCGGCACCTAGGGAAACCTACCAAACCTGTGCATTTTTGAAAACTAGAGACCTAGGGGAATCCAAGATGGGGTGACTTGTGGGGCTCTGACCAGGTTCTGTTACCCAGAATCCTTTGCAAACCTCAAAATTTGGGTAAAAAAACACATTTTCCTCACATTTCGGTGACAGAAAGTTCTGGAATCAGAGAGGAGCCACAAATTTCCTTCCACCCAGCGTTCCGCCAAGCCTCCCGAAAAAAATGATACCTCACTTATGTGGGTAGGCATAGCGCCCGCGACAGGAAATCCCCCCAAACGAAACGTGGACATATCACATTTTTTGAAAGAAAACAGAGGTGTTTTTTGCAAAGTGCCTAACTGTAGATTTTGGCCTCTAGCTCAGCCGGCACCTAGGGAAACCTACCAAACCTGTGCACTTTTGAAAACTAGAGACCTAGGGGAATCCAAGATGGGGTGACTTGTGGGGCTTTGACCAGGTTCTGTTACCCAGAATCTTTTGCAAACCTCAAAATTTGGCCAAAAAAAACACATTTTCCTCACATTTCGGTGACAGAAAGTTCTGGAATCAGAGAGGAGCCACAAATTTCCTTCCACCCAGCGTTCCCCCAAGTCTCCCGATAAAAATGATACCTCACTTGTGTGGGTAGGCCTAGCGCCCGCGACAGGAAATGCCCCAAAACGCAACGTGGACACAACACATTTTTTGAAAAAAACAGGTGTTTTTTGCAAAGTGCCTACCTGTAGATTTTGGCCTCTAGCTCAGCCGGCACCTAGGGAAACCTACCAAACCTGTGCATTTTTGAAAACTAGAGACCTAGGGGAATCCAAGATGGGGTGACTTGTGGGTCTCTGACCAGGTTCTGTTACCCAGAATCCTTTGCAAACCTCAATATGTGGCTAAAAAAACACATTTTCCTCACATTTCGGTGACAGAAAGTTCTGGAATCAGAGAGAAGCCACAAATTTCCTTCCACCTAGCGTTCCGCCAAGTCTCCCGATAAAAATGATACCTCACTTGTGTGGGTAGGCCTAGCGCCCGCGACAGGAAATGCCCCAAAACGCAACGTGGACACATCACATTTTTGTAAAGAAAACAGAGGTGTTTTTTGCAAAGTGCCTACCTGTAGATTTTGTCCTCTAGCTCAGCCGGCACCTAGGGAAACCTACCAAACCTGTGCATTTTTGAAAACTAGAGACCTACGGGAATCCAAGATGGGGTGACTTGTGGGGCTCTGATCAGGTTCTGTTACCCAGAATACTTTGCAAACCTCAAAATTTGGCTAAAAAAACCAATTTTCCTCACATTTCGGTGACAGAAAGTTCTGGAATCAGAAAGGAGCCACAAATTTCCTTCCACCCAGCGTTCCGCCAAGCCTCCCGAAAAAAATGATACCTCACTTATGTGGGTAGGCATAGCGCCCGCGACAGGAAATGCCCCAAAACGCAACGTGGACATATCACATTTTTTGAAAGAAAACAGAGGTGTTTTTTGCAAAGTGCCTAACTGTAGATTTTGGCCTCTAGCTCAGCCGGCACCTAGGGAAACCTACCAAACCTGTGCACTTTTGAAAACTAGAGACCGAGGGGAATCCAAGATGGGGTGACTTGTGGGGCTCTGACCAGGTTCTGTTACCCAGAATCCTTTGCAAACCTCAATATGTGGCTAAAAAAACACATTTTCCTCACATTTCGGTGACAGAAAGTTCTGGAATCAGAGAGGAGCCACAAATTTGTTCCACCCAGCGTTCCCCCAAGTCTCCCGATAAAAATGATACCTCACTTGTGTGGGTAGGCCTAGCGCCCGCGGCAGGAAATGCCCCAAAACGCAACGTGGACACATCACATTTTTTGAAAGAAAACAGGTGTTTTTTGCAAAGTGCCTACCTGTAGATTTTGGCCTCTAGCTCAGCCGGCACCTAGGGAAACCTACCAAACCTGTGCATTTGTGAAAACTAGAGACCTAGGGGAATCCAAGGTGGGGTGACTTGTGGGGCTCTGACCAGGTTCTGTTACCCAGAATCCTTTGCAAACCTCAAAATGTGGCTAAAAAAACACATTTTCCTCACATTTCGGTGACAGAAAGTTTTGGAATCAGAGAGGAGCCACAAATTTCCTTCCACCCAGCGTTCCGCCAAGCCTCCTGAAAAAAATGATACCTCACTTATGTGGGTAGGCATAGCGCCCGCGACAGGAAATGCCCCAAAACGCAACGTGGACACATCACATTTTTTTAAAGAAAACAGAGGTGTTTTTTGCAAAGTGCCTACCTGTAGATTTTGTCCTCTAGCTCAGCCGGCACCTAGGGAAACCTACCAAACCTGTGCATTTTTGAAAACTAGAGACCTAGGGGAATCCAAGATGGGGTGACTTGTGGGGCTCTGACCAGGTTCTGTTACCCAGAATCCTTTGCAAACCTCAAAATTTGGGTAAAAAAACACATTTTCCTCACATTTCGGTGACAGAAAGTTCTGGAATCAGAGAGGAGCCACAAATTTCCTTCCACCCAGCGTTCCGCCAAGCCTCCCGAAAAAAATGATACCTCACTTATGTGGGTAGGCATAGCGCCCGCGACAGGAAATCCCCCAAAACGAAACGTGGACATATCACATTTTTTGAAAGAAAACAGAGGTGTTTTTTGCAAAGTGCCTACCTGTAGATTTTGGCCTCTAGCTCAGCCGGCACCTAGGGAAACCTACCAAACCTGTGCATTTTTTAAAACTAGAGAACTAGGGGAATCCAACATGGGGTGACTTGTGGGGCTCTGACCAGGTTCTGTTACCCAGAATCCTTTGCAAACCTCAATATGTGGCTAAAAAAACACATTTTCCTCACATTTCGGTGACAGAAAGTTCTGGAATCAGAGAGAAGCCACAAATTTCCTTCCACCTAGCGTTCCGCCAAGTCTCCCGATAAAAATGATACCTCACTTGTGTGGGTAGGCATAGCGCCCGCGACAGGAAATGCCCCAAAACGCAACGTGGACACATCACATTTTTTGAAAGAAAACAGAGCTGTTTTTTGCAAAGTGCCTAACTGTAGATTTTGGCCTCTAGCTCAGCCGGCACCTAGGGAAACCTACCAAACCTGTGCACTTTTGAAAACTAGAGACCTAGGGGAATCCAAGATGGGGTGACTTGTGGGGCTCTGATCAGGTTCTGTTACCCAGAATCCTTTGCAAACCTCAAAATTTGGCAAAAAAACCACATTTTCCTCACATTTCGGTGACAGAAAGTTCTGGAATCAGAGAGGAGCCACAAATTTCCTTCCACCCAGCGTTCCCCCAAGTCTCCCGATAAAAATGATACCTCACTTGTGTGGGTAGGCCTAGGGCCCGCGACAGGACATGCCCCAAAACGCAACGTGGACACATCACATTTTTTTAAACAAAACAGAGGTGTTTTTTGCAAAGTGCCTACCTGTAGATTTTGGCCTCTAGCTCAGCCGGCGCCTAGGGAAACCTACCAAACCTGTGCATTTGTGAAAACTAGAGACCTAGGGGAATCCAAGATGTGGTGACTTGTGGGGCTCTGACCAGGTTCTGTTACCCAGAATCCTTTGCAAACCTCAAAATATGGCTATAAAAACACATTTTCCTCACATTTCGGGAACAGAAAGTTCTGGAATCAGAGAGGAGCCACAAATTTCCTTCCACCCAGCGTTCCGCCAAGCCTCCCGAAAAAAATGATACCTCACTTATGTGGGTAGGCATAGCGCCCGCGAGAGGAAATCCCCCAAAACGAAACGTGGACATATCAAATTTTTTGAAAGAAAACAGAGGTGTTTTTTGCAAAGTGCCTAACTGTAGATTTTGGCCTCTAGCTCAGCCGGCAGCTAGGGAAACCTACCAAACCTGTGCACTTTTGAAAACTAAAGACCTAGGGATATCCAAGATGGGGTGACTTGTGGGGCTCTGACCAGGTTCTGTTACCCAAAATCCTTTGCAAACCTCAAAATGTGGCTAAAAAAACACATTTTCCTCACATTTCGGTGCCAGAAAGTTTTGGAATCAGAGAGGAGCCACAAATTTCCTTCCACCCAGCGTTCCGCCACGCCTCCCGAAAAAAATGATACCTCACTTATGTGGGTAGGCATAGCGCCCGCGACAGGAAATGCCCCAAAACGCAACGTGGACACATCACATTTTTTTAAAGAAAACAGAGGTGTTTTTTGCAAAGTGCCTACCTGTAGATTTTGTCCTCTAGCTCAGCCGGCACCTAGGGAAACCTACCAAACCTGTGCATTTTTGAAAACTAGAGACCTAGGGGAATCCAAGATGGGGTGACTTGTGGGGCTCTGACCAGGTTCTGTTACCCAGAATCCTTTGCAAACCTCAAAATTTGGGTAAAAAAACACATTTTCCTCACATTTCGGTGACAGAAAGTTCTGGAATCAGAGAGGAGCCACAAATTTCCTTCCACCCAGCGTTCCGCCAAGCCTCCCGAAAAAAATGATACCTCACTTATGTGGGTAGGCATAGCGCCCGCAACAGGAAATCCCCCAAAACGAAACGTGGACATATCACATTTTTTGAAAGAAAACAGAGGTGTTTTTTGCAAAGTGCCTACCTGTAGATTTTGGCCTCTAGCTCAGCCGGCGCCTAGGGAAACCTACCAAACCTGTGCATTTGTGAAAACTAGAGACCCAAGGGAATCCAAGATGGGGTGACTTGTGGGGCTCTGACCAGGTTCTGTTACCCAGAATCCTTTGCAAACCTCAAAATGTGGCTAAAAAAACACATTTTCCTCACATTTCGGTGACAGAAAGTTTTGGAATCAGAGAGGAGCCACAAATTTCCTTCCACCCAGCGTTCCGCCAAGCCTCCCGAAAAAAATGATACCTCACTTATGTGGGTAGGCATAGCGCCCGCGACAGGAAATGCCCCAAAACGCAACGTGGACACATCACATTTTTTTAAAGAAAACAGAGGTGTTTTTTGCAAAGTGCCTACCTGTAGATTTTGTCCTCTAGCTCAGCCGGCACCTAGGGAAACCTACCAAACCTGTGCATTTTTGAAAACTAGAGACGTAGGGGAATCCAAGATGGGGTGACTTGTGGGGCTCTGACCAGGTTCTGTTACCCAGAATCCTTTGCAAACCTCAAAATTTGGGTAAAAAAACACATTTTCCTCACATTTCGGTGACAGAAAGTTCTGGAATCAGAGAGGAGCCACAAATTTCCTTCCACCCAGCGTTCCGCCAAGCCTCCCGAAAAAAATGATACCTCACTTATGTGGGTAGGCATAGCGCCCGCGACAGGAAATCCCCCCAAACGAAACGTGGACATATCACATTTTTTGAAAGAAAACAGAGGTGTTTTTTGCAAAGTGCCTAACTGTAGATTTTGGCCTCTAGCTCAGCCGGCACCTAGGGAAACCTACCAAACCTGTGCACTTTTGAAAACTAGAGACCTGGGGGAATCCAAGATGGGGTGACTTGTGGGGCTTTGACCAGGTTCTGTTACCCAGAATCTTTTGCAAACCTCAAAATTTGGCCAAAAAAAACACATTTTCCTCACATTTCGGTGACAGAAAGTTCTGGAATCAGAGAGGAGCCACAAATTTCCTTCCACCCAGCGTTCCCCCAAGTCTCCCGATAAAAATGATACCTCACTTGTGTGGGTAGGCCTAGCGCCCGCGACAGGAAATGCCCCAAAACGCAACGTGGACACAACACATTTTTTGAAAAAAACAGGTGTTTTTTGCAAAGTGCCTACCTGTAGATTTTGGCCTCTAGCTCAGCCGGCACCTAGGGAAACCTACCAAACCTGTGCATTTTTGAAAACTAGAGACCTAGGGGAATCCAAGATGGGGTGACTTGTGGGTCTCTGACCAGGTTCTGTTACCCAGAATCCTTTGCAAACCTCAATATGTGGCTAAAAAAACACATTTTCCTCACATTTCGGTGACAGAAAGTTCTGGAATCAGAGAGAAGCCACAAATTTCCTTCCACCTAGCGTTCCGCCAAGTCTCCCGATAAAAATGATACCTCACTTGTGTGGGTAGGCCTAGCGCCCGCGACAGGAAATGCCCCAAAACGCAACGTGGACACATCACATTTTTGTAAAGAAAACAGAGGTGTTTTTTGCAAAGTGCCTACCTGTAGATTTTGTCCTCTAGCTCAGCCGGCACCTAGGGAAACCTACCAAACCTGTGCATTTTTGAAAACTAGAGACCTACGGGAATCCAAGATGGGGTGACTTGTGGGGCTCTGATCAGGTTCTGTTACCCAGAATACTTTGCAAACCTCAAAATTTGGCTAAAAAAACCAATTTTCCTCACATTTCGGTGACAGAAAGTTCTGGAATCAGAAAGGAGCCACAAATTTCCTTCCACCCAGCGTTCCGCCAAGCCTCCCGAAAAAAATGATACCTCACTTATGTGGGTAGGCATAGCGCCCGCGACAGGAAATGCCCCAAAACGCAACGTGGACATATCACTTTTTTTGAAAGAAAACAGAGGTGTTTTTTGCAAAGTGCCTAACTGTAGATTTTGGCCTCTAGCTCAGCCGGCACCTAGGGAAACCTACCAAACCTGTGCACTTTTGAAAACTAGAGACCGAGGGGAATCCAAGATGGGGTGACTTGTGGGGCTCTGACCAGGTTCTGTTACCCAGAATCCTTTGCAAACCTCAATATGTGGCTAAAAAAACACATTTTCCTCACATTTCGGTGACAGAAAGTTCTGGAATCAGAGAGGAGCCACAAATTTGTTCCACCCAGCGTTCCCCCAAGTCTCCCGATAAAAATGATACCTCACTTGTGTGGGTAGGCCTAGCGCCCGAGGCAGGAAATGCCCCAAAACGCAACGTGGACACATCACATTTTTTGAAAGAAAAGAGCTGTTTTTTGCAAAGTGCCTACCTGTAGATTTTGGCCTCTAGCTCAGCCGGCACCTAGGGAAACCTACCAAACCTGTGCATTTGTGAAAACTAGAGACCTAGGGGAATCCAAGGTGGGGTGACTTGTGGGGCTCTGACCAGGTTCTGTTACCCAGAATCCTTTGCAAACCTCAAAATGTGGCTAAAAAAACACATTTTCCTCACATTTCGGTGACAGAAAGTTTTGGAATCAGAGAGGAGCCACAAATTTCCTTCCACCCAGCGTTCCGCCAAGCCTCCTGAAAAAAATGATACCTCACTTATGTGGGTAGGCATAGCGCCCGCGACAGGAAATGCCCCAAAACGCAACGTGGACACATCACATTTTTTTAAAGAAAACAGAGGTGTTTTTTGCAAAGTGCCTACCTGTAGATTTTGTCCTCTAGCTCAGCCGGCACCTAGGGAAACCTACCAAAGCTGTGCATTTTTGAAAACTAGAGACCTAGGGGAATCCAAGATGGGGTGACTTGTGGGGCTCTGACCAGGTTCTGTTACCCAGAATCCTTTGCAAACCTCAAAATTTGGGTAAAAAAACACATTTTCCTCACATTTCGGTGACAGAAAGTTCTGGAATCAGAGAGGAGCCACAAATTTCCTTCCACCCAGCGTTCCGCCAAGCCTCCCGAAAAAAATGATACCTCACTTATGTGGGTAGGCATAGCGCCCGCGACAGGAAATCCCCCAAAACGAAACGTGGACATATCACATTTTTTGAAAGAAAACAGAGGTGTTTTTTGCAAAGTGCCTACCTGTAGATTTTGGACTCAAGCTCAGCCGGCACCTAGGGAAACCTACCAAACCTGTGCATTTTTTAAAACTAGAGACCTAGGGGAATCCAACATGGGGTGACTTGTGGGGCTCTGACCAGGTTCTGTTACCCAGAATCCTTTGCAAACCTCAATATGTGGCTAAAAAAACACATTTTCCTCACATTTCGGTGACAGAAAGTTCTGGAATCAGAGAGAAGCCACAAATTTCCTTCCACCTAGCGTTCCGCCAAGTCTCCCGATAAAAATGATACCTCACTTGTGTGGGTAGGCATAGCGCCTGCGACAGGAAATGCCCCAAAACGCAACGTGGACACATCACATTTTTTGAAAGAAAACAGAGCTGTTTTTTGCAAAGTGCCTAACTGTAGATTTTGGCCTCTAGCTCAGCCGGCACCTAGGGAAACCTACCAAACCTGTGCACTTTTGAAAACTAGAGACCTAGGGGAATCCAAGATGGGGTGACTTGTGGGGCTCTGATCAGGTTCTGTTACCCAGAATCCTTTGCAAACCTCAAAATTTGGCAAAAAAACCACATTTTCCTCACATTTCGGTGACAGAAAGTTCTGGAATCAGAGAGGAGCCACAAATTTCCTTCCACCCAGCGTTCCCCCAAGTCTCCCGATAAAAATGATACCTCACTTGTGTGGGTAGGCCTAGGGCCCGCGACAGGACATGCCCCAAAACGCAACGTGGACACATCACATTTTTTTAAACAAAACAGAGGTGTTTTTTGCAAAGTGCCTACCTGTAGATTTTGGCCTCTAGCTCAGCCGGCGCCTAGGGAAACCTACCAAACCTGTGCATTTGTGAAAACTAGAGACCTAGGGGAATCCAAGATGTGGTGACTTGTGGGGCTCTGACCAGGTTCTGTTACCCAGAATCCTTTGCAAACCTCAAAATATGGCTATAAAAACACATTTTCCTCACATTTCGGGAACAGAAAGTTCTGGAATCAGAGAGGAGCCACAAATTTCCTTCCACCCAGCGTTCCGCCAAGCCTCCCGAAAAAAATGATACCTCACTTATGTGGGTAGGCATAGCGCCCGCGAGAGGAAATCCCCCAAAACGAAACGTGGACATATCACATTTTTTTAAAGAAAACAGAGGTGTTTTTTGCAAAGTGCCTAACTGTAGATTTTGGCCTCTAGCTCAGCCGGCAGCTAGGGAAACCTACCAAACCTGTGCACTTTTGAAAACTAAAGACCTAGGGATATCCAAGATGGGGTGACTTGTGGGGCTCTGACCAGGTTCTGTTACCCAAAATCCTTTGCAAACCTCAAAATGTGGCTAAAAAAACACATTTTCCTCACATTTCGGTGCCAGAAAGTTTTGGAATCAGAGAGGAGCCACAAATTTCCTTCCACCCAGCGTTCCGCCACGCCTCCCGAAAAAAATGATACCTCACTTATGTGGGTAGGCATAGCGCCCGCGACAGGAAAGGCCCCAAAACGCAACGTGGACACATCACATTTTTTTAAAGAAAACAGAGGTGTTTTTTGCAAAGTGCCTACCTGTAGATTTTGTCCTCTAGCTCAGCCGGCACCTAGGGAAACCTACCAAACCTGTGCATTTTTGAAAACTAGAGACCTAGGGGAATCCAAGATGGGGTGACTTGTGGGGCTCTGACCAGGTTCTGTTACCCAGAATCCTTTGCAAACCTCAAAATTTGGGTAAAAAAACACATTTTCCTCACATTTCGGTGACAGAAAGTTCTGGAATCAGAGAGGAGCCACAAATTTCCTTCCACCCAGCGTTCCGCCAAGCCTCCCGAAAAAAATGATACCTCACTTATGTGGGTAGGCATAGCGCCCGCGACAGGAAATCCCCCAAAACGAAACGTGGACATATCACATTTTTTGAAAGAAAACAGAGGTGTTTTTTGCAAAGTGCCTACCTGTAGATTTTGGCCTCTAGCTCAGCCGGCGCCTAGGGAAACCTACCAAACCTGTGCATTTGTGAAAACTAGAGACCCAAGGGAATCCAAGATGGGGTGACTTGTGGGGCTCTGACCAGGTTCTGTTACCCAGAATCCTTTGCAAACCTCAAAATGTGGCTAAAAAAACACATTTTCCTCACATTTCGGTGACAGAAAGTTTTGGAATCAGAGAGGAGCCACAAATTTCCTTCCACCCAGCGTTCCGCCAAGCCTCCCGAAAAAAATGATACCTCACTTATGTGGGTAGGCATAGCGCCCGCGACAGGAAATGCCCCAAAACGCAACGTGGACACATCACATTTTTTTAAAGAAAACAGAGGTGTTTTTTGCAAAGTGCCTACCTGTAGATTTTGTCCTCTAGCTCAGCCGGCACCTAGGGAAACCTACCAAACCTGTGCATTTTTGAAAACTAGAGACCTAGGGGAATCCAAGATGGGGTGACTTGTGGGGCTCTGACCAGGTTCTGTTACCCAGAATCCTTTGCAAACCTCAAAATTTGGGTAAAAAAACACATTTTCCTCACATTTCGGTGACAGAAAGTTCTGGAATCAGAGAGGAGCCACAAATTTCCTTCCACCCAGCGTTCCGCCAAGCCTCCCGAAAAAAATGATACCTCACTTATGTGGGTAGGCATAGCGCCCGCGACAGGAAATCCCCCAAAACGAAACGTGGACATATCACATTTTTTGAAAGAAAACAGAGGTGTTTTTTGCAAAGTGCCTAACTGTAGATTTTGGCCTCTAGCTCAGCCGGCACCTAGGGAAACCTACCAAACCTGTGCACTTTTGAAAACTAGAGACCTAGGGGAATCCAAGATGGGGTGACTTGTGGGTCTCTGACCCGGTTCTGTTACCCAGAATCCTTTGCAAACCTCAATATGTGGCTAAAAAAACACATTTTCCTCACATTTCGGTGACAGAAAGTTCTGGAATCAGAGAGAAGCCACAAATTTCCTTCCACCTAGCGTTCCGCCAAGTCTCCCGATAAAAATGATACCTCACTTGTGTGGGTAGGCCTAGCGCCCGCGACAGGAAATGCCCCAAAACGCAACGTGGACACATCACATTTTTGTAAAGAAAACAGAGGTGTTTTTTGCAAAGTGCCTACCTGTAGATTTTGTCCTCTAGCTCAGCCGGCACCTAGGGAAACCTACCAAACCTGTGCATTTTTGAAAACTAGAGACCTACGGGAATCCAAGATGGGGTGACTTGTGGGGCTCTGATCAGGTTCTGTTACCCAGAATACTTTGCAAACCTCAAAATTTGGCTAAAAAAACACATTTTCCTCACATTTCGGTGACAGAAAGTTCTGGAATCAGAAAGGAGCCACAAATTTCCTTCCACCCAGCGTTCCGCCAAGCCTCCCGAAAAAAATGATACCTCACTTATTTGGGTAGGCATAGCGCCCGCGACAGGAAATGTCCCAAAACGCAACGTGGACACATCACATTTTTTGAAAGAAAACAGAGCTGTTTTTTGCAAAGTGCCTAACTGTAGATTTTGGCCTCTAGCTCAGCCGGCACCTAGGGAAACCTACCAAACCTGTGCACTTTTGAAAACTAGAGACCTAGGGGAATCCAAGATGGGGTGACTTGTGGGGCTCTGATCAGGTTCTGTTACCCAGAATCGTTTGCAAACCTCAAAATTTGGCAAAAAAAACACATTTTCCTCACATTTCGGTGACAGAAAGTTCTGGAATCAGAGAGGAGCCACAAATTTCCTTCCACCTAGCGTTCCGCCAAGTCTCCCGATAAAAATGATACCTCACTTGTGTGGGTAGGCCTAGCGCCCGCGACAGGAAATGCCCCAAAACGCAACGTGGACACATCACATTTTTTTAAAGAAAACAGAGGTGTTTTTTGCAAAGTGCCTACCTGTAGATTTTGTCCTCTAGCTCAGCCGGCACCTAGGGAAACCTACCAAACCTGTGCATTTTTGAAAACTAGAGACCTACGGGAATCCAAGATGGGGTGACTTGTGGGGCTCTGATCAGGTTCTGTTACCCAGAATACTTTGCAAACCTCAAAATTTGGCTAAAAAAACAAATTTTCCTCACATTTCGGTGACAGAAAGTTCTGGAATCAGAAAGGAGCCACAAATTTCCTTCCACCCAGCGTTCCGCCAAGCCTCCCGAAAAAAATGATACCTCACTTATGTGGGTAGGCATAGCGCCCGCGACAGGAAATGCCCCAAAACGCAACGTGGACACATCACATTTTTTTAAAGAAAACAGAGGTGTTTTTTGCAAAGTGCCTAACTGTAGATTTTGGCCTCTAGCTCAGCCGGCACCTAGGGAAACCTACCAAACCTGTGCACTTTTGAAAACTAGAGACCTAGGGGAATCCAAGATGGGGTGACTTGTGGGGCTCTGATCAGGTTCTGTTACCCAGAATCCTTTGCAAACCTCAAAATTTGGCAAAAAAAAAACATTTTCCTCACATTTCGGTGACAGAAAGTTCTGGAATCAGAGAGGAGCCACAAATTTCCTTCCACCCAGCGTTCCCCCAAGTCTCCCGATAAAAATGATACCTCACTTGTGTGGGTAGGCCTAGGGCCCGCGACAGGACATGCCCCAAAACGCAACGTGGACACATCACATTTTTTTAAAGAAAACAGAGGTGTTTTTTGCAAAGTGCCTACCTGTAGATTTTGGCCTCTAGCTCAGCCGGCGCCTAGGGAAACCTACCAAACCTGTGCATTTGTGAAAACTAGAGACCTAGGGGAATCCAAGATGTGGTGACTTGTGGGGCTCTGACCAGGTTCTGTTACCCAGAATCCTTTGCAAACCTCAAAATGTGGCTAAAAAAACACATTTTCCTCACATTTCGGTGACAGAAAGTTCTGGAATCAGAGAGGAGCCACAAATTTCCTTCCACCCAGCGTTCCGCCAAGCCTCCCGAAAAAAATGATACCTCACTTATGTGGGTAGGCATAGCGCCCGCAACAGGAAATCCCCCAAAACGAAACGTGGACATATCACATTTTTTGAAAGAAAACAGAGGTGTTTTTTGCAAAGTGCCTACCTGTAGATTTTGTCCTCTAGCTCAGCCGGCACCTAGGGAAACCTACCAAACCTGTGCATTTTTGAAAACTAGAGACCTAGGGGAATCCAAGATGGGGTGACTTGTGGGGCTCTGACCAGGTTCTGTTACCCAGAATCCTTTGCAAACCTCAAAATTTGGCAAAAAAAACACATTTTCCTCACATTTCGGTGACAGAAAGTTCTGGAATCAGAGAGGAGCCACAAATTTCTTTCCACCCAGCGTTCCCCCAAGTCTCCCGATAAAAATGATACCTCACTTGTGTGGGTAGGCCTAGGGCCCGCGACAGGACATGCCCCAAAACGCAACGTGGACACATCACATTTTTTTAAAGAAAACAGAGGTGTTTTTTGCAAAGTGCCTACCTGTAGATTTTGGCCTCTATCTCAGCCGGCACCTAGGGAAACCTACCAAACCTGTGCATTTGTGAAACCTAGAGACCTAGATTAATCCAAGATGGGGTGACTTGTGGGGCTCTGACTAGGTTCTGTTACCCAGAATCCTTTGCAAACCTCAAAATTTGGTAAAAAAAAAACATTTTCCTCATATTTCGGTGACAGAAAGTTCTTGAATCAGAGAGGAGCCACAAATTTCCTTCCACTCAGCGTTCCGCCCAGTCTCCCGATAAAAATGATACCTCACTTGTGTGGGTAGGCCTAGCGCCCGCGACAGGAAATGCCCCAAAACGCAACGTGGACACATCACATTTTTTGAAAGAAAACAGAGGTGTTTTTTGCAAAGTGCCTAACTGTAGATTTTGGCCTCTAGCTCAGCCGGCACCTAGGGAAACCTACCAAACCTGTGCACTTTTGAAAACTAGAGACCTAGGGGAATCCAAGATGGGGTGACTTGTGGGGCTCTGACCAGGTTCTGTTACCCAGAATCCTTTGCAAACCTCAAAATTTGGCTAAAAAAACACATTTTCCTCACATTTTGGTGACAGAAAGTTCTGGAATCAGAGAGGAGCCACAAATTTCCTTCCACCCAGCGTTCCCCCAAGTCTCCCGATAAAAATTATTCTTCACTTGTGTGGGTAGGCCTAGCGCCCGCGACAGGAAATGCCCCAAAACGCAACGTGGACACATCACATTTTTTGAAAGAAAACAGAGGTGTTTTTTGCAAAGTGCCTACCTGTAGATTTTGGCCTCTAGCTCAGCCGGCGCCTAGGGAAACCTACCAAACCTGTGCATTTGTGAAAACTAGAGACCTAAGGGAATCCAAGATGGGGTGACTTGTGGGGCTCTGACCAGGTTCTGTTACCCAGAATCCTTTGCAAACCTCAAAATGTGGCTAAAAAAAACACATTTTCCTCACATTTCGGTGACAGAAAGTTCTGGAATCAGAGAGGAGCCACAAATTTCCTTCCACCCAGCGTTCCCCCAAGTCTCCCGATAAAAATGATACCTCACTTGTGTGGGTAGGCCTAGCGCCCGCGACAGGAAATGCCCCAAAACGCAACGTGGACACATCACATTTTTTGAAAGAAAACAGGTGTTTTTTGCAAAGTGCCTACCTGTAGATTTTGGCCTCTATCTCAGCCGGCACCTAGGGAAACCTACCAAACCTGTGCATTTGTGAAAACTAGAGACCTAGGGGAATCCAAGATGGGGTGACTTGTGGGGCTCTGACCAGGTTCTGTTACCCAGAATCCTTTGCAAACCTCAAAATGTGGCTAATAAAACACATTTTCCTCACATTTCGGTGACAGAAAGTTCTGGAATCAGAGAGAAGCTACAAATTTCCTTCCACCTAGCGTTCCGCCAAGTCTCCCGATAAAAATGATACCTCACTTGTGTGGGTAGGCCTAGCGCCCGCGACAGGAAATGCCCCAAAACGCAACGTGGTATCATCACATTTTTTTAAAGAAAACAGAGGTGTTTATTGCAAAGTGCCTACCTGTAGATTTTGTCCTCTAGCTCAGCCGGCACCTAGGGAGACCTACCAAACCTGTGCATTTTTGAAAACTAGAGACCTAGGGGAATCCAAGATGGGGTGACTTGTGGGGCTCTGATCAGGTTCTGTTACCCAGAATCCTTTGCAAACCTCAAAATTTGGCAAAAAAAACACATTTTCCTCACATTTCGGTGACAGAAAGTTCTGGAATCAGAGAGGAGCCACAAATTTCCTTCCACCCAGCGTTCCCCCAAGTCTCCCGATAAAAATGATACCTCACTTGTATGGGTAGGCCTATGGCCCGCGACAGGACATGCCCCAAAACGCAACGTGGACACATCACATTTTTTTAAAGAAAACAGAGGTGTTTTTTGCAAAGTGCCTACCTGTAGATTTTGGCCTCTAGCTCAGCCGGCGCCTAGGGAAACCTACCAAACCTGTGCATTTGTGAAAACTAGAGACCTAGGGGAATCCAAGATGTGGTGACTTGTGGGGCTCTGACCAGGTTCTGTTACCCAGAATCCTTTGCAAACCTCAAAATGTGGCTAAAAAAACAAATTTTCCTCACATTTCGGTGACAGAAAGTTCTGGAATCAGAGAGGAGCCACAAATTTCCTTCCACCCAGCGTTCCCCCAAGTCTCCTGATAAAAATGATACCTCACTTGTGTTGGTAGGCCTAGCGCCCACGACAGGAAATGCCCCAAAACGCAACGTGGACACATCACATTTTTTTTAAAGAAAACAGAGGTGTTTTTTGCAAAGTGCCTACCTGTAGATTTTGGCCTCTATCTCAGCCGGCACCTAGGGAAACCTACCAAACCTGTGCATTTGTGAAACCTAGAGACCTAGGGGAATCCAAGATGGGGTGACTTGTGGGGCTCTGACTAGGTTCTGTTACCCAGAATCCTTTGCAAACCTCAAAATTTGGTAAAAAAAAAACATTTTCCTCACATTTCGGTGACAGAAAGTTCTTGAATCAGAGAGGAGCCACAAATTTCCTTCCACTCAGCGTTCCGCCAAGTCTCCCGATAAAAATGATACCTCACTTGTGTGGGTAGGCCTAGCGCCCGCGACAGGAAATGCCCCAAAACACAACGTGGACACATCACATTTTTTGAAAGAAAACAGAGGTGTTTTTTGCAAAGTGCCTAACTGTAGATTTTGGCCTCTAGCTCAGCCGGCACCTAGGGAAACCTACCAAACCTGTGCACTTTTGAAAACTAGAGACCTAGGGGAATCCAAGATGGGGTGACTTGTGGGGCTCTGACCAGGTTCTGTTACCCAGAATCCTTTGCAAACCTCAAAATTTGGCTAAAAAAACACATTTTCCTCACATTTCGGTGACAGAAAGTTCTGGAATCAGAGAGGAGCCACAAATTTCCTTCCACCCAGCGTTCCCCCAAGTCTCCCGATAAAAATTATTCTTCACTTGTGTGGGTAGGCCTAGCGCCCGCGACAGGAAATGCCCCAAAACGCAACGTGGACACATCACATTTTTTTAAAGAAAACAGAGGTGTTTTTTGCAAAGTGCCTACCTGTAGATTTTGTCCTCTAGCTCAGCCGGCACCTAGGGAAACCTACCAAACCTGTGCACTTTTGAAAACTAGAGACCTAGGGGAATCCAAGATGGGGTGACTTGTGGGGCTCTGACCAGGTTCTGTTACCCAAAATCCTTTGCAAACCTCAAAATTCCGGTAAAAAAACACATTTTCCTCACATTTCGGTGACGGAAAGTTCTGGAATCAGAGAGGAGCCACAAATTTCCTTCCACCCAGCGTTCCCCCAAGTCTCCCGATAAAAATTATTCTTCACTTGTGTGGGTAGGCCTAGCTCCCGCGACAGGAAATGCCCCAAAACGCAACGTGGACACATCACATTTTTTTAAAGAAAACAGAGGTGTTTTTTGCAAAGTGCCTAACTGTAGATTTTGGCCTCTAGCTCAGCCGGCACCTAGGGAAACCTACCAAACCTGTGCATTTGTGAAAACTAGAGACCTAGGGGAATCCAAGATGGGGTGACTTGTGGGGCTCTGACCAGGTTCTGTTACCCAGAATCCTTTGCAAACCTCAAAATGTGGCTAAAAAAACACATTTTCCTCACATTTCGGTGACAGAAAGTTCTGGAATCAGAGAGAAGCTACAAATTTCCTTCCACCTAGCGTTCCGCCAAGTCTCCCGATAAAAATGATACCTCACTTGTGTGGGTAGGCCTAGCGCCCGTGACAGGAAATGCCCCAAAACGCAACGTGGACACATCACATTTTTTTAAAGAAAACAGAGGTGTTTTTTGCAAAGTGCCTACCTGTAGATTTTGTCCTCTAGCTCAGCCGGCACCTAGGGAAACCTACCAAACCTGTGCATTTTTGAAAACTAGAGACCTAGGGGAATCCAAGATGGGGTGACTTGTGGGGCTCTGATCAGGTTCTGTTACCCAGAATCCTTTGCAAACCTCAAAATTTGGCAAAAAAAACACATTTTCCTCACATTTCGGTGACAGAAAGTTCTGGAATCAGAGAGGAGCCACAAATTTCCTTCCACCCAGCGTTCCCCCAAGTCTCCCGATAAAAATGATACCTCACTTGTATGGGTAGGCCTAGGGCCCGCGACAGGACATGCCCCAAAACGCAACGTGGACACATCACATTTTTTTAAAGAAAACAGAGGTGTTTTTTGCAAAGTGCCTACCTGTAGATTTTGGGCTCTAGCTCAGCCGGCGCCTAGGGAAACCTACCAAACCTGTGCATTTGTGAAAACTAGAGACCTAGGGGAATCCAAGATGTGGTGACTTGTGGGGCTCTGACCAGGTTCTGTTACCCAGAATCCTTTGCAAACCTCAAAATGTGGCTAAAAAAACAAATTTTCCTCACATTTCGGTGACAGAAAGTTCTGGAATCAGAGAGGAGCCACAAATTTCCTTCCACCCAGCGTTCCCCCAAGTCTCCTGATAAAAATGATACCTCACTTGTGTGGGTAGGCCTAGCGCCCGCGACAGGAAATGCCCCAAAACGCAACGTGGACACATCACATTTTTTTAAAGAAAACAGAGGTGTTTTTTGCAAAGTGCCTACCTGTAGATTTTGGCCTCTATCTCAGCCGGCACCTAGGGAAACCTACCAAACCTGTGCATTTGTGAAAACTAGAGACCTAGGGGAATCCAAGATGTGGTGACTTGTGGGGCTCTGACCAGGTTCTGTTACCCAGAATCCTTTACAAACCTCAAAATATGGCTATAAAAACACATTTTCCTCACATTTCGGGAACAGAAAGTTCTGGAATCAGAGAGGAGCCACAAATTTCCTTCCACCCAGCGTTCCGCCAAGCCTCCCGAAAAAAATGATACCTCACTTATGTGGGTAGGCATAGCGCCCGCGAGAGGAAATCCCCCAAAACGAAACGTGGACATATCACATTTTTTTAAAGAAAACAGAGGTGTTTTTTGCAAAGTGCCTAACTGTAGATTTTGGCCTCTAGCTCAGCCGGCAGCTAGGGAAACCTACCAAACCTGTGCACTTTTGAAAACTAAAGACCTAGGGATATCCAAGATGGGGTGACTTGTGGGGCTCTGACCAGGTTCTGTTACCCAAAATCCTTTGCAAACCTCAAAATGTGGCTAAAAAAACACATTTTCCTCACATTTCGGTGCCAGAAAGTTTTGGAATCAGAGAGGAGCCACAAATTTCCTTCCACCCAGCGTTCCGCCACGCCTCCCGAAAAAAATGATACCTCACTTATGTGGGTAGGCATAGCGCCCGCGACAGGAAAGGCCCCAAAACGCAACGTGGACACATCACATTTTTTTAAAGAAAACAGAGGTGTTTTTTGCAAAGTGCCTACCTGTAGATTTTGTCCTCTAGCTCAGCCGGCACCTAGGGAAACCTACCAAACCTGTGCATTTTTGAAAACTAGAGACCTAGGGGAATCCAAGATGGGGTGACTTGTGGGGCTCTGACCAGGTTCTGTTACCCAGAATCCTTTGCAAACCTCAAAATTTGGGTAAAAAAACACATTTTCCTCACATTTCGGTGACAGAAAGTTCTGGAATCAGAGAGGAGCCACAAATTTCCTTCCACCCAGCGTTCCGCCAAGCCTCCCGAAAAAAATGATACCTCACTTATGTGGGTAGGCATAGCGCCCGCGACAGGAAATCCCCCAAAACGAAACGTGGACATATCACATTTTTTGAAAGAAAACAGAGGTGTTTTTTGCAAAGTGCCTACCTGTAGATTTTGGCCTCTAGCTCAGCCGGCGCCTAGGGAAACCTACCAAACCTGTGCATTTGTGAAAACTAGAGACCCAAGGGAATCCAAGATGGGGTGACTTGTGGGGCTCTGACCAGGTTCTGTTACCCAGAATCCTTTGCAAACCTCAAAATGTGGCTAAAAAAACACATTTTCCTCACATTTCGGTGACAGAAAGTTTTGGAATCAGAGAGGAGCCACAAATTTCCTTCCACCCAGCGTTCCGCCAAGCCTCCCGAAAAAAATGATACCTCACTTATGTGGGTAGGCATAGCGCCCGCGACAGGAAATGCCCCAAAACGCAACGTGGACACATCACATTTTTTTAAAGAAAACAGAGGTGTTTTTTGCAAAGTGCCTACCTGTAGATTTTGTCCTCTAGCTCAGCCGGCACCTAGGGAAACCTACCAAACCTGTGCATTTTTGAAAACTAGAGACCTAGGGGAATCCAAGATGGGGTGACTTGTGGGGCTCTGACCAGGTTCTGTTACCCAGAATCCTTTGCAAACCTCAAAATTTGGGTAAAAAAACACATTTTCCTCACATTTCGGTGACAGAAAGTTCTGGAATCAGAGAGGAGCCACAAATTTCCTTCCACCCAGCGTTCCGCCAAGCCTCCCGAAAAAAATGATACCTCACTTATGTGGGTAGGCATAGCGCCCGCGACAGGAAATCCCCCAAAACGAAACGTGGACATATCACATTTTTTGAAAGAAAACAGAGGTGTTTTTTGCAAAGTGCCTAACTGTAGATTTTGGCCTCTAGCTCAGCCGGCACCTAGGGAAACCTACCAAACCTGTGCACTTTTGAAAACTAGAGACCTAGGGGAATCCAAGATGGGGTGACTTGTGGGTCTCTGACCCGGTTCTGTTACCCAGAATCCTTTGCAAACCTCAATATGTGGCTAAAAAAACACATTTTCCTCACATTTCGGTGACAGAAAGTTCTGGAATCAGAGAGAAGCCACAAATTTCCTTCCACCTAGCGTTCCGCCAAGTCTCCCGATAAAAATGATACCTCACTTGTGTGGGTAGGCCTAGCGCCCGCGACAGGAAATGCCCCAAAACGCAACGTGGACACATCACATTTTTGTAAAGAAAACAGAGGTGTTTTTTGCAAAGTGCCTACCTGTAGATTTTGTCCTCTAGCTCAGCCGGCACCTAGGGAAACCTACCAAACCTGTGCATTTTTGAAAACTAGAGACCTACGGGAATCCAAGATGGGGTGACTTGTGGGGCTCTGATCAGGTTCTGTTACCCAGAATACTTTGCAAACCTCAAAATTTGGCTAAAAAAACACATTTTCCTCACATTTCGGTGACAGAAAGTTCTGGAATCAGAAAGGAGCCACAAATTTCCTTCCACCCAGCGTTCCGCCAAGCCTCCCGAAAAAAATGATACCTCACTTATTTGGGTAGGCATAGCGCCCGCGACAGGAAATGTCCCAAAACGCAACGTGGACACATCACATTTTTTGAAAGAAAACAGAGCTGTTTTTTGCAAAGTGCCTAACTGTAGATTTTGGCCTCTAGCTCAGCCGGCACCTAGGGAAACCTACCAAACCTGTGCACTTTTGAAAACTAGAGACCTAGGGGAATCCAAGATGGGGTGACTTGTGGGGCTCTGATCAGGTTCTGTTACCCAGAATCGTTTGCAAACCTCAAAATTTGGCAAAAAAAACACATTTTCCTCACATTTCGGTGACAGAAAGTTCTGGAATCAGAGAGGAGCCACAAATTTCCTTCCACCTAGCGTTCCGCCAAGTCTCCCGATAAAAATGATACCTCACTTGTGTGGGTAGGCCTAGCGCCCGCGACAGGAAATGCCCCAAAACGCAACGTGGACACATCACATTTTTTTAAAGAAAACAGAGGTGTTTTTTGCAAAGTGCCTACCTGTAGATTTTGTCCTCTAGCTCAGCCGGCACCTAGGGAAACCTACCAAACCTGTGCATTTTTGAAAACTAGAGACCTACGGGAATCCAAGATGGGGTGACTTGTGGGGCTCTGATCAGGTTCTGTTACCCAGAATACTTTGCAAACCTCAAAATTTGGCTAAAAAAACAAATTTTCCTCACATTTCGGTGACAGAAAGTTCTGGAATCAGAAAGGAGCCACAAATTTCCTTCCACCCAGCGTTCCGCCAAGCCTCCCGAAAAAAATGATACCTCACTTATGTGGGTAGGCATAGCGCCCGCGACAGGAAATGCCCCAAAACGCAACGTGGACACATCACATTTTTTTAAAGAAAACAGAGGTGTTTTTTGCAAAGTGCCTAACTGTAGATTTTGGCCTCTAGCTCAGCCGGCACCTAGGGAAACCTACCAAACCTGTGCACTTTTGAAAACTAGAGACCTAGGGGAATCCAAGATGGGGTGACTTGTGGGGCTCTGATCAGGTTCTGTTACCCAGAATCCTTTGCAAACCTCAAAATTTGGCAAAAAAAAAACATTTTCCTCACATTTCGGTGACAGAAAGTTCTGGAATCAGAGAGGAGCCACAAATTTCCTTCCACCCAGCGTTCCCCCAAGTCTCCCGATAAAAATGATACCTCACTTGTGTGGGTAGGCCTAGGGCCCGCGACAGGACATGCCCCAAAACGCAACGTGGACACATCACATTTTTTTAAAGAAAACAGAGGTGTTTTTTGCAAAGTGCCTACCTGTAGATTTTGGCCTCTAGCTCAGCCGGCGCCTAGGGAAACCTACCAAACCTGTGCATTTGTGAAAACTAGAGACCTAGGGGAATCCAAGATGTGGTGACTTGTGGGGCTCTGACCAGGTTCTGTTACCCAGAATCCTTTGCAAACCTCAAAATGTGGCTAAAAAAACACATTTTCCTCACATTTCGGTGACAGAAAGTTCTGGAATCAGAGAGGAGCCACAAATTTCCTTCCACCCAGCGTTCCGCCAAGCCTCCCGAAAAAAATGATACCTCACTTATGTGGGTAGGCATAGCGCCCGCAACAGGAAATCCCCCAAAACGAAACGTGGACATATCACATTTTTTGAAAGAAAACAGAGGTGTTTTTTGCAAAGTGCCTACCTGTAGATTTTGTCCTCTAGCTCAGCCGGCACCTAGGGAAACCTACCAAACCTGTGCATTTTTGAAAACTAGAGACCTAGGGGAATCCAAGATGGGGTGACTTGTGGGGCTCTGACCAGGTTCTGTTACCCAGAATCCTTTGCAAACCTCAAAATTTGGCAAAAAAAACACATTTTCCTCACATTTCGGTGACAGAAAGTTCTGGAATCAGAGAGGAGCCACAAATTTCTTTCCACCCAGCGTTCCCCCAAGTCTCCCGATAAAAATGATACCTCACTTGTGTGGGTAGGCCTAGGGCCCGCGACAGGACATGCCCCAAAACGCAACGTGGACACATCACATTTTTTTAAAGAAAACAGAGGTGTTTTTTGCAAAGTGCCTACCTGTAGATTTTGGCCTCTATCTCAGCCGGCACCTAGGGAAACCTACCAAACCTGTGCATTTGTGAAACCTAGAGACCTAGATTAATCCAAGATGGGGTGACTTGTGGGGCTCTGACTAGGTTCTGTTACCCAGAATCCTTTGCAAACCTCAAAATTTGGTAAAAAAAAAACATTTTCCTCATATTTCGGTGACAGAAAGTTCTTGAATCAGAGAGGAGCCACAAATTTCCTTCCACTCAGCGTTCCGCCCAGTCTCCCGATAAAAATGATACCTCACTTGTGTGGGTAGGCCTAGCGCCCGCGACAGGAAATGCCCCAAAACGCAACGTGGACACATCACATTTTTTGAAAGAAAACAGAGGTGTTTTTTGCAAAGTGCCTAACTGTAGATTTTGGCCTCTAGCTCAGCCGGCACCTAGGGAAACCTACCAAACCTGTGCACTTTTGAAAACTAGAGACCTAGGGGAATCCAAGATGGGGTGACTTGTGGGGCTCTGACCAGGTTCTGTTACCCAGAATCCTTTGCAAACCTCAAAATTTGGCTAAAAAAACACATTTTCCTCACATTTTGGTGACAGAAAGTTCTGGAATCAGAGAGGAGCCACAAATTTCCTTCCACCCAGCGTTCCCCCAAGTCTCCCGATAAAAATTATTCTTCACTTGTGTGGGTAGGCCTAGCGCCCGCGACAGGAAATGCCCCAAAACGCAACGTGGACACATCACATTTTTTGAAAGAAAACAGAGGTGTTTTTTGCAAAGTGCCTACCTGTAGATTTTGGCCTCTAGCTCAGCCGGCGCCTAGGGAAACCTACCAAACCTGTGCATTTGTGAAAACTAGAGACCTAAGGGAATCCAAGATGGGGTGACTTGTGGGGCTCTGACCAGGTTCTGTTACCCAGAATCCTTTGCAAACCTCAAAATGTGGCTAAAAAAAACACATTTTCCTCACATTTCGGTGACAGAAAGTTCTGGAATCAGAGAGGAGCCACAAATTTCCTTCCACCCAGCGTTCCTCCAAGTCTCCCGATAAAAATGATACCTCACTTGTGTGGGTAGGCCTAGCGCCCGCGACAGGAAATGCCCCAAAACGCAACGTGGACACATCACATTTTTTGAAAGAAAACAGGTGTTTTTTGCAAAGTGCCTACCTGTAGATTTTGGCCTCTATCTCAGCCGGCACCTAGGGAAACCTACCAAACCTGTGCATTTGTGAAAACTAGAGACCTAGGGGAATCCAAGATGGGGTGACTTGTGGGGCTCTGACCAGGTTCTGTTACCCAGAATCCTTTGCAAACCTCAAAATGTGGCTAATAAAACACATTTTCCTCACATTTCGGTGACAGAAAGTTCTGGAATCAGAGAGAAGCTACAAATTTCCTTCCACCTAGCGTTCCGCCAAGTCTCCCGATAAAAATGATACCTCACTTGTGTGGGTAGGCCTAGCGCCCGCGACAGGAAATGCCCCAAAACGCAACGTGGTATCATCACATTTTTTTAAAGAAAACAGAGGTGTTTATTGCAAAGTGCCTACCTGTAGATTTTGTCCTCTAGCTCAGCCGGCACCTAGGGAGACCTACCAAACCTGTGCATTTTTGAAAACTAGAGACCTAGGGGAATCCAAGATGGGGTGACTTGTGGGGCTCTGATCAGGTTCTGTTACCCAGAATCCTTTGCAAACCTCAAAATTTGGCAAAAAAAACACATTTTCCTCACATTTCGGTGACAGAAAGTTCTGGAATCAGAGAGGAGCCACAAATTTCCTTCCACCCAGCGTTCCCCCAAGTCTCCCGATAAAAATGATACCTCACTTGTATGGGTAGGCCTATGGCCCGCGACAGGACATGCCCCAAAACGCAACGTGGACACATCACATTTTTTTAAAGAAAACAGAGGTGTTTTTTGCAAAGTGCCTACCTGTAGATTTTGGCCTCTAGCTCAGCCGGCGCCTAGGGAAACCTACCAAACCTGTGCATTTGTGAAAACTAGAGACCTAGGGGAATCCAAGATGTGGTGACTTGTGGGGCTCTGACCAGGTTCTGTTACCCAGAATCCTTTGCAAACCTCAAAATGTGGCTAAAAAAACAAATTTTCCTCACATTTCGGTGACAGAAAGTTCTGGAATCAGAGAGGAGCCACAAATTTCCTTCCACCCAGCGTTCCCCCAAGTCTCCTGATAAAAATGATACCTCACTTGTGTTGGTAGGCCTAGCGCCCGCGACAGGAAATGCCCCAAAACGCAACGTGGACACATCACATTTTTTTTAAAGAAAACAGAGGTGTTTTTTGCAAAGTGCCTACCTGTAGATTTTGGCCTCTATCTCAGCCGGCACCTAGGGAAACCTACCAAACCTGTGCATTTGTGAAACCTAGAGACCTAGGGGAATCCAAGATGGGGTGACTTGTGGGGCTCTGACTAGGTTCTGTTACCCAGAATCCTTTGCAAACCTCAAAATTTGGTAAAAAAAAAACATTTTCCTCACATTTCGGTGACAGAAAGTTCTTGAATCAGAGAGGAGCCACAAATTTCCTTCCACTCAGCGTTCCGCCAAGTCTCCCGATAAAAATGATACCTCACTTGTGTGGGTAGGCCTAGCGCCCGCGACAGGAAATGCCCCAAAACACAACGTGGACACATCACATTTTTTGAAAGAAAACAGAGGTGTTTTTTGCAAAGTGCCTAACTGTAGATTTTGGCCTCTAGCTCAGCCGGCACCTAGGGAAACCTACCAAACCTGTGCACTTTTGAAAACTAGAGACCTAGGGGAATCCAAGATGGGGTGACTTGTGGGGCTCTGACCAGGTTCTGTTACCCAGAATCCTTTGCAAACCTCAAAATTTGGCTAAAAAAACACATTTTCCTCACATTTCGGTGACAGAAAGTTCTGGAATCAGAGAGGAGCCACAAATTTCCTTCCACCCAGCGTTCCCCCAAGTCTCCCGATAAAAATTATTCTTCACTTGTGTGGGTAGGCCTAGCGCCCGCGACAGGAAATGCCCCAAAACGCAACGTGGACACATCACATTTTTTTAAAGAAAACAGAGGTGTTTTTTGCAAAGTGCCTACCTGTAGATTTTGTCCTCTAGCTCAGCCGGCACCTAGGGAAACCTACCAAACCTGTGCACTTTTGAAAACTAGAGACCTAGGGGAATCCAAGATGGGGTGACTTGTGGGGCTCTGACCAGGTTCTGTTACCCAAAATCCTTTGCAAACCTCAAAATTCCGGTAAAAAAACACATTTTCCTCACATTTCGGTGACGGAAAGTTCTGGAATCAGAGAGGAGCCACAAATTTCCTTCCACCCAGCGTTCCCCCAAGTCTCCCGATAAAAATTATTCTTCACTTGTGTGGGTAGGCCTAGCTCCCGCGACAGGAAATGCCCCAAAACGCAACGTGGACACATCACATTTTTTTAAAGAAAACAGAGGTGTTTTTTGCAAAGTGCCTAACTGTAGATTTTGGCCTCTAGCTCAGCCGGCACCTAGGGAAACCTACCAAACCTGTGCATTTGTGAAAACTAGAGACCTAGGGGAATCCAAGATGGGGTGACTTGTGGGGCTCTGACCAGGTTCTGTTACCCAGAATCCTTTGCAAACCTCAAAATGTGGCTAAAAAAACACATTTTCCTCACATTTCGGTGACAGAAAGTTCTGGAATCAGAGAGAAGCTACAAATTTCCTTCCACCTAGCGTTCCGCCAAGTCTCCCGATAAAAATGATACCTCACTTGTGTGGGTAGGCCTAGCGCCCGTGACAGGAAATGCCCCAAAACGCAACGTGGACACATCACATTTTTTTAAAGAAAACAGAGGTGTTTTTTGCAAAGTGCCTACCTGTAGATTTTGTCCTCTAGCTCAGCCGGCACCTAGGGAAACCTACCAAACCTGTGCATTTTTGAAAACTAGAGACCTAGGGGAATCCAAGATGGGGTGACTTGTGGGGCTCTGATCAGGTTCTGTTACCCAGAATCCTTTGCAAACCTCAAAATTTGGCAAAAAAAACACATTTTCCTCACATTTCGGTGACAGAAAGTTCTGGAATCAGAGAGGAGCCACAAATTTCCTTCCACCCAGCGTTCCCCCAAGTCTCCCGATAAAAATGATACCTCACTTGTATGGGTAGGCCTAGGGCCCGCGACAGGACATGCCCCAAAACGCAACGTGGACACATCACATTTTTTTAAAGAAAACAGAGGTGTTTTTTGCAAAGTGCCTACCTGTAGATTTTGGGCTCTAGCTCAGCCGGCGCCTAGGGAAACCTACCAAACCTGTGCATTTGTGAAAACTAGAGACCTAGGGGAATCCAAGATGTGGTGACTTGTGGGGCTCTGACCAGGTTCTGTTACCCAGAATCCTTTGCAAACCTCAAAATGTGGCTAAAAAAACAAATTTTCCTCACATTTCGGTGACAGAAAGTTCTGGAATCAGAGAGGAGCCACAAATTTCCTTCCACCCAGCGTTCCCCCAAGTCTCCTGATAAAAATGATACCTCACTTGTGTGGGTAGGCCTAGCGCCCGCGACAGGAAATGCCCCAAAACGCAACGTGGACACATCACATTTTTTTAAAGAAAACAGAGGTGTTTTTTGCAAAGTGCCTACCTGTAGATTTTGGCCTCTATCTCAGCCGGCACCTAGGGAAACCTACCAAACCTGTGCATTTGTGAAACCTAGAGACCTAGGGGAATCCAAGATGGGGTGACTTGTGGGGCTCTGACTAGATTCTGTTACCCAGAATCCTTTGCAAACCTCAAAATTTGGTAAAAAAAAAAACATTTTCCTCACATTTCGGTGACAGAAAGTTCTTGAATCAGAGAGGAACCACAAATTTCCTTCCACTCAGCGTTCCGCCAAGTCTCCCGATAAAAATGATACCTCACTTGTGTGGGTAGGCCTAGCGCCCGCGACAGGAAATGCCCCAAAACACAACGTGGACACATCACATTTTTTTAAAGAAAACAGAGGTGTTTTTTGCAAAGTGCCTAACTGTAGATTTTGGCCTCTAGCTCAGCCGGCACCTAGGGAAACCTACCAAACCTGTGCACTTTTGAAAACTAGAGACCTAGGGGAATCCAAGATGGGGTGACTTGTGGGGCTCTGACCAGGTTCTGTTACCCAGAATCCTTTGCAAACCTCAAAATTTGGCTAAAAAAACACATTTTCCTCACATTTCGGTGACAGAAAGTTCTGGAATCAGAGAGGAGCCACAAATTTCCTTCCACCCAGCGTTCCCCCAAGTGTCCCGATAAAAATTATTCTTCACTTGTGTGGGTAGGCCTAGCGCCCGCGACAGGAAATGCCCCAAAACGCAACGTGGACACATCACATTTTTTTAAAGAAAACAGAGGTGTTTTTTGCAAAGTGCCTACCTGTAGATTTTGTCCTCTAGCTCAGCCGGCACCTAGGGAAACCTACCAAACCTGGGCATTTTTGAAAACTAGAGACCTAGGGGAATCCAAAATGGGGTGACTTGTGGGGCTCTGACCAGGTTCTGTTACCCAAAATCCTTTGCAAACCTCAAAATTCCGGTAAAAAAACACATTTTCCTCACATTTCGGTGACGGAAAGTTCTGGAATCAGAGAGGAGCCACAAATTTCCTTCCACCCAGCGTTCGGCCAAGCCTCCCGAAAAAAATGATACCTCACTTATGTGGGTAGGCATAGCGCCCGCGACAGGAAATGCCCCAAAACGCAACGTGGACATATCACATTTTTTGAAAGAAAACAGAGGTGTTTTTTGCAAAGTGCCTAACTGTAGATTTTGGCCTCTATCTCAGCCAGCACCTAGGGAAACCTACCAAACCTGTGCACTTTTAAAAACTAGAGACCTAGGGGAATCCAAGATGGGGTGACTTGTGGGGCTCTGACCAGGTTCTGTTACCCAGAATCCTTTGCAAACCTCAAAATTTGGCGAAAAAAACACATTTTCCTCACATTTCGGTGACAGAAAGTTCTGGAATCAGAGAGGAGCCACAAATTTCCTTCCACCCAGCGTTCCCCCAAGTCTCCCGATAAAAATGATACCTCACTTGTGTGGGTAGGCCTAGCGCCCGCGACAGGAAATGCCCCAAAACGCAACGTGGACACATCACATTTTTTTAAAGAAAACAGAGGTGTTTTTTGCAAAGTGCCTACCTGTAGATTTTGTCCTCTAGCTCAGCCGGCACCTAGGGAAACCTACCAAACCTGTGCATTTTTGAAAACTAGAGACCTAGGGGAATCCAAGATGGGGTGACTTGTGGGGCTCTGATCAGGTTCTGTTACCCAGAATCCTTTGCAAACCTCAAAATTTGGCTAAAAAAAAAATTTTCCTCACATTTCGGTGACAGAAAGTTCTGGAATCAGAGAGGAGCCACAAATTTCCTTCCACTCAGCGTTCCGCCAAGTCTCCCGATAAAAATGATACCTCACTTATGTGGGTAGGCATAGCGCCCGCGACAGGAAATGCCCAAAAACGCAACGTGGGCACATCACATTTTTTGAAAGAAAACAGAGGTGTTTTTTGCAAAGTGCCTACCTGTAGATATTGGCATCTAGTTCAGCCGGCACCTAGGGAAACCTACCAAACCTGTGCATTTTTGAAAACTAGAGACCTAGGGGAATCCAAGATGGGGTAAATTGTGGGGCTCTGACCAGGTTCTGTTACCCAGAACCCTTTGCAAACCTCAAAATTTGCCTAAAAAAACACATTTTCCTCACATTTCGGTGACAGAAAGTTCTGGAATCAGAGAGGAGCCACACATTTCCTTCCACCCAGCGTTCCCCCAAGTCTCCCGATAAAAATGATACCTCACTTGTGTGGGTAGGCCTAGCGCCCGCGACAGGTAATGCCCCAAAACGCAACGTGGACACATCACATTTTTTGAAAGAAAACAGGTGTTTTTTGCAAAGTGCCTACCTGTAGATTTTGTCCTCTAGCTCAGCCGGCACCTAGGGAAACCTACCAAACCTGTGCATTTGTGAAAACTAGAGACCTAGGGGAATCCAAGATGGGGTGACTTGTGGGGCTCTGACCAGGTTCTGTTACCCAGAATCCTTTGCAAACCTCAAAATGTGGCTAAAAAAACACATTTTCCTCACATTTCGGTGACAGAAAGTTCTGGAATCAGAGAGAAGCTACAAATTTCCTTCCACCTAGCGTTCCGCCAAGTCTCCCGATAAAAATGATACCTCACTTGTGTGGGTAGGCCTAGCGCCCGTGACAGGAAATGCCCCAAAACGCAACGTGGACACATCACATTTTTTTAAAGAAAACAGAGGTGTTTTTTGCAAAGTGCCTACCTGTAGATTTTGTCCTCTAGCTCAGCCGGCACCTAGGGAAACCTACCAAACCTGTGCATTTTTGAAAACTAGAGACCTAGGGGAATCCAAGATGGGGTGACTTGTGGGGCTCTGATCAGGTTCTGTTACCCAGAATCCTTTGCAAACCTCAAAATTTGGCAAAAAAAACACATTTTCCTCACATTTCGGTGACAGAAAGTTCTGGAATCAGAGAGGAGCCACAAATTTCCTTCCACCCAGCATTCCCCCAAGTCTCCCGATAAAAATGATACCTCACTTGTATGGGTAGGCCTAGGGCCCGCGACAGGACATGCCCCAAAACGCAACGTGGACACATCACATTTTTTTAAAGAAAACAGAGGTGTTTTTTGCAAAGTGCCTACCTGTAGATTTTGGGCTCTAGCTCAGCCGGCGCCTAGGGAAACCTACCAAACCTGTGCATTTGTGAAAACTAGAGACCTAGGGGAATCCAAGATGTGGTGACTTGTGGGGCTCTGACCAGGTTCTGTTACCCAGAATCCTTTGCAAACCTCAAAATGTGGCTAAAAAAACAAATTTTCCTCACATTTCGGTGACAGAAAGTTCTGGAATCAGAGAGGAGCCACAAATTTCCTTCCACCCAGCGTTCCCCCAAGTCTCCTGATAAAAATGATACCTCACTTGTGTGGGTAGGCCTAGCGCCCGCGACAGGAAATGCCCCAAAACGCAACGTGGACACATCACATTTTTTTAAAGAAAACAGAAGTGTTTTTTGCAAAGTGCCTACCTGTAGATTTTGGCCTCTATCTCAGCCGGCACCTAGGGAAACCTACCAAACCTGTGCATTTGTGAAACCTAGAGACCTAGGGGAATCCAAGATGGGGTGACTTGTGGGGCTCTGACTAGATTCTGTTACCCAGAATCCTTTGCAAACCTCAAAATTTGGTAAAAAAACAAACATTTTCCTCACATTTCGGTGACAGAAAGTTCTTGAATCAGAGAGGAGCCACAAATTTCCTTCCACTCAGCGTTCCGCCAAGTCTCCCGATAAAAATGATACCTCACTTGTGTGGGTAGGCCTAGCGCCCGCGACAGGAAATGCCCCAAAACACAACGTGGACACATCACATTTTTTGAAAGAAAACAGAGGTGTTTTTTGCAAAGTGCCTAACTGTAGATTTTGGCCTCTAGCTCAGCCGGCACCTAGGGAAACCTACCAAACCTGTGCACTTTTGAAAACTAGAGACCTAGGGGAATCCAAGATGGGGTGACTTGTGGGGCTCTGACCAGGTTCTGTTACCCAGAATCCTTTGCAAACCTCAAAATTTGGCTAAAAAAACACATTTTCCTCACATTTCGGTGACAGAAAGTTCTGGAATCAGAGAGGAGCCACACATTTCCTTCCACCCAGCGTTCCCCCAAGTCTCCCGATAAAAATTATTCTTCACTTGTGTGGGTAGGCCTAGCGCCCGCGACAGGAAATGCCCCAAAACGCAACGTGGACACATCACATTTTTTTAAAGAAAACAGAGGTGTTTTTTGCAAAGTGCCTACCTGTAGATTTTGTCCTCTAGCTCAGCCGGCACCTAGGGAAACCTACCAAACCTGTGCATTTTTGAAAACTAGAGACCTAGGGGAATCCAAGATGGGGTGACTTGTGGGGCTCTGACCAGGTTCTGTTACCCAAAATCCTTTGCAAACCTCAAAATTCCGGTAAAAAAACACATTTTCCTCACATTTCGGTGACGGAAAGTTCTGGAATCAGAGAGGAGCCACAAATTTCCTTCCACCCAGCGTTCCCCCAAGTCTCCCGATAAAAATAATTCTTCACTTGTGTGGGTAGGCCTAGCTCCCGCGACAGGAAATGCCCCAAAACGCAACGTGGACACATCACATTTTTTTAAAGAAAACAGAGGTGTTTTTTGCAAAGTGCCTAACTGTAGATTTTGGCCTCTAGCTCAGCCGGCACCTAGGGAAACCTACCAAACCTGTGCATTTGTGAAAACTAGAGACCTAGGGGAATCCAAGATGGGGTGACTTGTGGGGCTCTGACCAGGTTCTGTTACCCAGAATCCTTTGCAAACCTCAAAATGTGGCTAAAAAAACACATTTTCCTCACATTTCGGTGACAGAAAGTTCTGGAATCAGAGAGAAGCTACAAATTTCCTTCCACCTAGCGTTCCGCCAAGTCTCCCGATAAAAATGATACCTCACTTGTGTGGGTAGGCCTAGCGCCCGTGACAGGAAATGCCCCAAAACGCAACGTGGACACATCACATTTTTTTAAAGAAAACAGAGGTGTTTTTTGCAAAGTGCCTACCTGTAGATTTTGTCCTCTAGCTCAGCCGGCACCTAGGGAAACCTACCAAACCTGTGCATTTTTGAAAACCAGAGACCTAGGGGAATCCAAGATGGGGTGACTTGTGGGGCTCTGATCAGGTTCTGTTACCCAGAATCCTTTGCAAACCTCAAAATTTGGCAAAAAAAAACACATTTTCCTCACATTTCGGTGACAGAAAGTTCTGGAATCAGAGAGGAGCCACAAATTTCCTTCCACCCAGCGTTCCCCCAAGTCTCCCGATAAAAATGATACCTCACTTGTATGGGTAGGCCTAGGGCCCGCGACAGGACATGCCCCAAAACGCAACGTGGACACATCACATTTTTTTAAAGAAAACAGAGGTGTTTTTTGCAAAGTGCCTACCTGTAGATTTTGGGCTCTAGCTCAGCCGGCGCCTAGGGAAACCTACCAAACCTGTGCATTTGTGAAAACTAGAGACCTAGGGGAATCCAAGATGTGGTGACTTGTGGGGCTCTGACCAGGTTCTGTTACCCAGAATCCTTTGCAAACCTCAACATGTGGCTAAAAAAACAAATTTTCCTCACATTTCGGTGACAGAAAGTTCTGGAATCAGAGAGGAGCCACAAATTTCCTTCCACCCAGCGTTCCCCCAAGTCTCCTGATAAAAATGATACCTCACTTGTGTGGGTAGGCCTAGCGCCCGCGACAGGAAATGCCCCAAAACGCAACGTGGACACATCACATTTTTTTAAAGAAAACGGAGGTGTTTTTTGCAAAGTGCCTACCTGTAGATTTTGGCCTCTATCTCAGCCGGCACCTAGGGAAACCTACCAAACCTGTGCATTTGTGAAACCTAGAGACCTAGGGGAATCCAAGATGGGGTGACTTGTGGGGCTCTGACTAGATTCTGTTACCCAGAATCCTTTGCAAACCTCAAAATTTGGTAAAAAAAAAAACATTTTCCTCACATTTCGGTGACAGAAAGTTCTTGAATCAGAGAGGAGCCACAAATTTCCTTCCACCCAGCGTTCCCCCAAGTCTCCCGATAAAAATGATACCTCACTTGTGTGGGTAGGCCTAGCGCCCGCGACAGGAAATGCCCCAAAACACAACGTTGACACATCACATTTTTTTAAAGAAAACAGAGGTGTTTTTTGCAAAGTGCCTAACTGTAGATTTTGGCCTCTAGCTCAGCCGGCACCTAGGGAAACCTACCAAACCTGTGCACTTTTGAAAACTAGAGACCTAGGGGAATCCAAGATGGGGTGACTTGTGGGGCTCTGACCAGGTTCTGTTACCCAGAATCCTTTGCAAACCTCAAAATTTGGCTAAAAAAACACATTTTCCTCACATTTCGGTGACAGAAAGTTCTGGAATCAGAGAGGAGCCACAAATTTCCTTCCACCCAGCGTTCCCCCAAGTCTCCCGATAAAAATTATTCTTCACTTGTGTGGGTAGGCCTAGCGCCCGCGACAGGAAATGCCCCAAAACGCAACGTGGAAATATCACATTTTTTGAAAGAAAACAGAGGTGTTTATTGCAAAGTGCCTACCTGTAGATTTTGTCCTCTAGCTCAGCCGGCACCTAGGGAGACCTACCAAACCTGTGCATTTTTGAAAACTAGAGACCTAGGGGAATCCAAGATGGGGTGACTTGTGGGGCTCTGATCAGGTTCTGTTACCCAGAATCCTTTGCAAACCTCAAAATTTGGCAAAAAAAACACATTTTCCTCACATTTCGGTGACAGAAAGTTCTGGAATCAGAGAGGAGCCACAAATTTCCTTCCACCCAGCGTTCCCCCAAGTCTCCCGATAAAAATGATACCTCACTTGTATGGGTAGGCCTATGGCCCGCGACAGGACATGCCCCAAAACGCAACGTGGACACATCACATTTTTTTAAAGAAAACAGAGGTGTTTTTTGCAAAGTGCCTACCTGTAGATTTTGGCCTCTAGCTCAGCCGGCGCCTAGGGAAACCTACCAAACCTGTGCATTTGTGAAAACTAGAGACCTAGGGGAATCCAAGATGTGGTGACTTGTGGGGCTCTGACCAGGTTCTGTTACCCAGAATCCTTTGCAAACCTCAAAATGTGGCTAAAAAAACAAATTTTCCTCACATTTCGGTGACAGAAAGTTCTGGAATCAGAGAGGAGCCACAAATTTCCTTCCACCCAGCGTTCCCCCAAGTCTCCTGATAAAAATGATACCTCACTTGTGTTGGTAGGCCTAGCGCCCACGACAGGAAATGCCCCAAAACGCAACGTGGACACATCACATTTTTTTTAAAGAAAACAGAGGTGTTTTTTGCAAAGTGCCTACCTGTAGATTTTGGCCTCTATCTCAGCCGGCACCTAGGGAAACCTACCAAACCTGTGCATTTGTGAAACCTAGAGACCTAGGGGAATCCAAGATGGGGTGACTTGTGGGGCTCTGACTAGGTTCTGTTACCCAGAATCCTTTGCAAACCTCAAAATTTGGTAAAAAAAAAACATTTTCCTCACATTTCGGTGACAGAAAGTTCTTGAATCAGAGAGGAGCCACAAATTTCCTTCCACTCAGCGTTCCGCCAAGTCTCCCGATAAAAATGATACCTCACTTGTGTGGGTAGGCCTAGCGCCCGCGACAGGAAATGCCCCAAAACACAACGTGGACACATCACATTTTTTGAAAGAAAACAGAGGTGTTTTTTGCAAAGTGCCTACCTGTAGATTTTGGCCTCTAGCTCAGCCGGCACCTAGGGAAACCTACCAAACCTGTGCACTTTTGAAAACTAGAGACCTAGGGGAATCCAAGATGGGGTGACTTGTGGGGCTCTGACCAGGTTCTGTTACCCAGAATCCTTTGCAAACCTCAAAATTTGGCTAAAAAAACACATTTTCCTCACATTTCGGTGACAGAAAGTTCTGGAATCAGAGAGGAGCCACAAATTTCCTTCCACCCAGCGTTCCCCCAAGTCTCCCGATAAAAATTATTCTTCACTTGTGTGGGTAGGCCTAGCGCCCGCGACAGGAAATGCCCCAAAACGCAACGTGGACACATCACATTTTTTTAAAGAAAACAGAGGTGTTTTTTGCAAAGTGCCTACCTGTAGATTTTGTCCTCTAGCTCAGCCGGCACCTAGGGAAACCTACCAAACCTGTGCACTTTTGAAAACTAGAGACCTAGGGGAATCCAAGATGGGGTGACTTGTGGGGCTCTGACCAGGTTCTGTTACCCAAAATCCTTTGCAAACCTCAAAATTCCGGTAAAAAAACACATTTTCCTCACATTTCGGTGACGGAAAGTTCTGGAATCAGAGAGGAGCCACAAATTTCCTTCCACCCAGCGTTCCCCCAAGTCTCCCGATAAAAATTATTCTTCACTTGTGTGGGTAGGCCTAGCTCCCGCGACAGGAAATGCCCCAAAACGCAACGTGGACACATCACATTTTTTTAAAGAAAACAGAGGTGTTTTTTGCAAAGTGCCTAACTGTAGATTTTGGCCTCTAGCTCAGCCGGCACCTAGGGAAACCTACCAAACCTGTGCATTTGTGAAAACTAGAGACCTAGGGGAATCCAAGATGGGGTGACTTGTGGGGCTCTGACCAGGTTCTGTTACCCAGAATCCTTTGCAAACCTCAAAATGTGGCTAAAAAAACACATTTTCCTCACATTTCGGTGACAGAAAGTTCTGGAATCAGAGAGAAGCTACAAATTTCCTTCCACCTAGCGTTCCGCCAAGTCTCCCGATAAAAATGATACCTCACTTGTGTGGGTAGGCCTAGCGCCCGTGACAGGAAATGCCCCAAAACGCAACGTGGACACATCACATTTTTTTAAAGAAAACAGAGGTGTTTTTTGCAAAGTGCCTACCTGTAGATTTTGTCCTCTAGCTCAGCCGGCACCTAGGGAAACCTACCAAACCTGTGCATTTTTGAAAACTAGAGACCTAGGGGAATCCAAGATGGGGTGACTTGTGGGGCTCTGATCAGGTTCTGTTACCCAGAATCCTTTGCAAACCTCAAAATTTGGCAAAAAAAACACATTTTCCTCACATTTCGGTGACAGAAAGTTCTGGAATCAGAGAGGAGCCACAAATTTCCTTCCACCCAGCGTTCCCCCAAGTCTCCCGATAAAAATGATACCTCACTTGTATGGGTAGGCCTAGGGCCCGCGACAGGACATGCCCCAAAACGCAACGTGGACACATCACATTTTTTTAAAGAAAACAGAGGTGTTTTTTGCAAAGTGCCTACCTGTAGATTTTGGGCTCTAGCTCAGCCGGCGCCTAGGGAAACCTACCAAACCTGTGCATTTGTGAAAACTAGAGACCTAGGGGAATCCAAGATGTGGTGACTTGTGGGGCTCTGACCAGGTTCTGTTACCCAGAATCCTTTGCAAACCTCAAAATGTGGCTAAAAAAACAAATTTTCCTCACATTTCGGTGACAGAAAGTTCTGGAATCAGAGAGGAGCCACAAATTTCCTTCCACCCAGCGTTCCCCCAAGTCTCCTGATAAAAATGATACCTCACTTGTGTGGGTAGGCCTAGCGCCCGCGACAGGAAATGCCCCAAAACGCAACGTGGACACATCACATTTTTTTAAAGAAAACAGAGGTGTTTTTTGCAAAGTGCCTACCTGTAGATTTTGGCCTCTATCTCAGCCGGCACCTAGGGAAACCTACCAAACCTGTGCATTTGTGAAAACTAGAGACCTAGGGGAATCCAAGATGTGGTGACTTGTGGGGCTCTGACCAGGTTCTGTTACCCAGAATCCTTTACAAACCTCAAAATATGGCTATAAAAACACATTTTCCTCACATTTCGGGAACAGAAAGTTCTGGAATCAGAGAGGAGCCACAAATTTCCTTCCACCCAGCGTTCCGCCAAGCCTCCCGAAAAAAATGATACCTCACTTATGTGGGTAGGCATAGCGCCCGCGAGAGGAAATCCCCCAAAACGAAACGTGGACATATCACATTTTTTTAAAGAAAACAGAGGTGTTTTTTGCAAAGTGCCTAACTGTAGATTTTGGCCTCTAGCTCAGCCGGCAGCTAGGGAAACCTACCAAACCTGTGCACTTTTGAAAACTAAAGACCTAGGGATATCCAAGATGGGGTGACTTGTGGGGCTCTGACCAGGTTCTGTTACCCAAAATCCTTTGCAAACCTCAAAATGTGGCTAAAAAAACACATTTTCCTCACATTTCGGTGCCAGAAAGTTTTGGAATCAGAGAGGAGCCACAAATTTCCTTCCACCCAGCGTTCCGCCACGCCTCCCGAAAAAAATGATACCTCACTTATGTGGGTAGGCATAGCGCCCGCGACAGGAAAGGCCCCAAAACGCAACGTGGACACATCACATTTTTTTAAAGAAAACAGAGGTGTTTTTTGCAAAGTGCCTACCTGTAGATTTTGTCCTCTAGCTCAGCCGGCACCTAGGGAAACCTACCAAACCTGTGCATTTTTGAAAACTAGAGACCTAGGGGAATCCAAGATGGGGTGACTTGTGGGGCTCTGACCAGGTTCTGTTACCCAGAATCCTTTGCAAACCTCAAAATTTGGGTAAAAAAACACATTTTCCTCACATTTCGGTGACAGAAAGTTCTGGAATCAGAGAGGAGCCACAAATTTCCTTCCACCCAGCGTTCCGCCAAGCCTCCCGAAAAAAATGATACCTCACTTATGTGGGTAGGCATAGCGCCCGCGACAGGAAATCCCCCAAAACGAAACGTGGACATATCACATTTTTTGAAAGAAAACAGAGGTGTTTTTTGCAAAGTGCCTACCTGTAGATTTTGGCCTCTAGCTCAGCCGGCGCCTAGGGAAACCTACCAAACCTGTGCATTTGTGAAAACTAGAGACCCAAGGGAATCCAAGATGGGGTGACTTGTGGGGCTCTGACCAGGTTCTGTTACCCAGAATCCTTTGCAAACCTCAAAATGTGGCTAAAAAAACACATTTTCCTCACATTTCGGTGACAGAAAGTTTTGGAATCAGAGAGGAGCCACAAATTTCCTTCCACCCAGCGTTCCGCCAAGCCTCCCGAAAAAAATGATACCTCACTTATGTGGGTAGGCATAGCGCCCGCGACAGGAAATGCCCCAAAACGCAACGTGGACACATCACATTTTTTTAAAGAAAACAGAGGTGTTTTTTGCAAAGTGCCTACCTGTAGATTTTGTCCTCTAGCTCAGCCGGCACCTAGGGAAACCTACCAAACCTGTGCATTTTTGAAAACTAGAGACCTAGGGGAATCCAAGATGGGGTGACTTGTGGGGCTCTGACCAGGTTCTGTTACCCAGAATCCTTTGCAAACCTCAAAATTTGGGTAAAAAAACACATTTTCCTCACATTTCGGTGACAGAAAGTTCTGGAATCAGAGAGGAGCCACAAATTTCCTTCCACCCAGCGTTCCGCCAAGCCTCCCGAAAAAAATGATACCTCACTTATGTGGGTAGGCATAGCGCCCGCGACAGGAAATCCCCCAAAACGAAACGTGGACATATCACATTTTTTGAAAGAAAACAGAGGTGTTTTTTGCAAAGTGCCTAACTGTAGATTTTGGCCTCTAGCTCAGCCGGCACCTAGGGAAACCTACCAAACCTGTGCACTTTTGAAAACTAGAGACCTAGGGGAATCCAAGATGGGGTGACTTGTGGGTCTCTGACCCGGTTCTGTTACCCAGAATCCTTTGCAAACCTCAATATGTGGCTAAAAAAACACATTTTCCTCACATTTCGGTGACAGAAAGTTCTGGAATCAGAGAGAAGCCACAAATTTCCTTCCACCTAGCGTTCCGCCAAGTCTCCCGATAAAAATGATACCTCACTTGTGTGGGTAGGCCTAGCGCCCGCGACAGGAAATGCCCCAAAACGCAACGTGGACACATCACATTTTTGTAAAGAAAACAGAGGTGTTTTTTGCAAAGTGCCTACCTGTAGATTTTGTCCTCTAGCTCAGCCGGCACCTAGGGAAACCTACCAAACCTGTGCATTTTTGAAAACTAGAGACCTACGGGAATCCAAGATGGGGTGACTTGTGGGGCTCTGATCAGGTTCTGTTACCCAGAATACTTTGCAAACCTCAAAATTTGGCTAAAAAAACACATTTTCCTCACATTTCGGTGACAGAAAGTTCTGGAATCAGAAAGGAGCCACAAATTTCCTTCCACCCAGCGTTCCGCCAAGCCTCCCGAAAAAAATGATACCTCACTTATTTGGGTAGGCATAGCGCCCGCGACAGGAAATGTCCCAAAACGCAACGTGGACACATCACATTTTTTGAAAGAAAACAGAGCTGTTTTTTGCAAAGTGCCTAACTGTAGATTTTGGCCTCTAGCTCAGCCGGCACCTAGGGAAACCTACCAAACCTGTGCACTTTTGAAAACTAGAGACCTAGGGGAATCCAAGATGGGGTGACTTGTGGGGCTCTGATCAGGTTCTGTTACCCAGAATCGTTTGCAAACCTCAAAATTTGGCAAAAAAAACACATTTTCCTCACATTTCGGTGACAGAAAGTTCTGGAATCAGAGAGGAGCCACAAATTTCCTTCCACCTAGCGTTCCGCCAAGTCTCCCGATAAAAATGATACCTCACTTGTGTGGGTAGGCCTAGCGCCCGCGACAGGAAATGCCCCAAAACGCAACGTGGACACATCACATTTTTTTAAAGAAAACAGAGGTGTTTTTTGCAAAGTGCCTACCTGTAGATTTTGTCCTCTAGCTCAGCCGGCACCTAGGGAAACCTACCAAACCTGTGCATTTTTGAAAACTAGAGACCTACGGGAATCCAAGATGGGGTGACTTGTGGGGCTCTGATCAGGTTCTGTTACCCAGAATACTTTGCAAACCTCAAAATTTGGCTAAAAAAACAAATTTTCCTCACATTTCGGTGACAGAAAGTTCTGGAATCAGAAAGGAGCCACAAATTTCCTTCCACCCAGCGTTCCGCCAAGCCTCCCGAAAAAAATGATACCTCACTTATGTGGGTAGGCATAGCGCCCGCGACAGGAAATGCCCCAAAACGCAACGTGGACACATCACATTTTTTTAAAGAAAACAGAGGTGTTTTTTGCAAAGTGCCTAACTGTAGATTTTGGCCTCTAGCTCAGCCGGCACCTAGGGAAACCTACCAAACCTGTGCACTTTTGAAAACTAGAGACCTAGGGGAATCCAAGATGGGGTGACTTGTGGGGCTCTGATCAGGTTCTGTTACCCAGAATCCTTTGCAAACCTCAAAATTTGGCAAAAAAAAAACATTTTCCTCACATTTCGGTGACAGAAAGTTCTGGAATCAGAGAGGAGCCACAAATTTCCTTCCACCCAGCGTTCCCCCAAGTCTCCCGATAAAAATGATACCTCACTTGTGTGGGTAGGCCTAGGGCCCGCGACAGGACATGCCCCAAAACGCAACGTGGACACATCACATTTTTTTAAAGAAAACAGAGGTGTTTTTTGCAAAGTGCCTACCTGTAGATTTTGGCCTCTAGCTCAGCCGGCGCCTAGGGAAACCTACCAAACCTGTGCATTTGTGAAAACTAGAGACCTAGGGGAATCCAAGATGTGGTGACTTGTGGGGCTCTGACCAGGTTCTGTTACCCAGAATCCTTTGCAAACCTCAAAATGTGGCTAAAAAAACACATTTTCCTCACATTTCGGTGACAGAAAGTTCTGGAATCAGAGAGGAGCCACAAATTTCCTTCCACCCAGCGTTCCGCCAAGCCTCCCGAAAAAAATGATACCTCACTTATGTGGGTAGGCATAGCGCCCGCAACAGGAAATCCCCCAAAACGAAACGTGGACATATCACATTTTTTGAAAGAAAACAGAGGTGTTTTTTGCAAAGTGCCTACCTGTAGATTTTGTCCTCTAGCTCAGCCGGCACCTAGGGAAACCTACCAAACCTGTGCATTTTTGAAAACTAGAGACCTAGGGGAATCCAAGATGGGGTGACTTGTGGGGCTCTGACCAGGTTCTGTTACCCAGAATCCTTTGCAAACCTCAAAATTTGGCAAAAAAAACACATTTTCCTCACATTTCGGTGACAGAAAGTTCTGGAATCAGAGAGGAGCCACAAATTTCTTTCCACCCAGCGTTCCCCCAAGTCTCCCGATAAAAATGATACCTCACTTGTGTGGGTAGGCCTAGGGCCCGCGACAGGACATGCCCCAAAACGCAACGTGGACACATCACATTTTTTTAAAGAAAACAGAGGTGTTTTTTGCAAAGTGCCTACCTGTAGATTTTGGCCTCTATCTCAGCCGGCACCTAGGGAAACCTACCAAACCTGTGCATTTGTGAAACCTAGAGACCTAGATTAATCCAAGATGGGGTGACTTGTGGGGCTCTGACTAGGTTCTGTTACCCAGAATCCTTTGCAAACCTCAAAATTTGGTAAAAAAAAAACATTTTCCTCATATTTCGGTGACAGAAAGTTCTTGAATCAGAGAGGAGCCACAAATTTCCTTCCACTCAGCGTTCCGCCCAGTCTCCCGATAAAAATGATACCTCACTTGTGTGGGTAGGCCTAGCGCCCGCGACAGGAAATGCCCCAAAACGCAACGTGGACACATCACATTTTTTGAAAGAAAACAGAGGTGTTTTTTGCAAAGTGCCTAACTGTAGATTTTGGCCTCTAGCTCAGCCGGCACCTAGGGAAACCTACCAAACCTGTGCACTTTTGAAAACTAGAGACCTAGGGGAATCCAAGATGGGGTGACTTGTGGGGCTCTGACCAGGTTCTGTTACCCAGAATCCTTTGCAAACCTCAAAATTTGGCTAAAAAAACACATTTTCCTCACATTTTGGTGACAGAAAGTTCTGGAATCAGAGAGGAGCCACAAATTTCCTTCCACCCAGCGTTCCCCCAAGTCTCCCGATAAAAATTATTCTTCACTTGTGTGGGTAGGCCTAGCGCCCGCGACAGGAAATGCCCCAAAACGCAACGTGGACACATCACATTTTTTGAAAGAAAACAGAGGTGTTTTTTGCAAAGTGCCTACCTGTAGATTTTGGCCTCTAGCTCAGCCGGCGCCTAGGGAAACCTACCAAACCTGTGCATTTGTGAAAACTAGAGACCTAAGGGAATCCAAGATGGGGTGACTTGTGGGGCTCTGACCAGGTTCTGTTACCCAGAATCCTTTGCAAACCTCAAAATGTGGCTAAAAAAAACACATTTTCCTCACATTTCGGTGACAGAAAGTTCTGGAATCAGAGAGGAGCCACAAATTTCCTTCCACCCAGCGTTCCTCCAAGTCTCCCGATAAAAATGATACCTCACTTGTGTGGGTAGGCCTAGCGCCCGCGACAGGAAATGCCCCAAAACGCAACGTGGACACATCACATTTTTTGAAAGAAAACAGGTGTTTTTTGCAAAGTGCCTACCTGTAGATTTTGGCCTCTATCTCAGCCGGCACCTAGGGAAACCTACCAAACCTGTGCATTTGTGAAAACTAGAGACCTAGGGGAATCCAAGATGGGGTGACTTGTGGGGCTCTGACCAGGTTCTGTTACCCAGAATCCTTTGCAAACCTCAAAATGTGGCTAATAAAACACATTTTCCTCACATTTCGGTGACAGAAAGTTCTGGAATCAGAGAGAAGCTACAAATTTCCTTCCACCTAGCGTTCCGCCAAGTCTCCCGATAAAAATGATACCTCACTTGTGTGGGTAGGCCTAGCGCCCGCGACAGGAAATGCCCCAAAACGCAACGTGGTATCATCACATTTTTTTAAAGAAAACAGAGGTGTTTATTGCAAAGTGCCTACCTGTAGATTTTGTCCTCTAGCTCAGCCGGCACCTAGGGAGACCTACCAAACCTGTGCATTTTTGAAAACTAGAGACCTAGGGGAATCCAAGATGGGGTGACTTGTGGGGCTCTGATCAGGTTCTGTTACCCAGAATCCTTTGCAAACCTCAAAATTTGGCAAAAAAAACACATTTTCCTCACATTTCGGTGACAGAAAGTTCTGGAATCAGAGAGGAGCCACAAATTTCCTTCCACCCAGCGTTCCCCCAAGTCTCCCGATAAAAATGATACCTCACTTGTATGGGTAGGCCTATGGCCCGCGACAGGACATGCCCCAAAACGCAACGTGGACACATCACATTTTTTTAAAGAAAACAGAGGTGTTTTTTGCAAAGTGCCTACCTGTAGATTTTGGCCTCTAGCTCAGCCGGCGCCTAGGGAAACCTACCAAACCTGTGCATTTGTGAAAACTAGAGACCTAGGGGAATCCAAGATGTGGTGACTTGTGGGGCTCTGACCAGGTTCTGTTACCCAGAATCCTTTGCAAACCTCAAAATGTGGCTAAAAAAACAAATTTTCCTCACATTTCGGTGACAGAAAGTTCTGGAATCAGAGAGGAGCCACAAATTTCCTTCCACCCAGCGTTCCCCCAAGTCTCCTGATAAAAATGATACCTCACTTGTGTTGGTAGGCCTAGCGCCCGCGACAGGAAATGCCCCAAAACGCAACGTGGACACATCACATTTTTTTTAAAGAAAACAGAGGTGTTTTTTGCAAAGTGCCTACCTGTAGATTTTGGCCTCTATCTCAGCCGGCACCTAGGGAAACCTACCAAACCTGTGCATTTGTGAAACCTAGAGACCTAGGGGAATCCAAGATGGGGTGACTTGTGGGGCTCTGACTAGGTTCTGTTACCCAGAATCCTTTGCAAACCTCAAAATTTGGTAAAAAAAAAACATTTTCCTCACATTTCGGTGACAGAAAGTTCTTGAATCAGAGAGGAGCCACAAATTTCCTTCCACTCAGCGTTCCGCCAAGTCTCCCGATAAAAATGATACCTCACTTGTGTGGGTAGGCCTAGCGCCCGCGACAGGAAATGCCCCAAAACACAACGTGGACACATCACATTTTTTGAAAGAAAACAGAGGTGTTTTTTGCAAAGTGCCTAACTGTAGATTTTGGCCTCTAGCTCAGCCGGCACCTAGGGAAACCTACCAAACCTGTGCACTTTTGAAAACTAGAGACCTAGGGGAATCCAAGATGGGGTGACTTGTGGGGCTCTGACCAGGTTCTGTTACCCAGAATCCTTTGCAAACCTCAAAATTTGGCTAAAAAAACACATTTTCCTCACATTTCGGTGACAGAAAGTTCTGGAATCAGAGAGGAGCCACAAATTTCCTTCCACCCAGCGTTCCCCCAAGTCTCCCGATAAAAATTATTCTTCACTTGTGTGGGTAGGCCTAGCGCCCGCGACAGGAAATGCCCCAAAACGCAACGTGGACACATCACATTTTTTTAAAGAAAACAGAGGTGTTTTTTGCAAAGTGCCTACCTGTAGATTTTGTCCTCTAGCTCAGCCGGCACCTAGGGAAACCTACCAAACCTGTGCACTTTTGAAAACTAGAGACCTAGGGGAATCCAAGATGGGGTGACTTGTGGGGCTCTGACCAGGTTCTGTTACCCAAAATCCTTTGCAAACCTCAAAATTCCGGTAAAAAAACACATTTTCCTCACATTTCGGTGACGGAAAGTTCTGGAATCAGAGAGGAGCCACAAATTTCCTTCCACCCAGCGTTCCCCCAAGTCTCCCGATAAAAATTATTCTTCACTTGTGTGGGTAGGCCTAGCTCCCGCGACAGGAAATGCCCCAAAACGCAACGTGGACACATCACATTTTTTTAAAGAAAACAGAGGTGTTTTTTGCAAAGTGCCTAACTGTAGATTTTGGCCTCTAGCTCAGCCGGCACCTAGGGAAACCTACCAAACCTGTGCATTTGTGAAAACTAGAGACCTAGGGGAATCCAAGATGGGGTGACTTGTGGGGCTCTGACCAGGTTCTGTTACCCAGAATCCTTTGCAAACCTCAAAATGTGGCTAAAAAAACACATTTTCCTCACATTTCGGTGACAGAAAGTTCTGGAATCAGAGAGAAGCTACAAATTTCCTTCCACCTAGCGTTCCGCCAAGTCTCCCGATAAAAATGATACCTCACTTGTGTGGGTAGGCCTAGCGCCCGTGACAGGAAATGCCCCAAAACGCAACGTGGACACATCACATTTTTTTAAAGAAAACAGAGGTGTTTTTTGCAAAGTGCCTACCTGTAGATTTTGTCCTCTAGCTCAGCCGGCACCTAGGGAAACCTACCAAACCTGTGCATTTTTGAAAACTAGAGACCTAGGGGAATCCAAGATGGGGTGACTTGTGGGGCTCTGATCAGGTTCTGTTACCCAGAATCCTTTGCAAACCTCAAAATTTGGCAAAAAAAACACATTTTCCTCACATTTCGGTGACAGAAAGTTCTGGAATCAGAGAGGAGCCACAAATTTCCTTCCACCCAGCGTTCCCCCAAGTCTCCCGATAAAAATGATACCTCACTTGTATGGGTAGGCCTAGGGCCCGCGACAGGACATGCCCCAAAACGCAACGTGGACACATCACATTTTTTTAAAGAAAACAGAGGTGTTTTTTGCAAAGTGCCTACCTGTAGATTTTGGGCTCTAGCTCAGCCGGCGCCTAGGGAAACCTACCAAACCTGTGCATTTGTGAAAACTAGAGACCTAGGGGAATCCAAGATGTGGTGACTTGTGGGGCTCTGACCAGGTTCTGTTACCCAGAATCCTTTGCAAACCTCAAAATGTGGCTAAAAAAACAAATTTTCCTCACATTTCGGTGACAGAAAGTTCTGGAATCAGAGAGGAGCCACAAATTTCCTTCCACCCAGCGTTCCCCCAAGTCTCCTGATAAAAATGATACCTCACTTGTGTGGGTAGGCCTAGCGCCCGCGACAGGAAATGCCCCAAAACGCAACGTGGACACATCACATTTTTTTAAAGAAAACAGAGGTGTTTTTTGCAAAGTGCCTACCTGTAGATTTTGGCCTCTATCTCAGCCGGCACCTAGGGAAACCTACCAAACCTGTGCATTTGTGAAACCTAGAGACCTAGGGGAATCCAAGATGGGGTGACTTGTGGGGCTCTGACTAGATTCTGTTACCCAGAATCCTTTGCAAACCTCAAAATTTGGTAAAAAAAAAAACATTTTCCTCACATTTCGGTGACAGAAAGTTCTTGAATCAGAGAGGAACCACAAATTTCCTTCCACTCAGCGTTCCGCCAAGTCTCCCGATAAAAATGATACCTCACTTGTGTGGGTAGGCCTAGCGCCCGCGACAGGAAATGCCCCAAAACACAACGTGGACACATCACATTTTTTTAAAGAAAACAGAGGTGTTTTTTGCAAAGTGCCTAACTGTAGATTTTGGCCTCTAGCTCAGCCGGCACCTAGGGAAACCTACCAAACCTGTGCACTTTTGAAAACTAGAGACCTAGGGGAATCCAAGATGGGGTGACTTGTGGGGCTCTGACCAGGTTCTGTTACCCAGAATCCTTTGCAAACCTCAAAATTTGGCTAAAAAAACACATTTTCCTCACATTTCGGTGACAGAAAGTTCTGGAATCAGAGAGGAGCCACAAATTTCCTTCCACCCAGCGTTCCCCCAAGTGTCCCGATAAAAATTATTCTTCACTTGTGTGGGTAGGCCTAGCGCCCGCGACAGGAAATGCCCCAAAACGCAACGTGGACACATCACATTTTTTTAAAGAAAACAGAGGTGTTTTTTGCAAAGTGCCTACCTGTAGATTTTGTCCTCTAGCTCAGCCGGCACCTAGGGAAACCTACCAAACCTGGGCATTTTTGAAAACTAGAGACCTAGGGGAATCCAAAATGGGGTGACTTGTGGGGCTCTGACCAGGTTCTGTTACCCAAAATCCTTTGCAAACCTCAAAATTCCGGTAAAAAAACACATTTTCCTCACATTTCGGTGACGGAAAGTTCTGGAATCAGAGAGGAGCCACAAATTTCCTTCCACCCAGCGTTCGGCCAAGCCTCCCGAAAAAAATGATACCTCACTTATGTGGGTAGGCATAGCGCCCGCGACAGGAAATGCCCCAAAACGCAACGTGGACATATCACATTTTTTGAAAGAAAACAGAGGTGTTTTTTGCAAAGTGCCTAACTGTAGATTTTGGCCTCTATCTCAGCCAGCACCTAGGGAAACCTACCAAACCTGTGCACTTTTAAAAACTAGAGACCTAGGGGAATCCAAGATGGGGTGACTTGTGGGGCTCTGACCAGGTTCTGTTACCCAGAATCCTTTGCAAACCTCAAAATTTGGCGAAAAAAACACATTTTCCTCACATTTCGGTGACAGAAAGTTCTGGAATCAGAGAGGAGCCACAAATTTCCTTCCACCCAGCGTTCCCCCAAGTCTCCCGATAAAAATGATACCTCACTTGTGTGGGTAGGCCTAGCGCCCGCGACAGGAAATGCCCCAAAACGCAACGTGGACACATCACATTTTTTTAAAGAAAACAGAGGTGTTTTTTGCAAAGTGCCTACCTGTAGATTTTGTCCTCTAGCTCAGCCGGCACCTAGGGAAACCTACCAAACCTGTGCATTTTTGAAAACTAGAGACCTAGGGGAATCCAAGATGGGGTGACTTGTGGGGCTCTGATCAGGTTCTGTTACCCAGAATCCTTTGCAAACCTCAAAATTTGGCTAAAAAAAAAATTTTCCTCACATTTCGGTGACAGAAAGTTCTGGAATCAGAGAGGAGCCACAAATTTCCTTCCACTCAGCGTTCCGCCAAGTCTCCCGATAAAAATGATACCTCACTTATGTGGGTAGGCATAGCGCCCGCGACAGGAAATGCCCAAAAACGCAACGTGGGCACATCACATTTTTTGAAAGAAAACAGAGGTGTTTTTTGCAAAGTGCCTACCTGTAGATATTGGCATCTAGTTCAGCCGGCACCTAGGGAAACCTACCAAACCTGTGCATTTTTGAAAACTAGAGACCTAGGGGAATCCAAGATGGGGTAAATTGTGGGGCTCTGACCAGGTTCTGTTACCCAGAACCCTTTGCAAACCTCAAAATTTGCCTAAAAAAACACATTTTCCTCACATTTCGGTGACAGAAAGTTCTGGAATCAGAGAGGAGCCACACATTTCCTTCCACCCAGCGTTCCCCCAAGTCTCCCGATAAAAATGATACCTCACTTGTGTGGGTAGGCCTAGCGCCCGCGACAGGTAATGCCCCAAAACGCAACGTGGACACATCACATTTTTTGAAAGAAAACAGGTGTTTTTTGCAAAGTGCCTACCTGTAGATTTTGTCCTCTAGCTCAGCCGGCACCTAGGGAAACCTACCAAACCTGTGCATTTGTGAAAACTAGAGACCTAGGGGAATCCAAGATGGGGTGACTTGTGGGGCTCTGACCAGGTTCTGTTACCCAGAATCCTTTGCAAACCTCAAAATGTGGCTAAAAAAACACATTTTCCTCACATTTCGGTGACAGAAAGTTCTGGAATCAGAGAGAAGCTACAAATTTCCTTCCACCTAGCGTTCCGCCAAGTCTCCCGATAAAAATGATACCTCACTTGTGTGGGTAGGCCTAGCGCCCGTGACAGGAAATGCCCCAAAACGCAACGTGGACACATCACATTTTTTTAAAGAAAACAGAGGTGTTTTTTGCAAAGTGCCTACCTGTAGATTTTGTCCTCTAGCTCAGCCGGCACCTAGGGAAACCTACCAAACCTGTGCATTTTTGAAAACTAGAGACCTAGGGGAATCCAAGATGGGGTGACTTGTGGGGCTCTGATCAGGTTCTGTTACCCAGAATCCTTTGCAAACCTCAAAATTTGGCAAAAAAAACACATTTTCCTCACATTTCGGTGACAGAAAGTTCTGGAATCAGAGAGGAGCCACAAATTTCCTTCCACCCAGCATTCCCCCAAGTCTCCCGATAAAAATGATACCTCACTTGTATGGGTAGGCCTAGGGCCCGCGACAGGACATGCCCCAAAACGCAACGTGGACACATCACATTTTTTTAAAGAAAACAGAGGTGTTTTTTGCAAAGTGCCTACCTGTAGATTTTGGGCTCTAGCTCAGCCGGCGCCTAGGGAAACCTACCAAACCTGTGCATTTGTGAAAACTAGAGACCTAGGGGAATCCAAGATGTGGTGACTTGTGGGGCTCTGACCAGGTTCTGTTACCCAGAATCCTTTGCAAACCTCAAAATGTGGCTAAAAAAACAAATTTTCCTCACATTTCGGTGACAGAAAGTTCTGGAATCAGAGAGGAGCCACAAATTTCCTTCCACCCAGCGTTCCCCCAAGTCTCCTGATAAAAATGATACCTCACTTGTGTGGGTAGGCCTAGCGCCCGCGACAGGAAATGCCCCAAAACGCAACGTGGACACATCACATTTTTTTAAAGAAAACAGAAGTGTTTTTTGCAAAGTGCCTACCTGTAGATTTTGGCCTCTATCTCAGCCGGCACCTAGGGAAACCTACCAAACCTGTGCATTTGTGAAACCTAGAGACCTAGGGGAATCCAAGATGGGGTGACTTGTGGGGCTCTGACTAGATTCTGTTACCCAGAATCCTTTGCAAACCTCAAAATTTGGTAAAAAAACAAACATTTTCCTCACATTTCGGTGACAGAAAGTTCTTGAATCAGAGAGGAGCCACAAATTTCCTTCCACTCAGCGTTCCGCCAAGTCTCCCGATAAAAATGATACCTCACTTGTGTGGGTAGGCCTAGCGCCCGCGACAGGAAATGCCCCAAAACACAACGTGGACACATCACATTTTTTGAAAGAAAACAGAGGTGTTTTTTGCAAAGTGCCTAACTGTAGATTTTGGCCTCTAGCTCAGCCGGCACCTAGGGAAACCTACCAAACCTGTGCACTTTTGAAAACTAGAGACCTAGGGGAATCCAAGATGGGGTGACTTGTGGGGCTCTGACCAGGTTCTGTTACCCAGAATCCTTTGCAAACCTCAAAATTTGGCTAAAAAAACACATTTTCCTCACATTTCGGTGACAGAAAGTTCTGGAATCAGAGAGGAGCCACACATTTCCTTCCACCCAGCGTTCCCCCAAGTCTCCCGATAAAAATTATTCTTCACTTGTGTGGGTAGGCCTAGCGCCCGCGACAGGAAATGCCCCAAAACGCAACGTGGACACATCACATTTTTTTAAAGAAAACAGAGGTGTTTTTTGCAAAGTGCCTACCTGTAGATTTTGTCCTCTAGCTCAGCCGGCACCTAGGGAAACCTACCAAACCTGTGCATTTTTGAAAACTAGAGACCTAGGGGAATCCAAGATGGGGTGACTTGTGGGGCTCTGACCAGGTTCTGTTACCCAAAATCCTTTGCAAACCTCAAAATTCCGGTAAAAAAACACATTTTCCTCACATTTCGGTGACGGAAAGTTCTGGAATCAGAGAGGAGCCACAAATTTCCTTCCACCCAGCGTTCCCCCAAGTCTCCCGATAAAAATAATTCTTCACTTGTGTGGGTAGGCCTAGCTCCCGCGACAGGAAATGCCCCAAAACGCAACGTGGACACATCACATTTTTTTAAAGAAAACAGAGGTGTTTTTTGCAAAGTGCCTAACTGTAGATTTTGGCCTCTAGCTCAGCCGGCACCTAGGGAAACCTACCAAACCTGTGCATTTGTGAAAACTAGAGACCTAGGGGAATCCAAGATGGGGTGACTTGTGGGGCTCTGACCAGGTTCTGTTACCCAGAATCCTTTGCAAACCTCAAAATGTGGCTAAAAAAACACATTTTCCTCACATTTCGGTGACAGAAAGTTCTGGAATCAGAGAGAAGCTACAAATTTCCTTCCACCTAGCGTTCCGCCAAGTCTCCCGATAAAAATGATACCTCACTTGTGTGGGTAGGCCTAGCGCCCGTGACAGGAAATGCCCCAAAACGCAACGTGGACACATCACATTTTTTTAAAGAAAACAGAGGTGTTTTTTGCAAAGTGCCTACCTGTAGATTTTGTCCTCTAGCTCAGCCGGCACCTAGGGAAACCTACCAAACCTGTGCATTTTTGAAAACCAGAGACCTAGGGGAATCCAAGATGGGGTGACTTGTGGGGCTCTGATCAGGTTCTGTTACCCAGAATCCTTTGCAAACCTCAAAATTTGGCAAAAAAAAACACATTTTCCTCACATTTCGGTGACAGAAAGTTCTGGAATCAGAGAGGAGCCACAAATTTCCTTCCACCCAGCGTTCCCCCAAGTCTCCCGATAAAAATGATACCTCACTTGTATGGGTAGGCCTAGGGCCCGCGACAGGACATGCCCCAAAACGCAACGTGGACACATCACATTTTTTTAAAGAAAACAGAGGTGTTTTTTGCAAAGTGCCTACCTGTAGATTTTGGGCTCTAGCTCAGCCGGCGCCTAGGGAAACCTACCAAACCTGTGCATTTGTGAAAACTAGAGACCTAGGGGAATCCAAGATGTGGTGACTTGTGGGGCTCTGACCAGGTTCTGTTACCCAGAATCCTTTGCAAACCTCAACATGTGGCTAAAAAAACAAATTTTCCTCACATTTCGGTGACAGAAAGTTCTGGAATCAGAGAGGAGCCACAAATTTCCTTCCACCCAGCGTTCCCCCAAGTCTCCTGATAAAAATGATACCTCACTTGTGTGGGTAGGCCTAGCGCCCGCGACAGGAAATGCCCCAAAACGCAACGTGGACACATCACATTTTTTTAAAGAAAACGGAGGTGTTTTTTGCAAAGTGCCTACCTGTAGATTTTGGCCTCTATCTCAGCCGGCACCTAGGGAAACCTACCAAACCTGTGCATTTGTGAAACCTAGAGACCTAGGGGAATCCAAGATGGGGTGACTTGTGGGGCTCTGACTAGATTCTGTTACCCAGAATCCTTTGCAAACCTCAAAATTTGGTAAAAAAAAAAACATTTTCCTCACATTTCGGTGACAGAAAGTTCTTGAATCAGAGAGGAGCCACAAATTTCCTTCCACCCAGCGTTCCCCCAAGTCTCCCGATAAAAATGATACCTCACTTGTGTGGGTAGGCCTAGCGCCCGCGACAGGAAATGCCCCAAAACACAACGTTGACACATCACATTTTTTTAAAGAAAACAGAGGTGTTTTTTGCAAAGTGCCTAACTGTAGATTTTGGCCTCTAGCTCAGCCGGCACCTAGGGAAACCTACCAAACCTGTGCACTTTTGAAAACTAGAGACCTAGGGGAATCCAAGATGGGGTGACTTGTGGGGCTCTGACCAGGTTCTGTTACCCAGAATCCTTTGCAAACCTCAAAATTTGGCTAAAAAAACACATTTTCCTCACATTTCGGTGACAGAAAGTTCTGGAATCAGAGAGGAGCCACAAATTTCCTTCCACCCAGCGTTCCCCCAAGTCTCCCGATAAAAATTATTCTTCACTTGTGTGGGTAGGCCTAGCGCCCGCGACAGGAAATGCCCCAAAACGCAACGTGGAAATATCACATTTTTTGAAAGAAAACAGAGGTGTTTTTTGCAAAGTGCCTAACTGTAGATTTTGGCCTCTAGCTCAGCCAGCACCTAGGGAAACCTACCAAACCTGTGCACTTTTAAAAACTAGAGACCTAGGGGAATCCAAGATGGGGTGACTTGTGGGGCTCTGACCAGGTTCTGTTATCCAGAATCCTTTGCAAACCTCAAAATTTGGCGAAAAAAACACATTTTCCTCACATTTCGGTGACAGAAAGTTCTAGAATCAGAGAGGAGCCACAAATTTCCTTCCACCCAGCGTTCCCCCAAGTCTCCCGATAAAAATGATACCTCACTTGTGTGGGTAGGCCTAGCGCCCGCGACAGGAAATGCCCCAAAACGCAACGTGGACACATCACATTTTTTTAAAGAAAACAGAGGTGTTTTTTGCAAAGTGCCTACCTGTAGATTTTGGCCTCTAGCTCAGCCGGCGCCTAGGGAAACCTACCAAACCTGTGCATTTGTGAAAACTAGAGACCTAAGGGAATCCAAGATGGGGTGACTTGTGGGGCTCTGACCAGGTTCTGTTACCCAGAATCCTTTGCAAACCTCAAAATGTGGCTAAAAAAAACACATTTTCCTCACATTTCGGTGACAGTTCTGGAATCAGAGAGGAGCCACAAATTTCCTTCCACCCAGCGTTCCCCCAAGTCTCCCGATAAAAATGATACCTCACTTGTGTGGGTAGGCCTAGCGCCCGCGACAGGTAATGCCCCAAAACGCAACGTGGACACATCACATTTTTTTAAAGAAAACAGGTGTTTTTTGCAAAGTGCCTACCTGTAGATTTTGGCCTCTAGCTCAGCCGGCACCTAGGGAAACCTACCAAACCTGTGCATTTTTTAAAACTAGAGACCTAGTGGAATCCAAGATGGGGTGACTTGTGGGGCTCTGATCAGGTTCTGTTACCCAGAATACTTTGCAAACCTCAAAATTTGGCTAAAAAAACACATTTTCCTCACATTTCGGTGACAGAAAGTTCTGGAATCAGAGAGGAGTCACAAATTTCCTTCCGCCCAGCGTTCCCCCAAGTCTCCCGATAAAAATGATACCTCACTTGTGTGGGTAGGCCTAGCGCCCGCGACAGGAAATGCCCCAAAACGCAACGTGGACACATCACATTTTTTTAAAGAAAACAGAGGTGTTTTTTGCAAAGTGCCTAACTGTAGATTTTGGCCTCTAGCTCAGCCGGCACCTAGGGAAACCTACCAAACCTGTGCACTTTTGAAAACTAGAGACCTAGGGGAATCCAAGATGGGGTGACTTGTGGGGCTCTGACTAGATTCTGTTACCCAGAATCCTTTGCAAACCTCAAAATTTGGTAAAAAAACAAACATTTTCCTCACATTTCGGTGACAGAAAGTTCTTGAATCAGAGAGGAGCCACAAATTTCCTTCCACTCAGCGTTCCGCCAAGTCTCCCGATAAAAATGATACCTCACTTGTGTGGGTAGGCCTAGCGCCCGCGACAGGAAATGCCCCAAAACACAACGTGGACACATCACATTTTTTTAAAGAAAACAGAGGTGTTTTTTGCAAAGTGCCTAACTGTAGATTTTGGCCTCTAGCTCAGCCGGCACCTAGGGAAACCTACCAAACCTGTGCACTTTTGAAAACTAGAGACCTAGGGGAATCCAAGATGGGGTGACTTGTGGGGCTCTGACCAGGTTCTGTTACCCAGAATCCTTTGCAAACCTCAAAATTTGGCTAAAAAAACACATTTTCCTCACATTTCGGTGACAGAAAGTTCTGGAATCAGAGAGGAGCCACAAATTTCCTTCCACCCAGCGTTCCCCCAAGTCTCCCGATAAAAATTATTCTTCACTTGTGTGGGTAGGCCTAGCGCCCGCGACAGGAAATGCCCCAAAACGCAACGTGGACACATCACATTTTTTTAAAGAAAACAGAGGTGTTTTTTGCAAAGTGCCTACCTGTAGATTTTGTCCTCTAGCTCAGCCGGCACCTAGGGAAACCTACCAAACCTGTGCATTTTTGAAAACTAGAGACCTAGGGGAATCCAAGATGGGGTGACTTGTGGGGCTCTGACCAGGTTCTGTTACCCAAAATCCTTTGCAAACCTCAAAATTCCGGTAAAAAAACACATTTTCCTCACATTTCGGTGACGGAAAGTTCTGGAATCAGAGAGGAGCCACAAATTTCCTTCCACCCAGCGTTCCCCCAAGTCTCCCGATAAAAATAATTCTTCACTTGTGTGGGTAGGCCTAGCTCCCGCGACAGGAAATGCCCCAAAACGCAACGTGGACACATCACATTTTTTTAAAGAAAACAGAGGTGTTTTTTGCAAAGTGCCTAACTGTAGATTTTGGCCTCTAGCTCAGCCGGCACCTAGGGAAACCTACCAAACCTGTGCATTTGTGAAAACTAGAGACCTAGGGGAATCCAAGATGGGGTGACTTGTGGGGCTCTGACCAGGTTCTGTTACCCAGAATCCTTTGCAAACCTCAAAATGTGGCTAAAAAAACACATTTTCCTCACATTTCGGTGACAGAAAATTCTGGAATCAGAGAGAAGCTACAAATTTCCTTCCACCTAGCGTTCCGCCAAGTCTCCCGATAAAAATGATACCTCACTTGTGTGGGTAGGCCTAGCGCCCGTGACAGGAAATGCCCCAAAACGCAACGTGGACACATCACATTTTTTTAAAGAAAACAGAGGTGTTTTTTGCAAAGTGCCTACCTGTAGATTTTGTCCTCTAGCTCAGCCGGCACCTAGGGAAACCTACCAAACCTGTGCATTTTTGAAAACTAGAGACCTAGGGGAATCCAAGATGGGGTGACTTGTGGGGCTCTGATCAGGTTCTGTTACCCAGAATCCTTTGCAAACCTCAAAATTTGGCAAAAAAAAACACATTTTCCTCACATTTCGGTGACAGAAAGTTCTGGAATCAGAGAGGAGCCACAAATTTCCTTCCACCCAGCGTTCCCCCAAGTCTCCCGATAAAAATGATACCTCACTTGTATGGGTAGGCCTAGGGCCCGCGACAGGACATGCCCCAAAACGCAACGTGGACACATCACATTTTTTTAAAGAAAACAGAGGTGTTTTTTGCAAAGTGCCTACCTGTAGATTTTGGGCTCTAGCTCAGCCGGCGCCTAGGGAAACCTACCAAACCTGTGCATTTGTGAAAACTAGAGACCTAGGGGAATCCAAGATGTGGTGACTTGTGGGGCTCTGACCAGGTTCTGTTACCCAGAATCCTTTGCAAACCTCAACATGTGGCTAAAAAAAACAAATTTTCCTCACATTTCGGTGACAGAAAGTTCTGGAATCAGAGAGGAGCCACAAATTTCCTTCCACCCAGCGTTCCCCCAAGTCTCCTGATAAAAATGATACCTCACTTGTGTGGGTAGGCCTAGCGCCCGCGACAGGAAATGCCCCAAAACGCAACGTGGACACATCACATTTTTTTAAAGAAAACAGAGGTGTTTTTTGCAAAGTGCCTACCTGTAGATTTTGGCCTCTATCTCAGCCGGCACCTAGGGAAACCTACCAAACCTGTGCATTTGTGAAACCTAGAGACCTAGGGGAATCCAAGATGGGGTGACTTGTGGGGCTCTGACTAGATTCTGTTACCCAGAATCCTTTGCAAACCTCAAAATTTGGTAAAAAAAAAAACATTTTCCTCACATTTCGGTGACAGAAAGTTCTTGAATCAGAGAGGAGCCACAAATTTCCTTCCACTCAGCGTTCCGCCAAGTCTCCCGATAAAAATGATACCTCACTTGTGTGGGTAGGCCTAGCGCCCGCGACAGGAAATGCCCCAAAACACAACGTGGACACATCACATTTTTTTAAAGAAAACAGAGGTGTTTTTTGCAAAGTGCCTAACTGTAGATTTTGGCCTCTAGCTCAGCCGGCACCTAGGGAAACCTACCAAACCTGTGCACTTTTGAAAACTAGAGACCTAGGGGAATCCAAGATGGGGTGACTTGTGGGGCTCTGACCAGGTTCTGTTACCCAGAATCCTTTGCAAACCTCAAAATTTGGCTAAAAAAACACATTTTCCTCACATTTCGGTGACAGAAAGTTCTGGAATCAGAGAGGAGCCACAAATTTCCTTCCACCCAGCGTTCCCCCAAGTCTCCCGATAAAAATTATTCTTCACTTGTGTGGGTAGGCCTAGCGCCCGCGACAGGAAATGCCCCAAAACGCAACGTGGACATATCACATTTTTTGAAAGAAAACAGAGGTGTTTTTTGCAAAGTGCCTAACTGTAGATTTTGGCCTCTAGCTCAGCCAGCACCTAGGGAAACCTACCAAACCTGTGCACTTTTAAAAACTAGAGACCTAGGGGAATCCAAGATGGGGTGACTTGTGGGGCTCTGACCAGGTTCTGTTACCCAGAATCCTTTGCAAACCTCAAAATTTGGCGAAAAAAACACATTTTCCTCACATTTCGGTGACAGAAAGTTCTGGAATCAGAGAGGAGCCACAAATTTCCTTCCACCCAGCGTTCCCCCAAGTCTCCCGATAAAAATGATACCTCACTTGTGTGGGTAGGCCTAGCGCCCGCGACAGGAAATGCCCCAAAACGCAACGTGGACACATCACATTTTTTTAAAGAAAACAGAGGTGTTTTTTGCAAAGTGCCTACCTGTAGATTTTGGCCTCTAGCTCAGCCGGCGCCTAGGGAAACCTACCAAACCTGTGCATTTGTGAAAACTAGAGACCTAAGGGAATCCAAGATGGGGTGACTTGTGGGGCTCTGACCAGGTTCTGTTACCCAGAATCCTTTGCAAACCTCAAAATGTGGCTAAAAAAAACACATTTTCCTCACATTTCGGTGACAGTTCTGGAATCAGAGAGGAGCCACAAATTTCCTTCCACCCAGCGTTCCCCCAAGTCTCCCGATAAAAATGATACCTCACTTGTGTGGGTAGGCCTAGCGCCCGCGACAGGTAATGCCCCAAAACGCAACGTGGACACATCACATTTTTTTAAAGAAAACAGGTGTTTTTTGCAAAGTGCTTACCTGTAGATTTTGGCCTCTAGCTCAGCCGGCACCTAGGGAAACCTACCAAACCTGTGCATTTTTTAAAACTAGAGACCTAGTGGAATCCAAGATGGGGTGACTTGTGGGGCTCTGATCAGGTTCTGTTACCCAGAATACTTTGCAAACCTCAAAATTTGGCTAAAAAAACACATTTTCCTCACATTTCGGTGACAGAAAGTTCTGGAATCAGAGAGGAGTCACAAATTTCCTTCCGCCCAGCGTTCCCCCAAGTCACCCGATAAAAATGATACCTCACTTGTGTGGGTAGGCCTAGCGCCCGCGACAGGAAATGCCCCAAAACGCAACGTGGACACATCACATTTTTTGAAAGAAAACAGAGGTGTTTTTTGCAAAGTGCCTACCTGTAGATTTTGGCCTCTACCTCAGCCGGCGCCTAGGGAAACCTACCAAACCTGTGCATTTGTGAAAACTAGAGACCTAAGGGAATCCAAGATGGGGTGACTTGTGGGGCTCTGACCAGGTTCTGTTACCCAGAATCCTTTGCAAACCTCAAAATGTGGCTAAAAAAACCACATTTTCCTCACATTTCGGTGACAGAAAGTTCTGGAATCAGAGAGGAGCCACAAATTTCCTTCCACCCAGCGTTCCCCCAAGTCTCCCGATAAAAATGATACCTCACTTGTGTGGGTAGGCCTAGCGCCCGCGGCAGGAAATGCCCCAAAACGCAACGTGGACACATCACATTTTTTTAAAGAAAACAGAGGTGTTTTTTGCAAAGTGCCTACCTGTAGATTTTGGCCTCTATCTCAGCCGGCACCTAGGGAAACCTACCAAACCTGTGCATTTGTGAAAACTAGAGACCTAGGGGAATCCAAGATGGGGTGACTTGTGGGGCTCTGACTAGGTTCTGTTACCCAGACTCCTTTGCAAACCTCAAAATTTGGCTAAAAAAAACATTTTCCTCACATTTCGGTGACAGAAAGTTCTGGAATCAGAGAGGAGCCACAAATTTCCTTCCACTCAGCGTTCCGCCAAGTCTCCCGATAAAAATGATACCTCACTTATGTGGGTAGGCATAGCGTCCGCGACAGGAAATGCCCAAAAACGCAACGTGGACACATCACATTTTTTGAAAGAAAACAGAGGTGTTTTTTGCAAAGTGCCTACCTGTAGATTTTGGCATCTAGTTCAGCCGGCACCTACGGAAACCTACCAAACCTGTGCATTTTTGAAAACTAGAGACCTAGGGGAATCCAAGATGGGGTAAATTGTGGGGCTCTGACCAGGTTCTGTTACCCAGAACCCTTTGCAAACCTCAAAATTTGCCTAAAAAAACACATTTTCCTCACATTTCGGTGACAGAAAGTTCTGGAATCAGAGAGGAGCCACACATTTCCTTCCTCCCAGCGTTCCCCCAAGTCTCCCGATAAAAATGATACCTCTCTTGTGTGGGTAGGCCTAGCGCCCGCGACACGTAATGCCCCAAAACGCAACGTGGACACATCACATTTTTTGAAAGAAAACAGGTGTTTTTTGCAAAGTGCCTACCTGTAGATTTTGGCCTCTAGCTCAGCCGGCACCTAGGGAAACCTACCAAACCTGTGCATTTGTGAAAACTAGAGACCTAGGGGAATCCAAGATGGGGTGACTTGTGGGGCTCTGACCAGGTTCTGTTACCCAGAATCCTTTGCAAACCTCAAAATGTGGCTAAAAAAACACATTTTCCTCACATTTCGGTGACAGAAAGTTCTGGAATCAGAGAGGAGCCACAAATTTCTTTCCGCCCAGCGTTCCCCCAAGTCTCCCGATAAAAATGATACCTCACTTGTGTGGGTAGGCCTAGCGCCCGCGACAGGAAATGCCCCAAAACGCAACGTGGACACATCACATTTTTTGAAAGAAAACAGAGGTGTTTTTTGCAAAGTGCTTACCTGTAGATTTTGACCTCTAGCTCAGCCTGCGCCTAGGGAAACCTACCAAACCTGTGCATTTGTGAAAACTAGAGACCTAAGGGAATCCAAGATGGGGTGACTTGTGGGGCTCTGACCAGGTTCTGTTACCCAGAATCCTTTGCAAACCTCAAAATGTGGCTAAAAAAAACACATTTTCCTCACATTTCGGTGACAGAAAGTTCTGGAATCAGAGAGGAGCCACAAATTTCCTTCCACCCAGCGTTCCCCCAAGTCTCCCGATAAAAATGATACCTCACTTGTGTGGGTAGGCCTAGCGCCCGCGGCAGGAAATGCCCCAAAACGCAACGTGGACACATCACATTTTTTGAAAGAAAACAGAGGTGTTTTTTGCAAAGTGCCTACCTGTAGATTTTGGCCTCTATCTCAGCCGGCACCTAGGGAAACCTACCAAACCTGTGCATTTGTTAAAACTAGAGACCTAGGGGAATCCAAGATGGGGTGACTTGTGGGGCTCTGACCAGGTTCTGTTACCCAGAATCCTTTGCAAACCTCAAAATGTGGCTAAAAAAACACATTTTCCTCACATTTCGGTGACAGAAAGTTCTGGAATCAGAGAGGAGCCACAAATTTCCTTCCACTCAGCGTTCCGCCAAGTCTCCCGATAAAAATGATACCTCACTTGTGTGGGTAGGCCTAGCGCCCGCGACAGGAAATGCCCCAAAACGCAACGTGGACACATCACATTTTTTGAAAGAAAACAGAGGTGTTTTTTGCAAAGTGCCTAACTGTAGATTTTGGCCTCTAGCTCAGCCGGCACCTAGGGAAACCTACCAAACCTGTGCACTTTTGAAAACTAGAGACCTAGGGGAATCCATGATGGGGTGACTTGTGGGGCTCTGACCAGGTTCTGTTACCCAGAATCCTTTGCAAACCTCAAAATTTGGCTAAAAAAAACACATTTTCCTCACATTTCGGTGACAGAAAGTTCTGGAATCAGAGAGGAGCCACAAATTTCCTTCCACCCAGCGTTCCCCCAAGTCTCCCGATAAAAATTATTCTTCACTTGTGTGGGTAGGCCTAGCGCCCGCGACAGGAAATGCCCCAAAACGCAACGTGGACACATCACATTTTTTGAAAGAAAACAGAGCTGTTTTTTGCAAAGTGCCTACCTGTAGATTTTGGCCTCTAGCTCAGCCGGCGCCTAGGGAAACCTACCAAACCTGTGCATTTGTGAAAACTAGAGACCTAAGGGAATCCAAGATGGGGTGACTTGTGGGGCTCTGACCAGGTTCTGTTACCCAGAATCCTTTGCAAACCTCAAAATGTGGCTAAAAAAAAAAATGTTTTTCTCACATTTCGGTGACAGAAAGTTCTGGAATCAGAGAGGAGCCACAAATTTCCTTCCACCCAGCGTTCCCCCAAGTCTCCTGATAAAAATGATACCTCACTTGTGTGGGTAGGCCTAGCGCCCGCGGCAGGAAATGCCCCAAAACGCAACGTGGACACATCACATTTTTTTAAGAAAACATAGGTGTTTTTTGCAAAGTGCCTACCTGTAGATTTTGGCCTCTATCTCAGCCGGCACCTAGGGAAACCTACCAAACCTGTGCATTTGTGAAACCTATAGACCTAGGGGAATCCAAGATGGGGTGACTTGTGGGGCTCTGACTAGGTTCTGTTACCCAGAATCCTTTGCAAACCTCATAATTTGGTTAAAAAAAAACATTTTCCTCACATTTCGGTGACAGAAAGTTCTTGAATCAGAGAGGAGCCACAAATTTCCTTCCACTCAGCGTTCCGCCAAGTCTCCCGATAAAAATGATACCTCACTTGTGTGGGTAGGCCTAGCGCCCGCGACAGGAAATGCCCCAAAACGCAACGTGGACACATCACATTTTTTGAAAGAAAACAGAGGTGTTTTTTGCAAAGTGCCTAACTGTAGATTTTGGCCTCTAGCTCAGCCGGCACCTAGGGAAACCTACCAAACCTGTGCACTTTTGAAAACTAGAGACCTAGGGGAATCCAAGATGGGGTGACTTGTGGGGCTCTGACCAGGTTCTGTTACCCAGAATCCTTTGCAAACCTCAAAATTTGGCTAAAAAAGACACATTTTCCTCACATTTCGGTGACAGAAAGTTCTGGAATCAGAGAGGAGCCACAAATTTCCTTCCACCCAGCGTTCACCCAAGTCTCCCGATAAAAATTATTCTTCACTTGTGTGGGTAGGCCTAGCGCCCGCGACAGGAAATGCCCCAAAACGCAACGTGGAGACATCACATTTTTTTAAAGAAAACAGAGGTGTTTTTTGCCAAGTGCCTACCTGTAGATTTTGGCCTCTAGCTCAGCCGGCGCCTAGGGAAACCTACCAAACCTGTGCATTTGTGAAAACTAGAGACCTAAGGGAATCCAAGATGGGGTGACTTGTGGGGCTCTGACCAGGTTCTGTTACCCAGAATCCTTTGCAAACCTCAAAATGTGGCTAAAAAAAACACATTTTCCTCACATTTCGGTGACAGAAAGTTCTGGAATCAGAGAGGAGCCACAAATTTCCTTCCACCCAGCGTTCCCCCAAGTCTCCCGATAAAAAATATTCTTCACTTGTGTGGGTAGGCCTAGCGCCCGCGACAGGAAATGCCCCAAAACGCAACGTGGACACATCACATTTTTTGAAAGAAAACAGAGGTGTTTTTGGCAAAGTGCCTACCTGTAGATTTTGGCCTCTAGCTCAGCCGGCACCTAGGGAAACCTACCAAACCTGTGCACTTTTGAAAACTAGAGACCTAGGGGAATCCAAGATGGGGTGACTTGTGGGGCTCTGACCAGGTTCTGTTACCCAGAATCCTTTGCAAACCTCAAAATTTGGCTAAAAAAAACACATTTTCCTCACATTTCGGTGACAGAAAGTTCTGGAATCAGAGAGGAGCCACAAATTTCCTTCCACCCAGCGTTCCCCCAAGTCTCCCGATAAAAATTATTCTTCACTTGTGTGGGTAGGCCTAGCGCCCGCGACAGGAAATGCCCCAAAACGCAACGTGGACACATCACATTTTTTGAAAGAAAACAGAGGTGTTTTTTGCAAAGTGCCCAGCTGTAGATTTTGGCCTCTAGCTCAGCCGGCGCCTAGGGAAACCTACCAAACCTGTGCATTTGTGAAAACTAGAGACCTAAGGGAATCCAAGATGGGGTGACTTGTGGGGCTCTGACCAGGTTCTGTTACCCAGAATCCTTTGCAAACCTCAAAATGTGGCTAAAAAAAACACATTTTCACTCACATTTCGGTGACAGAAAGTTCTGGAATCAGAGAGGAGCCACAAATTTCCTTCCACCCAGCGTTCCCCCAAGTCTCCCGATAAAAATGATACCTCACTTGTGTGGATAGGCCTTGCGCCCGCGACAGGAAATGCCCCAAAACGCAACGTGGACACATCACATTTTTTTAAAGAAAACAGGTGTTTTTTGCAAAGTGCCTACCTGTAGATTTTGGCCTCTAGCTCAGCCGGCACCTAGGGAAACCTACCAAACCTGTGCACTTTTGAAAACTAGAGACCTAAGGGAATCCGAGATGGGGTGACTTGTGGGGCTCTGATCAGGTTCTGTTACCCAGAATCCTTTGCAAACCTCAAAATGTGGCTAAAAAAACACATTTTCCTCACATTTCGGTGACAGAAAGTTCTGGAATCAGAGAGGAGCCACAAATTTCCTTCCACCCTGCGTTCCCCCAAGTCTCCTGATAAAAATGATACCTCACTTGTGTGGGTAGGCCTAGCGCCCGCGGCAGGAAATGCCCCAAAACGCAACGTGGACACATCACATTTTTTTAAGAAAACAGAGGTGTTTTTTGCAAAGTGCCTACCTGTAGATTTTGGCCTCTATCTCAGCCGGCACCTAGGGAAACCTACCAAACCTGTGCATTTGTGAAACCTAGAGACCTAGGGGAATCCAAGATGGGGTGACTTGTGGGGCTCTGACTAGGTTCTGTTACCCAGAATCCTTTGCAAACCTCAAAATTTGGTAAAAAAAAAACATTTTCCTCACATTTCGGTGACAGAAAGTTCTTGAATCAGAGAGGAGCCACAAATTTCCTTCCACTTAGCGTTCCGCCAAGTCTCCCGATAAAAATGATACCTCACTTGTGTGGGTAGGCCTAGCGCCCGCGACAGGAAATGCCCCAAAACGCAACGTGGACACATCACATTTTTTGAAAGAAAACAGAGGTGTTTTTTGCAAAGTGCCTAACTGTAGATTTTGGCCTCTAGCTCAGCCGGCACCTACGGAAACCTACCAAACCTGTGCACTTTTGAAAACTAGAGACCTAGGGGAATGCAAGATGGGGTGACTTGTGGGGCTCTGACCAGGTTCTGTTACCCAGAATCCTTTGCAAACCTCAAAATTTGGCTAAAAAAAACACATTTTCCTCACATTTCGGTGACAGAAAGTTCTGGAATCAGAGAGGAGCCACAAATTTCCTTCCACCCAGCGTTCCCCCAAGTCTCCCGATAAAAATTATTCTTCACTTGTGTGGGTAGGCCTAGCGCCCGCAACAGGAAATGCCCCAAAACGCAACGTGGACACATCACATTTTTTTAAAGAAAACAGAGGTGTTTTTTGCAAAGTGCCTACCTGTAGATTTTGGCCTCTAGCTCAGCCGGCGCCTAGGGAAACCTACCAAACCTGTGCATTTGTGAAAACTAGAGACCTAAGGGAATCCAAGATGGGGTGACTTGTGGGGCTCTGACCAGGTTCTGTTACCCAGAATCCTTTGCAAACCTCAAAATGTGGCTAAAAAAAACACATTTTCCTCACATTTCGGTGACAGAAAGTTCTGGAATCAGAGAGGAGCCACAAATTTCCTTCCACCCAGCGTTCCCCCAAGTCTCCCGATAAAAATTATTCTTCACTTGTGTGGGTAGGCCTAGCGCCCGCGACAGGAAATGCCCCAAAACGCAACGTGGACACATCACATTTTTTTAAAGAAAACAGAGGTGTTTTTTGCAAAGTGCCTACCTGTAGATTTTGGCCTCTAGCTCAGCCGGCACCTAGGGAAACCTACCAAACCTGTGCACTTTTGAAAACTAGAGACCTAGGGGAATCCAAGATGGGGTGACTTGTGGGGCTCTGACCAGGTTCTGTTACCCAGAATCCTTTGCAAACCTCAAAATTTGGCTAAAAAAAACACATTTTCCTCACATTTCGGTGACAGAAAGTTCTGGAATCAGAGAGGAGCCACAAATTTCCTTCCACCCAGCGTTCCCCCAAGTCTCCCGATAAAAATTATTCTTCACTTGTGTGGGTAGGCCTAGCGCCCGCGACAGGAAATGCCCCAAAACGCAACGTGGACACATCACATTTTTTGAAAGAAAACAGAGGTGTTTTTTGCAAAGTGCCCACCTGTAGATTTTGGCCTCTAGCTCAGCCGGCGCCTAGGGAAACCTACCAAACCTGTGCATTTGTGAAAACTAGAGACCTAAGGGAATCCAAGATGGGGTGACTTGTGGGGCTCTGACCAGGTTCTGTTACCCAGAATCCTTTGCAAACCTCAAAATGTGGCAAAAAAAACACATTTTCCTCACATTTCGGTGACAGAAAGTTCTGGAATCAGAGAGGAGCCTCAAATTTCCTTCCACCCAGCGTTCCCCCAAGTCTCCCGATAAAAATGATACCTCACTTGTGTGGGTAGGCCTTGCGCCCGCGACAGGAAATGCCCCAAATCGCAACGTGGACACATCACATTTTTTTAAAGAAAACAGGTGTTTTTTGCAAAGTGCCTACCTGTAGATTTTGGCCTCTAGCTCAGCCGGCACCTAGGGAAACCTACCAAACCTGTGCACTTTTGAAAACTAGAGACCTAGGGGAATCCGAGATGGGGTGACTTGTGGGGCTCTGATCAGGTTCTGTTACCCAGAATCCTTTGCAAACCTCAAAATTTGGCAAAAAAAACACATTTTCCTCACATTTCGGTGACAGAAAGTTCTGGAATCAGAGAGGAGCCACAAATTTCCATCCACCCAGCGTTCCCCCAAGTCTCCTGATAAAAATGATACCTCACTTGTGTGGGTAGGCCTAGCGCCCGCGGCAGGAAATGCCCCAAAACGCAACGTGGACACATCACATTTTTTTAAGAAAACAGAGGTGTTTTTTGCAAAGTGCCTACCTGTAGATTTTGGCCTCTATCTCAGCCGGCACCTAGGGAAACCTACCAAACCTGTGCATTTGTGAAACCTAGAGACCTAGGGGAATCCAAGATGGGGTGACTTGTGGGGCTCTGACTAGGTTCTGTTACCCAGAATCCATTGCAAACCTCAAAATTTGGTAAAAAAAAAACATTTTCCTCACATTTCGGTGACAGAAAGTTCTTGAATCAGAGAGGAGCCACAAATTTCCTTCCACTTAGCGTTCCGCCAAGTCTCCCGATAAAAATGATACCTCACTTGTGTGGGTAGGTCTAGCGCCCGCGACAGGAAATGCCCCAAAACGCAACGTGGACACATCACATTTTTTGAAAGAAAACAGAGGTGTTTTTTGCAAAGTGCCTACCTGTAGATTTTGGCCTCTATCTCAGCCGGCACCTAGGGAAACCTACCAAACCTGTGCACTTTTGAAAACTAGAGACCTAGGGGAATCCAAGATGGTGTGACTTGTGGGGCTCTGACCAGGTTCTGTTACCCAGAATCCTTTGCAAACCTCAAAATTTGGCTAAAAAAAACACATTTTCCTCACATTTCGGTGACAGAAAGTTCTGGAATCAGAGAGGAGCCACAAATTTCCTTCCACCCAGCGTTCCCCCAAGTCTCCCGATAAAAATTATTCTTCACTTGTGTGGGTAGGCCTAGCGCCCGCGACAGGAAATGCCCCAAAACGCAACGTGGACACATCACATTTTTTTAAAGAAAACAGAGGTGTTTTTTGCAAAGTGCCTACCTGTAGATTTTGGCCTCTAGCTCAGCCGGCGCCTAGGGAAACCTACCAAACCTGTGCATTTGTGAAAACTAGAGACCTAAGGAAATCCAAGATGGGGTGACTTGTAGGGCTCTGACCAGGTTCCGTTACCCAGAATCCTTTGCAAACCTCAAAATGTGGCTAAAAAAAACACATTTTCCTCACATTTCGGTGACAGAAAGTTCTGGAATCAGAGAGGAGCCACAAATTTCCTTCCACCCAGCGTTCCCCCAAGTCTCCCGATAAAAATGATACCTCACTTGTGTGGGTAGGCCTAGCGCCCGCGACAGGAAATGCCCCAAAACGCAACGTGGACACATCACATTTTTTGAAAGAAAACAGGTGTTTTTTGCAAAGTGCCTACCTGTAGATTTTGGCCTCTAGCTCAGCTGGCACCTAGGGAAACCTACCAAACCTGTGCATTTGTGAAAACTAGAGACCTAAGGGAATCCAAGATGGGGTGACTTGTGGGGCTCTGACCAGTTTCTGTTACCCAGAATCCTTTGCAAACCTCAAAATGTGGCTAAAAAAAACAAATTTTCCTCACATTTCGGTGACAGAAAGTTCTGGAATCAGAGAGGAGCCACAAATTTCCTTCCACTCAGCGTTCCCCCAAGTCTCCCGATAAAAATGATACCTCACTTGTGTGGGTAGGCCTAGCGCCCGCGGCAGGAAATGCCCCAAAACGCAACGTGGACACATCACATTTTTTTAAAGAAAACATAGGTGTTTTTTGCAAAGTGCCTACCTGTAGATTTTGGCCTCTATCTCAGCCGGCACCTAGGGAAACCTACCAAACCTGTGCATTTGTGAAAACTAGAGACCTAGGGGAATCCAAGATGGGGTGACTTGTGGGGCTCTGACTAGGTTCTGTTACCCAGAATCCTTTGCAAACCACAAAATTTGGCTAAAAAAAACATTTTCCTCACATTTCGGTGACAGAAAGTTCTGGAATCAGAGAGGAGCCACAAATTTCCTTCCACTCAGCGTTCCGCCAAGTCTCCCGATAAAAATGATACCTCACTTATGTGGGTAGGCATAGCGCCCGCGACAGGAAATGCCCAAAAACGCAACGTGGACACATCACATTTTTTTAAAGAAAACAGAGGTGTTTTTTGCAAAGTGCCTACCTGTAGATTTTGGCATCTAGTTCAGCCGGCACCTAGGGAAACCTACCAAACCTGTGCATTTTTGAAAACTAGAGACCTAGGGGAATCCAAGATGGGGTAAATTGTGGGGCTCTGACCAGGTTCTGTTACCCAGAACCCTTTGCAAACCTCAAAATTTGCCTAAAAAAACACATTTTCCTCACATTTCGGTGACAGAAAGTTCTGGAATCAGAGAGGAGCCACAAATTTCCTTCCACCCAGCGTTCCCCCAAGTCTCCCGATAAAAATGATACCTCACTTGTGTGGGTAGGCCTAGCGCCCGCGACAGGTAATGCCCCAAAACGCAACGTGGACACATCACATTTTTTGAAAGAAAACAGGTGTTTTTTGCAAAGTGCCTACCTGTAGATTTTGGCCTCTAGCTCAGCCGGCACCTAGGGAAACCTACCAAACCTGTGCATTTGTGAAAACTAGAGACCTAGGGGAATCCAAGATGGGGTGACTTGTGGGGCTCTGACCAGGTTCTGTTACCCAGAATCCTTTGCAAACCTCAAAATTTGGGTAAAAAAACACATTTTCCTCACATTTCGGTGACAGAAAGTTCTGGAATCAGAGGAGCCACAAATTTCCTTCCACCCAGCGTTCCGCCAAGCCTCCCGAAAAAAATGATACCTCACTTATGTGGGTAGGCATAGCGCCCGCGACAGGAAATGCCCCAAAACGCAACGTGGACACATCACATTTTTTGAATGAAAAAAGAGGTGTTTTTTGCAAAGTGCCTAACTGTAGATTTTGGCCTCTAGCTCAGCCAGCACCTAGGGAAACCTACCAAACCTGTGAACTTTTGAAAACTAGAGACCTAGGGGAATCCAAGATGGGGTGACTTGTGGGGCTCTGACCAGGTTCTGTTACCCAGAATCCTTTGCAAACCTCAAAATTTGGCTAAAAAAACACATTTTTCTCACATTTCGGTGACAGAAAGTTCTGGAATCAGAGAGGAGCCACAAATTTCCTTCCACCCAGCGTTCCCCCAAGTCTCCCGATAAAAATGATACCTCACTTGTGTGGGTAGGCCTAGCGCCCGCGACAGGAAATGCCCCAAAACGCAACGTGGACACATCACATTTTTTGAAAGAAAACAGAGGTGTTTTTTGCAAAGTGCCTACCTGTAGATTTTGGCCTCTATCTCAGCCGGCACCTAGGGAAACCTACCAAACCTGTGCACTTTTGAAAACTAGAGACCTAGGGGAATCCAAGATGGGGTGACTTGTGGGGCTCTGACCAGGTTCTGTTACCCAGAATCCTTTGCAAACCTCAAAATTTGGCTAAAAAAAACACATTTTCCTCACATTTCGGTGACAGAAAGTTCTGGAATCAGAGAGGAGCCACAAATTTCCTTCCACCCAGCGTTCCCCCAAGTCTCCCGATAAAAATTATTCTTCACTTGTGTGGGTAGGCCTAGCGCCCGCGACAGGAAATGCCCCAAAACGCAACGTGGACACATCACATTTTTTTAAAGAAAACAGAGGTGTTTTTTGCAAAGTGCCTACCTGTAGATTTTGGCCTCTAGCTCAGCCGGCGCCTAGGGAAACCTACCAAACCTGTGCATTTGTGAAAACTAGAGACCTAAGGAAATCCAAGATGGGGTGACTTGTGGGGCTCTGACCAGGTTCCGTTACCCAGAATCCTTTGCAAACCTCAAAATGTGGCTAAAAAAAACACATTTTCCTCACATTTCGGTGACAGAAAGTTCTGGAATCAGAGAGGAGCCACAAATTTCCGTCCACCCAGCGTTCCCCCAAGTCTCCCGATAAAAATGATACCTCACTTGTGTGGGTAGGCCTAGCGCCCGCGACAGGAAATGCCCCAAAACGCAACGTGGACACATCACATTTTTTGAAAGAAAACAGGTGTTTTTTGCAAAGTGCCTACCTGTAGATTTTGGCCTCTAGCTCAGCTGGCACCTAGGGAAACCTACCAAACCTGTGCATTTGTGAAAACTAGAGACCTAGGGGAATCCAAGATGGGGTGACTTGTGGGGCTCTGACCAGGTTCTGTTACCCAGAATCCTTTGCAAACCTCAAAATGTGGCTAAAAAAACACATTTTCCTCACATTTCGGTGACAGAAAGTTCTGGAATCAGAGAGAAGCCACAAATTTCCTTCCACCTAGCGTTCCGCCAAGTCTCCCGATAAAAATGATACCTCACTTGTGTGGGTAGGCCTAGCGCCCGCGACAGGAAATGCCCCAAAACGCAACGTGGACACATCACATTTTTTTAAAGAAAACAGAGGTGTTTTTTGCAAAGTGCCTACCTGTAGATTTTGTCCTCTAGCTCAGCCGGCACCTAGGGAAACCTACCAAACCTGTGCATTTTTGAAAACTAGAGACCTAGGGGAATCCAAGATGGGGTGACTTGTGGGGCTCTGACCAGGTTCTGTTACCCAGAATCCTTTGCAAACCTCAAAATTTGGGTAAAAAAACAAATTTTCCTCACATTTCGGTGACAGAAAGTTCTGGAATCAGAGAGGAGCCACAAATTTCCTTCCACCCAGCGTTCCCCCAAGTCTCCCGATAAAAATTATTCTTCACTTGTGTGGGTAGGCCTAGCGCCCATGACAGGAAATGCCCCAAAACGCAACGTGGACACATCACATTTTTTTAAGGAAAACAGAGGTGTTTTTTGCAAAGTGCCTACCTGTAGATTTTGGCCTCTAGCTCAGCCGGCGCCTAGGGAAACCTACCAAACCTGTGCATTTGTGAAAACTAGAGACCTAAGGGAATCCAAGATGGGGTGACTTGTGGGGCTCTGACCAGTTTCTGTTACCCAGAATCCTTTGCAAACCTCAAAATGTGGCTAAAAAAAACAAATTTTCCTCACATTTCGGTGACAGAAAGTTCTGGAATCAGAGAGGAGCCACAAATTTCCTCCCACTCAGCGTTCCCCCAAGTCTCCCGATAAAAATGATACCTCACTTGTGTGGGTAGGCCTAGCGCCCGCGGCAGGAAATGCCCCAAAACGCAACGTGGACACATCACATTTTTTTAAAGAAAACAGAGGTGTTTTTTGCAAAGTGCCTACCTGTAGATTTTGGCCTCTATCTCAGCCGGCACCTAGGGAAACCTACCAAACCTGTGCATTTGTGAAAACTAGAGACCTAGGGGAATCCAAGATGGGGTGACTTGTGGGGCTCTGACTAGGTTCTGTTACCCAGAATCCTTTGCAAACCACAAAATTTGGCTAAAAAAAACATTTTCCTCACATTTCGGTGACAGAAAGTTCTGGAATCAGAGAGGAGCCACAAATTTCCTTCCACTCAGCGTTCCGCCAAGTCTCCCGATAAAAATGATACCTCACTTATGTGGGTAGGCATAGCGCCCGCGATAGGAAATGCCCAAAAACGCAACGTGGACACATCACATTTTTTTAAAGAAAACAGAGGTGTTTTTTGCAAAGTGCCTACCTGTAGATTTTGGCATCTAGTTCAGCCGGCACCTAGGGAAACCTACCAAACCTGTGCATTTTTGAAAACTAGAGACCTAGGGGAATCCAAGATGGGGTAAATTGTGGGGCTCTGACCAGGTTCTGTTACCCAGAACCCTTTGCAAACCTCAAAATTTGCCTAAAAAAACACATTTTCCTCACATTTCGGTGACAGAAAGTTCTGGAATCAGAGAGGAGCCACAAATTTCCTTCCACCCAGCGTTCCCCCAAGTCTCCCGATAAAAATGATACCTCACTTGTGTGGGTAGGCCTAGCGCCCGCGACAGGTAATGCCCCAAAACGCAACGTGGACACATCACATTTTTTGAAAGAAAACAGGTGTTTTTTGCAAAGTGCCTACCTGTAGATTTTGGCCTCTAGCTCAGCCGGCACCTAGGGAAACCTACCAAACCTGTGCATTTTTGAAAACTAGAGACCTAGGGGAATCCAAGATGGGGTGACTTGTGGGGCTCTGACCAGGTTCTGTTACCCAGAATCCTTTGCAAACCTCAAAATTTGGGTAAAAAAACAAATGTTCCTCACATTTCGGTGACAGAAAGTTCTGGAATCAGAGGAGCCACAAATTTCCTTCCACCCAGCGTTCCGCCAAGCCTCCCGAAAAAAATGATACCTCACTTGTGTGGGTAGGCCTAGCGCCCGCGACAGGAAATGCCCCAAAACGCAACGTGGACACATCACATTTTTTTAAAGAAAACAGAGGTGTTTTTTGCAAAGTGCCTACCTGTAGATTTTGTCCTCTAGCTCAGCCGGCACCTAGGGAAACCTACCAAACCTGTGCATTTTTGAAAACTAGAGACCTAGGGGAATCCAAGATGGGGTGACTTGTGGGGCTCTGACCAGGTTCTGTTACCCAGAATCCTTTGCAAACCTCAAAATTTGGGTAAAAAAACAAATTTTCCTCACATTTCGGTGACAGAAAGTTCTGGAATCAGAGAGGAGCCACAAATTTCCTTCCAACCAGCGTTCCCCCAAGTCTCCCGATAAAAATTATTCTTCACTTGTGTGGGTAGGCCTAGCGCCCATGACAGGAAATGCCCCAAAACGCAACGTGGACACATCACATTTTTTTAAGGAAAACAGAGGTGTTTTTTGCAAAGTGCCTACCTGTAGATTTTGGCCTCTAGCTCAGCCGGCGCCTAGGGAAACCTACCAAACCTGTGCATTTGTGAAAACTAGAGACCTAAGGGAATCCAAGATGGGGTGACTTGTGGGGCTCTGACCAGTTTCTGTTACCCAGAATCCTTTGCAAACCTCAAAATGTGGCTAAAAAAAACAAATTTTCCTCACATTTCGGTGACAGAAAGTTCTGGAATCAGAGAGGAGCCACAAATTTCCTCCCACTCAGCGTTCCCCCAAGTCTCCCGATAAAAATGATACCTCACTTGTGTGGGTAGGCCTAGCGCCCGCGGCAGGAAATGCCCCAAAACGCAACGTGGACACATCACATTTTTTTAAAGAAAACAGAGGTGTTTTTTGCAAAGTGCCTACCTGTAGATTTTGGCCTCTATCTCAGCCGGCACCTAGGGAAACCTACCAAACCTGTGCATTTGTGAAAACTAGAGACCTAGGGGAATCCAAGATGGGGTGACTTGTGGGGCTCTGACTAGGTTCTGTTACCCAGAATCCTTTGCAAACCACAAAATTTGGCTAAAAAAAACATTTTCCTCACATTTCGGTGACAGAAAGTTCTGGAATCAGAGAGGAGCCACAAATTTCCTTCCACTCAGCGTTCCGCCAAGTCTCCCGATAAAAATGATACCTCACTTATGTGGGTAGGCATAGCGCCCGCGACAGGAAATGCCCCAAAACGCAACGTGGACACATCACATTTTTTGAATGAAAAAAGAGGTGTTTTTTGCAAAGTGCCTAACTGTAGATTTTGGCCTCTAGCTCAGCCAGCACCTAGGGAAACCTACCAAACCTGTGAACTTTTGAAAACTAGAGACCTAGGGGAATCCAAGATGGGGTGACTTGTGGGGCTCTGACCAGGTTCTGTTACCCAGAATCCTTTGCAAACCTCAAAATTTGGCTAAAAAAACACATTTTCCTCACATTTCGGTGACAGAAAGTTCTGGAATCAGAGAGGAGCCACAAATTTCCTTCCACCCAGCGTTCCCCCAAGTCTCCCGATAAAAATGATACCTCACTTGTGTGGGTAGGCCTAGCGCCCGCGACAGGAAATGCCCCAAAACGCAACGTGGACACATCACATTTTTTGAAAGAAAACAGAGGTGTTTTTTGCAAAGTGCCTACCTGTAGATTTTGGCCTCTAGCTCAGCCGGCGCCTAGGGAAACCTACCAAACCTGTGCATTTGTGAAAACTAGAGACCTAAGGGAATCCAAGATGGGGTGACTTGTGGGGCTCTGACCAGGTTCTGTTACCCAGAATCCTTTGCAAACCTCAAAATGTGGCTAAAAAAAACACATTTTCCTCACATTTCGGTGACAGAAAGTTCTGGAATCAGAGAGGAGCCACAAATTTCCTTCCACCTAGCGTTCCGCCAAGTCTCCCGATAAAAATGATACCTCACTTGTGTGGGTAGGCCTAGCGCCCGCGACAGGAAATGCCCCAAAACGTAACGTGGACACATCACATTTTTTTAAAGAAAACAGAGGTGTTTTTTGCATAGTGCCTACCTGTAGATTTTGGCCTCTATCTCAGCCGGCACCTAGGGAAACCTACCAAACCTGTGCATTTGGGAAAACTAGAGATCTAGGGGAATCCAAGATGGGGTGACTTGTGGGGCTCTGACCAGGTTCTGTTACCCAGAATCCTTTGCAAACCTCAAAATTTGGCTAAAAAAAACACATTTTCCTCACATTTCGGTGACAGAAAGTTCTGGAATCAGAGAGGAGCCACAAATTTCCTTCCACCCAGCGTTCCCCCAAGTCTCCCGATAAAAATTATTCTTCACTTGTGTGGGTAGGCCTAGCGCCCGCGACAGGAAATGCCCCAAAACGCAACGTGGACACATCACATTTTTTTAAAGAAAACAGAGGTGTTTTTTGCAAAGTGCCTACCTGTAGATTTTGGCCTCTAGCTCAGCCGGCGCCTAGGGAAACCTACCAAACCTGTGCATTTGTGAAAACTAGAGACCTAAGGAAATCCAAGATGGGGTGACTTGTGGGGCTCTGACCAGGTTCCGTTACCCAGAATCCTTTGCAAACCTCAAAATGTGGCTAAAAAAAACACATTTTCCTCACATTTCGGTGACAGAAAGTTCTGGAATCAGAGAGGAGCCACAAATTTCCTTCCACCCAGCGTTCCCCCAAGTCTCCCGATAAAAATGATACCTCACTTGTGTGGGTAGGCCTAGCGCCCGCGACAGGAAATGCCCCAAAACGCAACGTGGACACATCACATTTTTTGAAAGAAAACAGGTGTTTTTTGCAAAGTGCCTACCTGTAGATTTTGGCCTCTAGCTCAGCTGGCACCTAGGGAAACCTACCAAACCTGTGCATTTGTGAAAACTAGAGACCTAGGGGAATCCAAGATGGGGTGACTTGTGGGGCTCTGACCAGGTTCTGTTACCCAGAATCCTTTGCAAACCTCAAAATGTGGCTAAAAAAACACATTTTCCTCACATTTCGGTGACAGAAAGTTCTGGAATCAGAGAGAAGCCACAAATTTCCTTCCACCTAGCGTTCCGCCAAGTCTCCCGATAAAAATGATACCTCACTTGTGTGGGTAGGCCTAGCGCCCGCGACAGGAAATGCCCCAAAACGCAACGTGGACACATCACATTTTTTTAAAGAAAACAGAGGTGTTTTTTGCAAAGTGCCTACCTGTAGATTTTGTCCTCTAGCTCAGCCGGCACCTAGGGAAACCTACCAAACCTGTGCATTTTTGAAAACTAGAGACCTAAGGAAATCCAAGATGGGGTGACTTGTGGGGCTCTGACCAGGTTCCGTTACCCAGAATCCTTTGCAAACCTCAAAATGTGGCTAAAAAAAACACATTTTCCTCACATTTCGGTGACAGAAAGTTCTGGAATCAGAGAGGAGCCACAAATTTCCTTCCACCCAGCGTTCCCCCAAGTCTCCCGATAAAAATGATACCTCACTTGTGTGGGTAGGCCTAGCGCCCGCGACAGGAAATGCCCCAAAACGCAACGTGGACACATCACATTTTTTGAAAGAAAACAGGTGTTTTTTGCAAAGTGCCTACCTGTAGATTTTGGCCTCTAGCTCAGCTGGCACCTAGGGAAACCTACCAAACCTGTGCATTTGTGAAAACTAGAGACCTAGGGGAATCCAAGATGGGGTGACTTGTGGGGCTCTGACCAGGTTCTGTTACCCAGAATCCTTTGCAAACCTCAAAATGTGGCTAAAAAAACACATTTTCCTCACATTTCGGTGACAGAAAGTTCTGGAATCAGAGAGAAGCCACAAATTTCCTTCCACCTAGCGTTCCGCCAAGTCTCCCGATAAAAATGATACCTCACTTGTGTGGGTAGGCCTAGCGCCCGCGACAGGAAATGCCCCAAAACGCAACGTGGACACATCACATTTTTTTAAAGAAAACAGAGGTGTTTTTTGCAAAGTGCCTACCTGTAGATTTTGTCCTCTAGCTCAGCCGGCACCTAGGGAAACCTACCAAACCTGTGCATTTTTGAAAACTAGAGACCTAGGGGAATCCAAGATGGGGTGACTTGTGGGGCTCTGACCAGGTTCTGTTACCCAGAATCCTTTGCAAACCTCAAAATTTGGGTAAAAAAACAAATTTTCCTCACATTTCGGTGACAGAAAGTTCTGGAATCAGAGAGGAGCCACAAATTTCCTTCCACCCAGCGTTCCCCCAAGTCTCCCGATAAAAATTATTCTTCACTTGTGTGGGTAGGCCTAGCGCCCATGACAGGAAATGCCCCAAAACGCAACGTGGACACATCACATTTTTTTAAGGAAAACAGAGGTGTTTTTTGCAAAGTGCCTACCTGTAGATTTTGGCCTCTAGCTCAGCCGGCGCCTAGGGAAACCTACCAAACCTGTGCATTTGTGAAAACTAGAGACCTAAGGGAATCCAAGATGGGGTGACTTGTGGGGCTCTGACCAGTTTCTGTTACCCAGAATCCTTTGCAAACCTCAAAATGTGGCTAAAAAAAACAAATTTTCCTCACATTTCGGTGACAGAAAGTTCTGGAATCAGAGAGGAGCCACAAATTTCCTCCCACTCAGCGTTCCCCCAAGTCTCCCGATAAAAATGATACCTCACTTGTGTGGGTAGGCCTAGCGCCCGCGGCAGGAAATGCCCCAAAACGCAACGTGGACACATCACATTTTTTTAAAGAAAACAGAGGTGTTTTTTGCAAAGTGCCTACCTGTAGATTTTGGCCTCTATCTCAGCCGGCACCTAGGGAAACCTACCAAACCTGTGCATTTGTGAAAACTAGAGACCTAGGGGAATCCAAGATGGGGTGACTTGTGGGGCTCTGACTAGGTTCTGTTACCCAGAATCCTTTGCAAACCACAAAATTTGGCTAAAAAAAACATTTTCCTCACATTTCGGTGACAGAAAGTTCTGGAATCAGAGAGGAGCCACAAATTTCCTTCCACTCAGCGTTCCGCCAAGTCTCCCGATAAAAATGATACCTCACTTATGTGGGTAGGCATAGCGCCCGCGATAGGAAATGCCCAAAAACGCAACGTGGACACATCACATTTTTTTAAAGAAAACAGAGGTGTTTTTTGCAAAGTGCCTACCTGTAGATTTTGGCATCTAGTTCAGCCGGCACCTAGGGAAACCTACCAAACCTGTGCATTTTTGAAAACTAGAGACCTAGGGGAATCCAAGATGGGGTAAATTGTGGGGCTCTGACCAGGTTCTGTTACCCAGAACCCTTTGCAAACCTCAAAATTTGCCTAAAAAAACACATTTTCCTCACATTTCGGTGACAGAAAGTTCTGGAATCAGAGAGGAGCCACAAATTTCCTTCCACCCAGCGTTCCCCCAAGTCTCCCGATAAAAATGATACCTCACTTGTGTGGGTAGGCCTAGCGCCCGCGACAGGTAATGCCCCAAAACGCAACGTGGACACATCACATTTTTTGAAAGAAAACAGGTGTTTTTTGCAAAGTGCCTACCTGTAGATTTTGGCCTCTAGCTCAGCCGGCACCTAGGGAAACCTACCAAACCTGTGCATTTGTGAAAACTAGAGACCTAGGGGAATCCAAGATGGGGTGACTTGTGGGGCTCTGACCAGGTTCTGTTACCCAGAATCCTTTGCAAACCTCAAAATGTGGCTACAAAAACACATTTTCCTCACATTTCGGTGACAGAAAGTTCTGGAATCAGAGAGAAGCCACAAATTTCCTTCCACCTAGCGTTCCGCCAAGTCTCCCGATAAAAATGATACCTCACTTGTGTGGGTAGGCCTAGCGCCCGCGACAGGAAATGCCCCAAAACACAAAGTGGACAATCACATTTTTTTAAAGAAAACAGAGGTGTTTTTTGCAAAGTGCCTACCTGTAGATTTTGTCCTCTAGCTCAGCCGGCACCTAGGGAAACCTACCAAACCTGTGAACTTTTGAAAACTAGAGACCTAGGGGAATCCAAGATGGGGTGACTTGTGGGGCTCTGACCAGGTTCTGTTACCCAGAATCCTTTGCAAACCTCAAAATTTGGCTAAAAAAACACATTTTCCTCACATTTCGGTGACAGAAAGTTCTGGAATCAGAGAGGAGCCACAAATTTCCTTCCACCCAGCGTTCCCCCAAGTCTCCCGATAAAAATGATACCTCACTTGTGTGGGTAGGCCTAGCGCCCGCGACAGGAAATACCCCAAAACGCAACGTGGACACATCACATTTTTTGAAAGAAAACAGAGGTGTTTTTTGCAAAGTGCCTACCTGTAGATTTTGGCCTCTAGCTCAGCCGGCGCCTAGGGAAACCTACCAAACCTGTGCATTTGTGAAAACTAGAGACCTAAGGGAATCCAAGATGGGGTGACTTGTGGGGCTCTGACCAGGTTCTGTTACCCAGAATCCTTTGCAAACCTCAAAATGTGGCTAAAAAAAACACATTTTCCTCACATTTCGGTGACAGAAAGTTCTGGAATCAGAGAGGAGCCACAAATTTCCTTCCACCCAGCGTTCCCTCAAGTCTCCCGATAAAAATGATACCTCACTTGTGTGGGTAGGCCTAGCGCCCGCGGCAGGAAATGCCCCAAAACGCAACGTGGACACATCACATTTTTTTAAAGAAAACAGAGGTGTTTTTTGCAAAGTGCCTACCTGTAGATTTTGGCCTCTATCTCAGCCGGCACCTAGGGAAACCTACCAAACCTGTGCATTTGGGAAAACTAGAGATCTAGGGGAATCCAAGATGGGGTGACTTGTGGGGCTCTGACCAGGTTCTGTTACCCAGAATCCTTTGCAAACCTCAAAATTTGGCTAAAAAAAACACATTTTCCTCACATTTCGGTGACAGAAAGTTCTGGAATCAGAGAGGAGCCACAAATTTCCTTCCACCCAGCGTTCCCCCAAGTCTCCCGATAAAAATTATTCTTCACTTGTGTGGGTAGGCCTAGCGCCCGCGACAGGAAATGCCCCAAAACGCAACGTCGACACATCACATTTTTTTAAAGAAAACAGAGGTGTTTTTTGCAAAGTGCCTACCTGTAGATTTTGGCCTCTAGCTCAGCCGGCGCCTAGGGAAACCTACCAAACCTGTGCATTTGTGAAAACTAGAGACCTAAGGAAATCCAAGATGGGGTGACTTGTGGGGCTCTGACCAGGTTCCGTTACCCAGAATCCTTTGCAAACCTCAACATGTGGCTAAAAAAAACACATTTTCCTCACATTTCGGTGACAGAAAGTTCTGGAATCAGAGAGGAGCCAGAAATTTCTTTCCACCCAGCGTTCCCCCAAGTCTCCCGATAAAAATGATACCTCACTTGTGTGGGTAGGCCTAGCGCCCGCGACAGGAAATGCCCCAAAACGCAACGTGGACACATCACATTTTTTGAAAGAAAACAGGTGTTTTTTGCAAAGTGCCTACCTGTAGATTTTGGCCTCTAGCTCAGCTGGCACCTAGGGAAACCTACCAAACCTGTGCATTTGTGAAAACTAGAGACCTAGGGGAATCCAAGATGGGGTGACTTGTGGGGCTCTGACCAGGTTCTGTTACCCAGAATCCTTTGCAAACCTCAAAATGTGGCTAAAAAAACACATTTTCCTCACATTTCGGTGACAGAAAGTTCTGGAATCAGAGAGAAGCCACAAATTTCCTTCCACCTAGCGTTCCGCCAAGTCTCCCGATAAAAATGATACCTCACTTGTGTGGGTAGGCCTAGCGCCCGCGACAGGAAATGCCCCAAAACGCAACGTGGACACATCACATTTTTTTTAAAGAAAACAGAGGTGTTTTTTGCAAAGTGCCTACCTGTAGATTTTGTCCTCTAGCTCAGCCGGCACCTAGGGAAACCTACCAAACCTGTGCATTTTCGAAAACTAGAGACCTAGGGGAATCCAAGATGGGGTGACTTGTGGGGCTCTGACCAGGTTCTGTTACCCAGAATCCTTTGCAAACCTCAAAATTTGGGTAAAAAAACAAATTTTCCTCACATTTCGGTGACAGAAAGTTCTGGAATCAGAGAGGAGCCACAAATTTCCTTCCACCCAGCGTTCCCCCAAGTCTCCCGATAAAAATTATTCTTCACTTGTGTGGGTAGGCCTAGCGCCCACGACAGGAAATGCCCCAAAACGCAACGTGGACACATCACATTTTTTTAAGGAAAACAGAGGTGTTTTTTGCAAAGTGCCTACCTGTAGATTTTGGCCTCTAGCTCAGCCGGCGCCTAGGGAAACCTACCAAACCTGTGCATTTGTGAAAACTAGAGACCTAAGGGAATCCAAGATGGGGTGACTTGTGGGGCTCTGACCAGTTTCTGTTACCCAGAATCCTTTCCAAACCTCAAAATGTGGCTAAAAAAAACAAATTTCCTCACATTTCGGTGACAGAAAGTTCTGGAATCAGAGAGGAGCCACAAATTTCCTCCCACTCAGCGTTCCCCCAAGTCTCCCGATAAAAATGATACCTCACTTGTGTGGGTAGGCCTAGCGCCCGCGGCAGGAAATGCCCCAAAACGCAACGTGGACACATCACATTTTTTTAAAGAAAACAGAGGTGTTTTTTGCAAAGTGCCTACCTGTAGATTTTGGCCTCTATCTCAGCCGGCACCTAGGGAAACCTACCAAACCTGTGCATTTGTGAAAACTAGAGACCTAGGGGAATCCAAGATGGGGTGACTTGTGGGGCTCTGACTAGGTTCTGTTACCCAGAATCCTTTGCAAACCACAAAATTTGGCTAAAAAAAACATTTTCCTCACATTTCGGTGACAGAAAGTTCTGGAATCAGAGAGGAGCCACAAATTTCCTTCCACTCAGCGTTCCGCCAAGTCTCCCGATAAAAATGATACCTCACTTATGTGGGTAGGCATAGCGCCCGCGATAGGAAATGCCCAAAACGCAACGTGGACACATCACATTTTTTTAAAGAAAACAGAGGTGTTTTTTGCAAAGTGCCTACCTGTAGATTTTGGCATCTAGTTCAGCCGGCACCTAGGGAAACCTACCAAACCTGTGCATTTGTGAAAACTAGAGACCTAGGGGAATCCAAGATGGGGTAAATTGTGGGGCTCTGACCAGGTTCTGTTACCCAGAACCCTTTGCAAACCTCAAAATTTGCCTAAAAAAACACATTTTCCTCACATTTCGGTGACAGAAAGTTCTGGAATCAGAGAGGAGCCACAAATTTTCTTCCACCCAGCGTTCCCCAAGTCTCCCGATAAAAATGATACCTCACTTGTGTGGGTAGGCCTAGCGCCCGCGACAGGTAATGCCCCAAAACGCAACGTGGACACATCACATTTTTTGAAAGAAAACAGGTGTTTTTTGCAAAGTGCCTACCTGTAGATTTTGGCCTCTAGCTCAGCCGGCACCTAGGGAAACCTACCAAACCTGTGCATTTGTGAAAACTAGAGACCTAGGGGAATCCAAGATGGGGTGACTTGTGGGGCTCTGACCAGGTTCTGTTACCCAGAATCCTTTGCAAACCTCAAAATGTGGCTACAAAAACACATTTTCCTCACATTTCGGTGACAGAAAGTTCTGGAATCAGAGAGAAGCCACAATTTCCTTCCACCTAGCGTTCCGCCAAGTCTCCCGATAAAAATGATACCTCACTTGTGTGGGTAGGCCTAGCGCCCGCGACAGGAAATGCCCCAAAACACAAAGTGGACAATCACATTTTTTTAAAGAAAACAGAGGTGTTTTTTGCAAAGTGCCTACCTGTAGATTTTGTCCTCTAGCTCAGCCGGCACCTAGGGAAACCTACCAAACCTGTGCATTTTTGAAAACTAGAGACCTAGGGGAATCCAAGATGGGGTGACTTGTGGGGCTCTGACCAGGTTCTGTTACCCAGAATCCTTTGCAAACCTCAAAATTTGGGTAAAAAAACAAATTTTCCTCACATTTCGGTGACAGAAAGTTCTGGAATCAGAGGAGCCACAAATTTCCTTCCACCCAGCGTTCCGCCAAGCCTCCCGAAAAAAATGATACCTCACTTATGTGGGTAGGCATAGCGCCCGCGACAGGAAATGCCCCAAAACGCAACGTGGACACATCACATTTTTTGAATGAAAAAAGAGGTGTTTTTTGCAAAGTGCCTAACTGTAGATTTTGGCCTCTAGCTCAGCCAGCACCTAGGGAAACCTACCAAACCTGTAGAGACCTAGGGGAATCCAAGATGGGGTGACTTGTGGGGCTCTGACCAGGTTCTGTTACCCAGAATCCTTTGCAAACCTCAAAATTTGGCTAAAAAAACACATTTTCCTCACATTTCGGTGACAGAAAGTTCTGGAATCAGAGAGGAGCCACAAATTTCCTTCCACCCAGCGTTCCCCCAAGTCTCCCGATAAAAATGATACCTCACTTGTGTGGGTAGGCCTAGCGCCCGCGACAGGAAATGCCCCAAAACGCAACGTGGACACATCACATTTTTTTAAAGAAAACAGAGGTGTTTTTTGCAAAGTGCCTACCTGTAGATTTTGGCCTCTAGCTCAGCCGGCGCCTAGGGGAAACCTACCAAACCTGTGCATTTGTGAAAACTAGAGACCTAAGGGAATCCAAGATGGGGTGACTTGTGGGGCTCTGACCAGGTTCTGTTACCCAGAATCCTTTGCAAACCTCAAAATGTGGCTAAAAAAAACACATTTTCCTCACATTTCGGTGACAGAAAGTTCTGGAATCAGAGAGGAGCACAAATTTCCTTCCACCCAGCGTTCCCTCAAGTCTCCCGATAAAAATGATACCTCACTTGTGTGGGTAGGCCTAGCACCCGCGGCAGGAAATGCCCCAAAACGCAACGTGGACACATCACATTTTTTTAAAGAAAACAGAGGTGTTTTTTGCAAAGTGCCTACCTGTAGATTTTGGCCTCTATCTCAGCCGGCACCTAGGGAAACCTACCAAACCTGTGCATTTGGGAAAACTAGAGATCTAGGGGAATCCAAGATGGGGTGACTTGTGGGGCTCTGACCAGGTTCTGTTACCCAGAATCCTTTGCAAACCTCAAAATTTGGCTAAAAAAAACACATTTTCCTCACATTTCGGTGACAGAAAGTTCTGGAATCAGAGAGGAGCCACAAATTTCCTTCCACCCAGCGTTCCCCCAAGTCTCCCGATAAAAATTATTCTTCACTTGTGTGGGTAGGCCTAGCGCCCGCGACAGGAAATGCCCCAAAACGCAACGTGGACACATCACATTTTTTTAAAGAAAACAGAGGTGTTTTTTGCAAAGTGCCTACCTGTAGATTTTGGCCTCTAGCTCAGCCGGCGCCTAGGGAAACCTACCAAACCTGTGCATTTGTGAAAACTAGAGACCTAAGGAAATCCAAGATGGGGTGACTTGTGGGGCTCTGACCAGGTTCCGTTACCCAGAATCCTTTGCAAACCTCAAAATGTGGCTAAAAAAAAACACATTTTCCTCACATTTCGGTGACAGAAAGTTCTGGAATCAGAGAGGAGCCACAAATTTCCTTCCACCCAGCGTTCCCCCCAAGTCTCCCGATAAAAATGATACCTCACTTGTGTGGGTAGGCCTAGCGCCCGCGACAGGAAATGCCCCAAAACGCAACGTGGACACATCACATTTTTTTAAAGAAAACAGGTGTTTTTTGCAAAGTGCCTACCTGTAGATTTTGGCCTCTAGCTCAGCTGGCACCTAGGGAAACCTACCAAACCTGTGCATTTGTGAAAACTAGAGACCTAGGGGAATCCAAGATGGGGTGACTTGTGGGGCTCTGACCAGGTTCTGTTACCCAGAATCCTTTGCAAACCTCAAAATGTGGCTAAAAAAAACACATTTTCCTCACATTTCGGTGACAGAAAGTTCTGGAATCAGAGAGAAGCCACAAATTTCCTTCCACCTAGCGTTTCCGCCAAGTCTCCCGATAAAAATGATACCTCACTTGTGTGGGTAGGCCTAGCGCCCGCGACAGGAAATGCCCCAAAACGCAACGTGGACACATCACATTTTTTTAAAGAAAACAGAGGTGTTTTTTGCAAAGTGCCTACCTGTAGATTTTGTCCTCTAGCTCAGCCGGCACCTAGGGAAACCTACCAAACCTGTGCATTTTTGAAAACTAGAGACCTAAGGAAATCCAAGATGGGGTGACTTGTGGGGCTCTGACCAGGTTCCGTTACCCAGAATCCTTTGCAAACCTCAAAATGTGGCTAAAAAAAACCACATTTTCCTCACATTTTCGGTGACAGAAAGTTCTGGAATCAGAGAGAAGCCACAAATTTCCTTCCACCTAGCGTTCCGCCAAGTCTCCCGATAAAAATGATACCTCACTTGTGTGGGTAGGCCTAGCGCCCGCGACAGGAAATGCCCCAAAACGTAACGTGGACACATCACATTTTTTTAAAGAAAACAGAGGTGTTTTTGCAAAGTGCCTACCTGTAGATTTTGGCCTCTATCTCAGCCGGCACCTAGGGAAACCTACCAAACCTGTGCATTTGGGAAAACTAGAGATCTAGGGGAATCCAAGATGGGGTGACTTGTGGGGCTCTGACCAGGTTCTGTTACCCAGAATCCTTTGCAAACCTCAAAATTTGGCTAAAAAAAAACACATTTTCCTCACATTTCGGTGACAGAAAGTTCTGGAATCAGAGAGGAGCCACAAATTTCCTTCCACCCAGCGTTCCCCCAAGTCTCCCGATAAAAATTATTCTTCACTTGTGTGGGTAGGCCTAGCGCCCGCGACAGGAAATGCCCCAAAACGCAACGTGGACACATCACATTTTTTTAAAGAAAACAGAGGTGTTTTTTGCAAAGTGCCTACCTGTAGATTTTGTCCTCTAGCTCAGCCGGCGCCTAGGGAAACCTACCAAACCTGTGCATTTGTGAAAACTAGAGACCTAAGGAAATCCAAGATGGGGTGACTTGTGGGGCTCTGACCAGGTTCCGTTACCCAGAATCCTTTGCAAACCTCAAAATGTGGCTAAAAAAAAACACATTTTCCTCACATTTCGGTGACAGAAAGTTCTGGAATCAGAGAGGAGCCACAAATTTCCTTCCACCCAGCGTTCCCCCAAGTCTCCCGATAAAAATGATACCTCACTTGTGTGGGTAGGCCTAGCGCCCGCGCGACAGGAAATGCCCCAAAACGCAACGTGGACACATCACATTTTTTGAAAGAAAACAGGTGTTTTTTGCAAAGTGCCTACCTGTAGATTTTGGCCTCTAGCTCAGCTGGCACCTAGGAAACCTACCAAACCTGTGCATTTGTGAAAACTAGAGACCTAGGGGAATCCAAGATGGGGTGACTTGTGGGGCTCTGACCAGGTTCTGTTACCCAGAATCCTTTGCAAACCTCAAAATGTGGCTAAAAAAACACATTTTCCTCACATTTCGGTGACAGAAAGTTCTGGAATCAGAGAGAAGCCACAAATTTCCTTCCACCTAGCGTTCCGCCAAGTCTCCCGATAAAAAATGATACCTCACTTGTGTGGGTAGGCCTAGCGCCCGCGACAGGAAATGCCCCAAAACGCAACGTGGACACATCACATTTTTTTAAAGAAAACAGAGGTGTTTTTTTGCAAAGTGCCTACCTGTAGATTTTGTCCTCTAGCTCAGCCGGCACCTAGGGAAACCTACCAAACCTGTGCATTTTTGAAAACTAGAGACCTAAGGAAATCCAAGATGGGGTGACTTGTGGGGCTCTGACCAGGTTCCGTTACCCAGAATCCTTTGCAAACCTCAAAATGTGGCTAAAAAAAAACACATTTTCCTCACATTTCGGTGACAGAAAGTTCTGGAATCAGAGAGGAGCCACAAATTTCCTTCCACCCAGCGTTCCCCCAAGTCTCCCGATAAAAATGATACCTCACTTGTGTGGGTAGGCCTAGCGCCCGCGACAGGAAATGCCCCAAAAACGCAACGTGGACACATCACATTTTTTGAAAGAAAACAGGTGTTTTTTGCAAAGTGCCTACCTGTAGATTTTGGCCTCTAGCTCAGCTGGCACCTAGGGAAACCTACCAAACCTGTGCATTTGTGAAAACTAGAGACCTAGGGGAATCCAAGATGGGGTGACTTGTGGGGCTCTGACCAGGTTCTGTTACCCAGAATCCTTTGCAAACCTCAAAAATGTGGCTAAAAAAACACATTTTCCCTCACATTTCGGTGACAGAAAGTTCTGGAATCAGAGAGAAGCCACAAATTTCCTTCCACCTAGCGTTCCGCCAAGTCTCCCGATAAAAATGATACCTCACTTGTGTGGGTAGGCCTAGCGCCCGCGACAGGAAATGCCCCAAAACGCAACGTGGACACATCACATTTTTTTAAAGAAAACAGAGGTGTTTTTTTGCAAAGTGCCTACCTGTAGATTTTGTCCTCTAGCTCAGCCGGCACCTAGGGAAACCTACCAAACCTGTGCATTTTTGAAAACTAGAGACCTAGGGGAATCCAAGATGGGGTGACTTGTGGGGCTCTGACCAGGTTCTGTTACCCAGAATCCTTTGCAAACCTCAAAATTTGGGTAAAAAAACAAATTTTCCTCACATTTCGGTGACAGAAAGTTCTGGAATCAGAGAGGAGCCACAAATTTCCTTCCACCCAGCGTTCCCCCAAGTCTCCCGATAAAAATTATTCTTCACTTGTGTGGGTAGGCCTAGCGCCCATGACAGGAAATGCCCCAAAACGCAACGTGGACACATCACATTTTTTTAAGGAAAACAGAGGTGTTTTTTGCAAAGTGCCTACCTGTAGATTTTGGCCTCTAGCTCAGCCGGCGCCTAGGGAAACCTACCAAACCTGTGCATTTGTGAAAACTAGAGACCTAAGGGAATCCAAGATGGGGTGACTTGTGGGGCTCTGACCAGTTTCTGTTACCCAGAATCCTTTGCAAACCTCAAAATGTGGCTAAAAAAAACAAATTTTCCTCACATTTAGGTGACAGAAAGTTCTGGAATCAGAGAGGAGCCACAAATTTCCTCCCACTCAGCGTTCCCCCAAGTCTCCCGATAAAAATGATACCTCACTTGTGTGGGTAGGCCTAGCGCCCGCGGCAGGAAATGCCCCAAAACGCAACGTGGACACATCACATTTTTTTAAAGAAAACAGAGGTGTTTTTTGCAAAGTGCCTACCTGTAGATTTTGGCCTCTATCTCAGCCGGCACCTAGGGAAACCTACCAAACCTGTGCATTTGTGAAAACTAGAGACCTAGGGGAATCCAAGATGGGGTGACTTGTGGGGCTCTGACTAGGTTCTGTTACCCAGAATCCTTTGCAAACCACAAAATTTGGCTAAAAAAAACATTTTCCTCACATTTCGGTGACAGAAAGTTCTGGAATCAGAGAGGAGCCACAAATTTCCTTCCACTCAGCGTTCCGCCAAGTCTCCCGATAAAAATGATACCTCACTTATGTGGGTAGGCATAGCGCCCGCGATAGGAAATGCCCAAAAACGCAACGTGGACACATCACATTTTTTTAAAGAAAACAGAGGTGTTTTTTGCAAAGTGCCTACCTGTAGATTTTGGCATCTAGTTCAGCCGGCACCTAGGGAAACCTACCAAACCTGTGCATTTTTGAAAACTAGAGACCTAGGGGAATCCAAGATGGGGTAAATTGTGGGGCTCTGACCAGGTTCTGTTACCCAGAACCCTTTGCAAACCTCAAAATTTGCCTAAAAAAACACATTTTCCTCACATTTCGGTGACAGAAAGTTCTGGAATCAGAGAGGAGCCACAAATTTCCTTCCACCCAGCGTTCCCCCAAGTCTCCCGATAAAAATGATACCTCACTTGTGTGGGTAGGCCTAGCGCCCGCGACAGGTAATGCCCCAAAACGCAACGTGGACACATCACATTTTTTGAAAGAAAACAGGTGTTTTTTGCAAAGTGCCTACCTGTAGATTTTGGCCTCTAGCTCAGCCGGCACCTAGGGAAACCTACCAAACCTGTGCATTTGTGAAAACTAGAGACCTAGGGGAATCCAAGATGGGGTGACTTGTGGGGCTCTGACCAGGTTCTGTTACCCAGAATCCTTTGCAAACCTCAAAATGTGGCTACAAAAACACATTTTCCTCACATTTCGGTGACAGAAAGTTCTGGAATCAGAGAGAAGCCACAAATTTCCTTCCACCTAGCGTTCCGCCAAGTCTCCCGATAAAAATGATACCTCACTTGTGTGGGTAGGCCTAGCGCCCGCGACAGGAAATGCCCCAAAACACAAAGTGGACAATCACATTTTTTTAAAGAAAACAGAGGTGTTTTTTGCAAAGTGCCTACCTGTAGATTTTGTCCTCTAGCTCAGCCGGCACCTAGGGAAACCTACCAAACCTGTGCATTTTTGAAAACTAGAGACCTAGGGGAATCCAAGATGGGGTGACTTGTGGGGCTCTGACCAGGTTCTGTTACCCAGAATCCTTTGCAAACCTCAAAATTTGGGTAAAAAAACAAATTTTCCTCACATTTCGGTGACAGAAAGTTCTGGAATCAGAGGAGCCACAAATTTCCTTCCACCCAGCGTTCCGCCAAGCCTCCCGAAAAAAATGATACCTCACTTATGTGGGTAGGCATAGCGCCCGCGACAGGAAATGCCCCAAAACGCAACGTGGACACATCACATTTTTTGAATGAAAAAAGAGGTGTTTTTTGCAAAGTGCCTAACTGTAGATTTTGGCCTCTAGCTCAGCCAGCACCTAGGGAAACCTACCAAACCTGTGAACTTTTGAAAACTAGAGACCTAGGGGAATCCAAGATGGGGTGACTTGTGGGGCTCTGACCAGGTTCTGTTACCCAGAATCCTTTGCAAACCTCAAAATTTGGCTAAAAAAACACATTTTCCTCACATTTCGGTGACAGAAAGTTCTGGAATCAGAGAGGAGCCACAAATTTCCTTCCACCCAGCGTTCCCCCAAGTCTCCCGATAAAAATGATACCTCACTTGTGTGGGTAGGCCTAGCGCCCGCGACAGGAAATGCCCCAAAACGCAACGTGGACACATCACATTTTTTGAAAGAAAACAGAGGTGTTTTTTGCAAAGTGCCTACCTGTAGATTTTGGCCTCTAGCTCAGCCGGCGCCTAGGGAAACCTACCAAACCTGTGCATTTGTGAAAACTAGAGACCTAAGGGAATCCAAGATGGGGTGACTTGTGGGGCTCTGACCAGGTTCTGTTACCCAGAATCCTTTGCAAACCTCAAAATGTGGCTAAAAAAAACACATTTTCCTCACATTTCGGTGACAGAAAGTTCTGGAATCAGAGAGGAGCCACAAATTTCCTTCCACACAGCGTTCCCTCAAGTCTCCCGATAAAAATGATACCTCACTTGTGTGGGTAGGCCTAGCGCCCGCGGCAGGAAATGCCCCAAAACGCAACGTGGACACATCACATTTTTTTTAAAGAAAACAGAGGTGTTTTTTGCAAAGTGCCTACCTGTAGATTTTGGCCTCTATCTCAGCCGGCACCTAGGGAAACCTACCAAACCTGTGCATTTGGGAAAACTAGAGATCTAGGGGAATCCAAGATGGGGTGACTTGTGGGGCTCTGACCAGGTTCTGTTACCCAGAATCCTTTGCAAACCTCAAAATTTGGCTAAAAAAAACACATTTTCCTCACATTTCGGTGACAGAAAGTTCTGGAATCAGAGAGGAGCCACAAATTTCCTTCCACCCAGCGTTCCCCCAAGTCTCCCGATAAAAATTATTCTTCACTTGTGTGGGTAGGCCTAGCGCCCGCGACAGGAAATGCCCCAAAACGCAACGTCGACACATCACATTTTTTTAAAGAAAACAGAGGTGTTTTTTGCAAAGTGCCTACCTGTAGATTTTGGCCTCTAGCTCAGCCGGCGCCTAGGGAAACCTACCAAACCTGTGCATTTGTGAAAACTAGAGACCTAAGGAAATCCAAGATGGGGTGACTTGTGGGGCTCTGACCAGGTTCCGTTACCCAGAATCCTTTGCAAACCTCAAAATGTGGCTAAAAAAAACACATTTTCCTCACATTTCGGTGACAGAAAGTTCTGGAATCAGAGAGGAGCCAGAAATTTCCTTCCACCCAGCGTTCCCCCAAGTCTCCCGATAAAAATGATACCTCACTTGTGTGGGTAGGCCTAGCGCCCGCGACAGGAAATGCCCCAAAACGCAACGTGGACACATCACATTTTTTGAAAGAAAACAGGTGTTTTTTGCAAAGTGCCTACCTGTAGATTTTGGCCTCTAGCTCAGCTGGCACCTAGGGAAACCTACCAAACCTGTGCATTTGTGAAAACTAGAGACCTAGGGGAATCCAAGATGGGGTGACTTGTGGGGCTCTGACCAGGTTCTGTTACCCAGAATCCTTTGCAAACCTCAAAATGTGGCTAAAAAAACACATTTTCCTCACATTTCGGTGACAGAAAGTTCTGGAATCAGAGAGAAGCCACAAATTTCCTTCCACCTAGCGTTCCGCCAAGTCTCCCAATAAAAATGATACCTCACTTGTGTGGGTAGGCCTAGCGCCCGCGACAGGAAATGCCCCAAAACGCAACGTGGACACATCACATTTTTTTTAAAGAAAACAGAGGTGTTTTTTGCAAAGTGCCTACCTGTAGATTTTGTCCTCTAGCTCAGCCGGCACCTAGGGAAACCTACCAAACCTGTGCATTTTTGAAAACTAGAGACCTAGGGGAATCCAAGATGGGGTGACTTGTGGGGCTCTGACCAGGTTCTGTTACCCAGAATCCTTTGCAAACCTCAAAATTTGGGTAAAAAAACAAATTTTCCTCACATTTCGGTGACAGAAAGTTCTGGAATCAGAGAGGAGCCACAAATTTCCTTCCACCCAGCGTTCCCCCAAGTCTCCCGATAAAAATTATTCTTCACTTGTGTGGGTAGGCCTAGCGCCCACGACAGGAAATGCCCCAAAACGCAACGTGGACACATCACATTTTTTTAAGGAAAACAGAGGTGTTTTTTGCAAAGTGCCTACCTGTAGATTTTGGCCTCTAGCTCAGCCGGCGCCTAGGGAAACCTACCAAACCTGTGCATTTGTGAAAACTAGAGACCTAAGGGAATCCAAGATGGGGTGACTTGTGGGGCTCTGACCAGTTTCTGTTACCCAGAATCCTTTGCAAACCTCAAAATGTGGCTAAAAAAAACAAATTTCCTCACATTTCGGTGACAGAAAGTTCTGGAATCAGAGAGGAGCCACAAATTTCCTCCCACTCAGCGTTCCCCCAAGTCTCCCGATAAAAATGATACCTCACTTGTGTGGGTAGGCCTAGCGCCCGCGGCAGGAAATGCCCCAAAACGCAACGTGGACACATCACATTTTTTTAAAGAAAACAGAGGTGTTTTTTGCAAAGTGCCTACCTGTAGATTTTGGCCTCTATCTCAGCCGGCACCTAGGGAAACCTACCAAACCTGTGCATTTGTGAAAACTAGAGACCTAGGGGAATCCAAGATGGGGTGACTTGTGGGGCTCTGACTAGGTTCTGTTACCCAGAATCCTTTGCAAACCACAAAATTTGGCTAAAAAAAACATTTTCCTCACATTTCGGTGACAGAAAGTTCTGGAATCAGAGAGGAGCCACAAATTTCCTTCCACTCAGCGTTCCGCCAAGTCTCCCGATAAAAATGATACCTCACTTATGTGGGTAGGCATAGCGCCCGCGACAGGAAATGCCCAAAAACGCAACGTGGACACATCACATTTTTTTAAAGAAAACAGAGGTGTTTTTTGCAAAGTGCCTACCTGTAGGTTTTGGCATCTAGTTCAGCCGGCACCTAGGGAAACCTACCAAACCTGTGCATTTTTGAAAACTAGAGACCTAGGGGAATCCAAGATGGGGTAAATTGTGGGGCTCTGACCAGGTTCTGTTACCCAGAACCCTTTGCAAACCTCAAAATTTGCCTAAAAAAACAAATTTTCCTCACATTTCGGTGACAGAAAGTTCTGGAATCAGAGAGGAGCCACAAATTTCCTTCCACCCAGCGTTCCCCCAAGTCTCCCGATAAAAATGATACCTCACTTGTGTGGGTAGGCCTAGCGCCCGCGACAGGTAATGCCCCAAAACGCAACGTGGACACATCACATTTTTTGAAAGAAAACAGGTGTTTTTTGCAAAGTGCCTACCTGTAGATTTTGGCCTCTAGCTCAGCCGGCACCTAGGGAAACCTACCAAACCTGTGCATTTGTGAAAACTAGAGACCTAGGGGAATCCAAGATGGGGTGACTTGTGGGGCTCTGACCAGGTTCTGTTACCCAGAATCCTTTGCAAACCTCAAAATGTGGCTAAAAAAACACATTTTCCTCACATTTCGGTGACAGAAAGTTCTGGAATCAGAGAGAAGCCACAAATTTCCTTCCACCTAGCGTTCCGCCAAGTCTCCCGATAAAAATGATACCTCACTTGTGTGGGTAGGCCTAGCGCCCGCGACAGGAAATGCCCCAAAACGCAACGTGGACACATCACATTTTTTTAAAGAAAACAGAGGTGTTTTTTGCAAAGTGCCTACCTGTAGATTTTGTCCTCTAGCTCAGCCGGCACCTAGGGAAACCTACCAAACCTGTGCATTTTTGAAAACTAGAGACCTAGGGGAATCCAAGATGGGGTGACTTGTGGGGCTCTGACCAGGTTCTGTTACCCAGAATCCTTTGCAAACCTCAAAATTTGGGTAAAAAAACAAATTTTCCTCACATTTCGGTGACAGAAAGTTCTGGAATCAGAGAGGAGCCACAAATTTCCTTCCACCCAGCGTTCCCCCAAGTCTCCCGATAAAAATTATTCTTCACTTGTGTGGGTAGGCCTAGCGCCCATGACAGGAAATGCCCCAAAACGCAACGTGGACACATCACATTTTTTTAAGGAAAACAGAGGTGTTTTTTGCAAAGTGCCTACCTGTAGATTTTGGCCTCTAGCTCAGCCGGCGCCTAGGGAAACCTACCAAACCTGTGCATTTGTGAAAACTAGAGACCTAAGGGAATCCAAGATGGGGTGACTTGTGGGGCTCTGACCAGTTTCTGTTACCCAGAATCCTTTGCAAACCTCAAAATGTGGCTAAAAAAAACAAATTTTCCTCACATTTAGGTGACAGAAAGTTCTGGAATCAGAGAGGAGCCACAAATTTCCTCCCACTCAGCGTTCCCCCAAGTCTCCCGATAAAAATGATACCTCACTTGTGTGGGTAGGCCTAGCGCCCGCAGCAGGAAATGCCCCAAAACGCAACGTGGACACATCACATTTTTTTAAAGAAAACAGAGGTGTTTTTTGCAAAGTGCCTACCTGTAGATTTTGGCCTCTATCTCAGCCGGCACCTAGGGAAACCTACCAAACCTGTGCATTTGTGAAAACTAGAGACCTAGGGGAATCCAAGATGGGGTGACTTGTGGGGCTCTGACTAGGTTCTGTTACCCAGAATCCTTTGCAAACCACAAAATTTGGCTAAAAAAAAACATTTTCCTCACATTTCGGTGACACAAAGTTCTGGAATCAGAGAGGAGCCACAAATTTCCTTCCACTCAGCGTTCCGCCAAGTCTCCCGATAAAAATGATACCTCACTTATGTGGGTAGGCATAGCGCCCGCGATAGGAAATGCCCAAAAACGCAACGTGGACACATCACATTTTTTTAAAGAAAACAGAGGTGTTTTTTGCAAAGTGCCTACCTGTAGATTTTGGCATCTAGTTCAGCCGGCACCTAGGGAAACCTACCAAACCTGTGCATTTTTGAAAACTAGAGACCTAGGGGAATCCAAGATGGGGTAAATTGTGGGGCTCTGACCAGGTTCTGTTACCCAGAACCCTTTGCAAACCTCAAAATTTGCCTAAAAAAACACATTTTCCTCACATTTCGGTGACAGAAAGTTCTGGAATCAGAGAGGAGCCACAAATTTCCTTCCACCCAGCGTTCCCCCAAGTCTCCCGATAAAAATGATACCTCACTTGTGTGGGTAGGCCTAGCGCCCGCGACAGGTAATGCCCCAAAACGCAACGTGGACACATCACATTTTTTGAAAGAAAACAGGTGTTTTTTGCAAAGTGCCTACCTGTAGATTTTGGCCTCTAGCTCAGCCGGCACCTAGGGAAACCTACCAAACCTGTGCATTTGTGAAAACTAGAGACCTAGGGGAATCCAAGATGGGGTGACTTGTGGGGCTCTGACCAGGTTCTGTTACCCAGAATCCTTTGCAAACCTCAAAATGTGGCTACAAAAACACATTTTCCTCACATTTCGGTGACAGAAAGTTCTGGAATCAGAGAGAAGCCACAAATTTCCTTCCACCTAGCGTTCCGCCAAGTCTCCCGATAAAAATGATACCTCACTTGTGTGGGTAGGCCTAGCGCCCGCGACAGGAAATGCCCCAAAACACAAAGTGGACAATCACATTTTTTTAAAGAAAACAGAGGTGTTTTTTGCAAAGTGCCTACCTGTAGATTTTGTCCTCTAGCTCAGCCGGCACCTAGGGAAACCTACCAAACCTGTGCATTTTTGAAAACTAGAGACCTAGGGGAATCCAAGATGGGGTGACTTGTGGGGCTCTGACCAGGTTCTGTTACCCAGAATCCTTTGCAAACCTCAAAATTTGGGTAAAAAAACAAATTTTCCTCACATTTCGGTGACAGAAAGTTCTGGAATCAGAGGAGCCACAAATTTCCTTCCACCCAGCGTTCCGCCAAGCCTCCCGAAAAAAATGATACCTCACTTATGTGGGTAGGCATAGCGCCCGCGACAGGAAATGCCCCAAAACGCAACGTGGACACATCACATTTTTTTAATGAAAAAAGAGGTGTTTTTTGCAAAGTGCCTAACTGTAGATTTTGGCCTCTAGCTCAGCCAGCACCTAGGGAAACCTACCAAACCTGTGAACTTTTGAAAACTAGAGACCTAGGGGAATCCAAGATGGGGTGACTTGTGGGGCTCTGACCAGGTTCTGTTACCCAGAATCCTTTGCAAACCTCAAAATTTGGCTAAAAAAACACATTTTCCTCACATTTCGGTGACAGAAAGTTCTGGAATCAGAGAGGAGCCACAAATTTCCTTCCACCCAGCGTTCCCCCAAGTCTCCCGATAAAAATGATACCTCACTTGTGTGGGTAGGCCTAGCGCCCGCGACAGGAAATGCCCCAAAACGCAACGTGGACACATCACATTTTTTGAAAGAAAACAGAGGTGTTTTTTGCAAAGTGCCTACCTGTAGATTTTGGCCTCTAGCTCAGCCGGCGCCTAGGGAAACCTACCAAACCTGTGCATTTGTGAAAACTAGAGACCTAAGGGAATCCAAGATGGGGTGACTTGTGGGGCTCTGACCAGGTTCTGTTACCCAGAATCCTTTGCAAACCTCAAAATGTGGCTAAAAAAAACACATTTTCCTCACATTTCGGTGACAGAAAGTTCTGGAATCAGAGAGGAGCCACAAATTTCCTTCCACCCAGCGTTCCCTCAAGTCTCCCGATAAAAATGATACCTCACTTGTGTGGGTAGGCCTAGCGCCCGCGGCAGGAAATGCCCCAAAACGCAACGTGGACACATCACATTTTTTTTAAAGAAAACAGAGGTGTTTTTTGCAAAGTGCCTACCTGTAGATTTTGGCCTCTATCTCAGCCGGCACCTAGGGAAACCTACCAAACCTGTGCATTTGGGAAAACTAGAGATCTAGGGGAATCCAAGATGGGGTGACTTGTGGGGCTCTGACCAGGTTCTGTTACCCAGAATCCTTTGCAAACCTCAAAATTTGGCTAAAAAAAACACATTTTCCTCACATTTCGGTGACAGAAAGTTCTGGAATCAGAGAGGAGCCACAAATTTCCTTCCACCCAGCGTTCCCCCAAGTCTCCCGATAAAAATTATTCTTCACTTGTGTGGGTAGGCCTAGCGCCCGCGACAGGAAATGCCCCAAAACGCAACGTCGACACATCACATTTTTTTAAAGAAAACAGAGGTGTTTTTTGCAAAGTGCCTACCTGTAGATTTTGGCCTCTAGCTCAGCCGGCGCCTAGGGAAACCTACCAAACCTGTGCATTTGTGAAAACTAGAGACCTAAGGAAATCCAAGATGGGGTGACTTGTGGGGCTCTGACCAGGTTCCGTTACCCAGAATCCTTTGCAAACCTCAAAATGTGGCTAAAAAAAACACATTTTCCTCACATTTCGGTGACAGAAAGTTCTGGAATCAGAGAGGAGCCAGAAATTTCCTTCCACCCAGCGTTCCCCCAAGTCTCCCGATAAAAATGATACCTCACTTGTGTGGGTAGGCCTAGCGCCCGCGACAGGAAATGCCCCAAAACGCAACGTGGACACATCACATTTTTTGAAAGAAAACAGGTGTTTTTTGCAAAGTGCCTACCTGTAGATTTTGGCCTCTAGCTCAGCTGGCACCTAGGGAAACCTACCAAACCTGTGCATTTGTGAAAACTAGAGACCTAGGGAAATCCAAGATGGGGTGACTTGTGGGGCTCTGACCAGGTTCTGTTACCCAGAATCCTTTGCAAACCTCAAAATGTGGCTAAAAAAACACATTTTCCTCACATTTCGGTGACAGAAAGTTCTGGAATCAGAGAGAAGCCACAAATTTCCTTCCACCTAGCGTTCCGCCAAGTCTCCCAATAAAAATGATACCTCACTTGTGTGGGTAGGCCTAGCGCCCGCGACAGGAAATGCCCCAAAACGCAACGTGGACACATCACATTTTTTTTAAAGAAAACAGAGGTGTTTTTTGCAAAGTGCCTACCTGTAGATTTTGTCCTCTAGCTCAGCCGGCACCTAGGGAAACCTACCAAACCTGTGCATTTTTGAAAACTAGAGACCTAGGGGAATCCAAGATGGGGTGACTTGTGGGGCTCTGACCAGGTTCTGTTACCCAGAATCCTTTGCAAACCTCAAAATTTGGGTAAAAAAACAAATTTTCCTCACATTTCGGTGACAGAAAGTTCTGGAATCAGAGAGGAGCCACAAATTTCCTTCCACCCAGCGTTCCCCCAAGTCTCCCGATAAAAATTATTCTTCACTTGTGTGGGTAGGCCTAGCGCCCACGACAGGAAATGCCCCAAAACGCAACGTGGACACATCACATTTTTTTAAGGAAAACAGAGGTGTTTTTTGCAAAGTGCCTACCTGTAGATTTTGGCCTCTAGCTCAGCCGGCGCCTAGGGAAACCTACCAAACCTGTGCATTTGTGAAAACTAGAGACCTAAGGGAATCCAAGATGGGGTGACTTGTGGGGCTCTGACCAGTTTCTGTTACCCAGAATCCTTTGCAAACCTCAAAATGTGGCTAAAAAAAACAAATTTCCTCACATTTCGGTGACAGAAAGTTCTGGAATCAGAGAGGAGCCACAAATTTCCTCCCACTCAGCGTTCCCCCAAGTCTCCCGATAAAAATGATACCTCACTTGTGTGGGTAGGCCTAGCGCCCGCGGCAGGAAATGCCCCAAAACGCAACGTGGACACATCACATTTTTTTAAAGAAAACAGAGGTGTTTTTTGCAAAGTGCCTACCTGTAGATTTTGGCCTCTATCTCAGCCGGCACCTAGGGAAACCTACCAAACCTGTGCATTTGTGAAAACTAGAGACCTAGGGGAATCCAAGATGGGGTGACTTGTGGGGCTCTGACTAGGTTCTGTTACCCAGAATCCTTTGCAAACCACAAAATTTGGCTAAAAAAAACATTTTCCTCACATTTCGGTGACAGAAAGTTCTGGAATCAGAGAGGAGCCACAAATTTCCTTCCACTCAGCGTTCCGCCAAGTCTCCCGATAAAAATGATACCTCACTTATGTGGGTAGGCATAGCGCCCGCGACAGGAAATGCCCAAAAACGCAACGTGGACACATCACATTTTTTTAAAGAAAACAGAGGTGTTTTTTGCAAAGTGCCTACCTGTAGGTTTTGGCATCTAGTTCAGCCGGCACCTAGGGAAACCTACCAAACCTGTGCATTTTTGAAAACTAGAGACCTAGGGGAATCCAAGATGGGGTAAATTGTGGGGCTCTGACCAGGTTCTGTTACCCAGAACCCTTTGCAAACCTCAAAATTTGCCTAAAAAAACAAATTTTCCTCACATTTCGGTGACAGAAAGTTCTGGAATCAGAGAGGAGCCACAAATTTCCTTCCACCCAGCGTTCCCCCAAGTCTCCCGATAAAAATGATACCTCACTTGTGTGGGTAGGCCTAGCGCCCGCGACAGGTAATGCCCCAAAACGCAACGTGGACACATCACATTTTTTGAAAGAAAACAGGTGTTTTTTGCAAAGTGCCTACCTGTAGATTTTGGCCTCTAGCTCAGCCGGCACCTAGGGAAACCTACCAAACCTGTGCATTTGTGAAAACTAGAGACCTAGGGGAATCCAAGATGGGGTGACTTGTGGGGCTCTGACCAGGTTCTGTTACCCAGAATCCTTTGCAAACCTCAAAATGTGGCTAAAAAAACACATTTTCCTCACATTTCGGTGACAGAAAGTTCTGGAATCAGAGAGAAGCCACAAATTTCCTTCCACCTAGCGTTCCGCCAAGTCTCCCGATAAAAATGATACCTCACTTGTGTGGGTAGGCCTAGCGCCCGCGACAGGAAATGCCCCAAAACACAAAGTGGACAATCACATTTTTTTAAAGAAAACAGAGGTGTTTTTTGCAAAGTGCCTACCTGTAGATTTTGTCCTCTAGCTCAGCCGGCACCTAGGGAAACCTACCAAACCTGTGCATTTTTGAAAACTAGAGACCTAGGGGAATCCAAGATGGGGTGACTTGTGGGGCTCTGACCAGGTTCTGTTACCCAGAATCCTTTGCAAACCTCAAAATTTGGGTAAAAAAACACATTTTCCTCACATTTCGGTGACAGAAAGTTCTGGAATCAGAGGAGCCACAAATTTCCTTCCACCCAGCGTTCCGCCAAGCCTCCCGAAAAAAATGATACCTCACTTATGTGGGTAGGCATAGCGCCCGCGACAGGAAATGCCCCAAAACGCAACGTGGACACATCAAATTTTTTGAATGAAAAAAGAGGTGTTTTTTGCAAAGTGCCTAACTGTAGATTTTGGCCTCTAGCTCAGCCAGCACCTAGGGAAACCTACCAAACCTGTGAACTTTTGAAAACTAGAGACCTAGGGGAATCCAAGATGGGGTGACTTGTGGGGCTCTGACCAGGTTCTGTTACCCAGAATCCTTTGCAAACCTCAAAATTTGGCTAAAAAAACACATTTTCCTTACATTTCGGTGACAGAAAGTTCTGGAATCAGAGAGGAGCCACAAATTTCCTTCCACCCAGCGTTCCCCCAAGTCTCCCGATAAAAATGATACCTCACTTGTGTGGGTAGGCCTAGCGCCCGCGACAGGAAATACCCCAAAACGCAACGTGGACACATCACATTTTTTGAAAGAAAACAGAGGTGTTTTTTGCAAAGTGCCTACCTGTAGATTTTGGCCTCTAGCTCAGCCGGCGCCTAGGGAAACCTACCAAACCTGTGCATTTGTGAAAACTAGAGACCTAAGGGAATCCAAGATGGGGTGACTTGTGGGGCTCTGACCAGGTTCTGTTACCCAGAATCCTTTGCAAACCTCAAAATTTGGGTAAAAAAACACATTTTCCTCACATTTCGGTGACAGAAAGTTCTGGAATCAGAGAGGAGCCACAAATTTCCTTCCACCCAGCGTTCCCCCAAGTCTCCCGATAAAAATGATACCTCACTTGTGTGGGTAGGCCTAGCGCCCGTGGCAGGAAATGCCCCAAAACGCAACATGGACACATCACATTTTTTTAAAGAAAACAGAGGTGTTTTTTGCAAAGTGCCTACCTGTAGATTTTGGCCTCTATCTCAGCCGGCACCTAGGGAAACCTACCAAACCTGTGCATTTGTGAAAACTAGAGACCTAGGGGAATCCAAGATGGGGTGACTTGTGGGGCTCTGACTAGGTTCTGTTACCCAGAATCCTTTGCAAACCTCAAAATTTGGCTAAAAAAACATTTTCCTCACATTTCGGTGACAGAAAGTTCTGGAATCAGAGAGGAGCCACAAATTTCCTTCCACTCAGCGTTCCGCCAAGTCTCCCGATAAAAATGATACCTCACTTATGTGGGTAGGCATAGCGCCCGCGACAGGAAATGCCCAAAAACGCAACGTGGACACATCACATTTTTTTAAAGAAAACAGAGGTGTTTTTTGCAAAGTGCCTACCTGTAGATTTTGGCATCTAGTTCAGCCGGCACCTAGGGAAACCTACCAAACCTGTGCATTTGTGAAAACTAGAGACCTAGGGGAATCCAAGATGGGGTGACTTGTGGGGCTCTGACCAGGTTCTGTTACCCAGAATCCTTTGCAAACCTCAAAATTTGCCTAAAAAAACACATTTTCCTCACATTTCGGTGACAGAAAGTTCTGGAATCAGAGAGAAGCCACAAATTTCCTTCCACCTAGCGTTCCGCCAAGTCTCCCGATAAAAATGATACCTCACTTGTGTGGGTAGGCCTAGCGCCCGCGACAGGAAATGCCCCAAAACGCAAAGTGGACACATCACATTTTTTTAAAGAAAACAGAGGTGTTTTTTGCAAAGTGCCTACCTGTAGATTTTGTCCTCTAGCTCAGCCGGCACCTAGGGAAACCTACCAAACCTGTGCATTTTTGAAAACTAGAGACCTAGGGGAATCCAAGATGGGGTGACTTGTGGGGCTCTGACCAGGTTCTGTTACCCAGAATCCTTTGCAAACCTCAAAATTTGGGTAAAAAAACACATTTTCCTCACATTTCGGTGACAGAAAGTTCTGGAATCAGAGGAGCCACAAATTTCCTTCCACCCAGCGTTCCGCCAAGCCTCCCGAAAAAAATGATACCTCACTTATGTGGGTAGGCATAGCGCCCGCGACAGGAAATGCCCCAAAACGCAACTTGGACACATCACATTTTTTGAAAGAAAACAGAGGTGTTTTTTGCAAAGTGCCTACCTGTAGATTTTGGCCTCTAGCTCAGCCGGCGCCTAGGGAAACCTACCGAATCTGTGCATTTGTGAAAACTAGAGACCTAAGGGAATCCAAGATGGGGTGACTTGTGGGGCTCTGACCAGGTTCTGTTACCCAGAATCCTTTGCAAACCTCAAAATGTGGCTAAAAAAAACACATTTTCCTCACATTTCGGTGACAGAAAGTTCTGGAATCAGAGAGGAGCCACAAATTTCCTTCCACCCAGCGTTCCCTCAAGTCTCCCGATAAAAATGATACCTCACTTGTGTGGGTAGGCCTAGCGCCCACGGCAGGAAATGCCCCAAAACGCAACGTGGACACATCACATTTTTTTAAAGAAAACAGAGGTGTTTTTTGCAAAGTGCCTACCTGTAGATTTTGGCCTCTATCTCAGCCGGCACCTAGGGAAACCTACCAAACCTGTGCATTTGGGAAAACTAGAGACCTAGGGGAATCCAAGATGGGGTGACTTGTGGGGCTCTGACCAGGTTCTGTTACCCAGAATCCTTTGCAAACCTCAAAATGTGGCTAAAAAAACACATTTTCCTCACATTTCGGTGACAGAAAGTTCTGGAATCAGAGAGAAGCCACAAATTTCCTTCCACCTAGCGTTCCGCCAAGTCTCCCGATAAAAATGATACCTCACTTGTGTGGGTAGGCCTAGCGCCCGCGACAGGAAATGCCCCAAAACGTAACGTGGACACATCACATTTTTTTAAAGAAAACAGAGGTGTTTTTTGCAAAGTGCCTACCTGTAGATTTTGTCCTCTAGCTCAGCCGGCACCTAGGGAAACCTACCAAACCTGTGCATTTTTGAAAACTAGAGACCTAGGGGAATCCAAGATGGGGTGACTTGTGGGGCTCTGACCAGGTTCTGTTACCCAGAATCCTTTGCAAACCTCAAAATTTGGGTAAAAAAACTAATTTTCCTCACATTTCGGTGACAGAAAGTTCTGGAATCAGAGAGGAGCCACAAATTTCCTTCCACCCAGCGTTCCCCCAAGTCTCCCGATAAAAATGATTCTTCACTTGTGTGGGTAGGCCTAGCGCCCGCGACAGGAAATGCCCCAAAACGCAACGTGGACACATCACATTTTTTTAAGGAAAACAGAGGTGTTTTTTGCAAAGTGCCTACCTGTAGATTTTGGCCTCTAGCTCAGCCGGCGCCTAGGGAAACCTACCAAACCTGTGCATTTGTGAAAACTAGAGACCTAAGGGAATCCAAGATGGGGTGACTTGTGGGGCTCTGACCAGGTTCTGTTACCCAGAATCCTTTGCAAACCTCAAAATGTGGCTAAAAAAAACAAATTTTCCTCACATTTCGGTGACAAAAAGTTCTGGAATCAGAGAGGAGCCACAAATGTCCTTCCACTCAGCGTTCCCCCAAGTCTCCCGATAAAAATGATACCTCACTTGTGTGGGTAGGCATAGCGCCCGCGACAGGAAATGCCCCAAAACGCAACGTGGACACATCACATTTTTTTAAAGAAAACAGGTGTTTTTTGCAAAGTGCCTACCTGTAGATTTTGGCCTCTAGCTCAGCTGGCACCTAGGGAAACCTACCAAACCTGTGCATTTGTGAAAACTAGAGACCTAGGGGAATCCAAGATGGGGTGACTTGTGGGGCTCTGACTAGGTTCTGTTACCCAGAATCCTTTGCAAACCACAAAATTTGGCTAAAAAAAACATTTTCCTCACATTTCGGTGACAGAAAGTTCTGGAATCAGAGAGGAGCCACAAATTTCCTTCCACTCAGCGTTCCGCCAAGTCTCCCGATAAAAATGATACCTCACTTATGTGGGTAGGCATAGCGCCCGCGACAGGAAATGCCCAAAAACGCAACGTGGACACATCACATTTTTTTAAAGAAAACAGAGGTGTTTTTTGCAAAGTGCCTACCTGTAGATTTTGGCCTCTAGCTCAGCCGGCACCTAGGGAAACCTACCAAACCTGTGCATTTGTGAAAACTAGAGACCTAGGGGAATCCAAGATGGGGTGACTTGTGGGGCTCTGACCAGGTTCTGTTACCCAGAATCCTTTGCAAACCTCAAAATTTGCCTAAAAAAACACATTTTCCTCACATTTCGGTGACAGAAAGTTCTGGAATCAGAGAGAAGCCACAAATTTTCTTCCACCTAGCGTTCCGCCAAGTCTCCCGATAAAAATGATACCTCACTTGTGTGGGTAGGCCTAGCGCCCGCGACAGGAAATGCCCCAAAACGCAAAGTGGACACATCACATTTTTTTAAAGAAAACAGAGGTGTTTTTTGCAAAGTGCCTACCTGTAGATTTTGTCCTCTAGCTCAGCCGGCACCTAGGGAAACCTACCAAACCTGTGCATTTTTGAAAACTAGAGACCTAGGGGAATCCAAGATGGGGTGACTTGTGGGGCTCTGACCAGGTTCTGTTACCCAGAATCCTTTGCAAACCTCAAAATTTGGGTAAAAAAACACATTTTCCTCACATTTCGGTGACAGAAAGTTCTGGAATCAGAGGAGCCACAAATTTCCTTCCACCCAGCGTTCCGCCAAGCCTCCCGAAAAAAATGATACCTCACTTATGTGGGTAGGCATAGCGCCCGCGACAGGAAATGCCCCAAAACGCAACGTGGACACATCACATTTTTTGAAAGAAAACAGAGGTGTTTTTTGCAAAGTGCCTACCTGTAGATTTTGGCCTCTAGCTCAGCCGGCGCCTAGGGAAACCTACCGAATCTGTGCATTTGTGAAAACTAGAGACCTAAGGGAATCCAAGATGGGGTGACTTGTGGGGCTCTGACCAGGTTCTGTTACCCAGAATCCTTTGCAAACCTCAAAATGTGGCTAAAAAAAACACATTTTCCTCACATTTCGGTGACAGAAAGTTCTGGAATCAGAGAGGAGCCACAAATTTCCTTCCACCCAGCGTTCCCTCAAGTCTCCCGATAAAAATGATACCTCACTTGTGTGGGTAGGCCTAGCGCCCACGGCAGGAAATGCCCCAAAACGCAACGTGGACACATCACATTTTTTTAAAGAAAACAGAGGTGTTTTTTGCAAAGTGCCTACCTGTAGATTTTGGCCTCTATCTCAGCCGGCACCTAGGGAAACCTACCAAACCTGTGCATTTGGGAAAACTAGAGACCTAGGGGAATCCAAGATGGGGTGACTTGTGGGGCTCTGACCAGGTTCTGTTACCCAGAATCCTTTGCAAACCTCAAAATGTGGCTAAAAAAACACATTTTCCTCACATTTCGGTGACAGAAAGTTCTGGAATCAGAGAGAAGCCACAAATTTCCTTCCACCTAGCGTTCCGCCAAGTCTCCCGATAAAAATGATACCTCACTTGTGTGGGTAGGCCTAGCGCCCGCGACAGGAAATGCCCCAAAACGTAACGTGGACACATCACATTTTTTTAAAGAAAACAGAGGTGTTTTTTGCAAAGTGCCTACCTGTAGATTTTGTCCTCTAGCTCAGCCGGCACCTAGGGAAACCTACCAAACCTGTGCATTTTTGAAAACTAGAGACCTAGGGGAATCCAAGATGGGGTGACTTGTGGGGCTCTGACCAGGTTCTGTTACCCAGAATCCTTTGCAAACCTCAAAATTTGGGTAAAAAAACTAATTTTCCTCACATTTCGGTGACAGAAAGTTCTGGAATCAGAGAGGAGCCACAAATTTCCTTCCACCCAGCGTTCCCCCAAGTCTCCCGATAAAAATGATTCTTCACTTGTGTGGGTAGGCCTAGCGCCCGCGACAGGAAATGCCCCAAAACGCAACGTGGACACATCACATTTTTTTAAGGAAAACAGAGGTGTTTTTTGCAAAGTGCCTACCTGTAGATTTTGGCCTCTAGCTCAGCCGGCGCCTAGGGAAACCTACCAAACCTGTGCATTTGTGAAAACTAGAGACCTAAGGGAATCCAAGATGGGGTGACTTGTGGGGCTCTGACCAGGTTCTGTTACCCAGAATCCTTTGCAAACCTCAAAATGTGGCTAAAAAAAACAAATTTTCCTCACATTTCGGTGACAAAAAGTTCTGGAATCAGAGAGGAGCCACAAATTTCCTTCCACTCAGCGTTCCCCCAAGTCTCCCGATAAAAATGATACCTCACTTGTGTGGGTAGGCATAGCGCCCGCGACAGGAAATGCCCCAAAACGCAACGTGGACACATCACATTTTTTTAAAGAAAACAGGTGTTTTTTGCAAAGTGCCTACCTGTAGATTTTGGCATCTAGCTCAGCCGGCACCTAGGGAAACCTACCAAACCTGTGCATTTGTGAAAACTAGAGACCTAGGGGAATCCAAGATGGGGTGACTTGTGGGGCTCTGACCAGGTTCTGTTACCCAGAATCCTTTGCAAACCTCAAAATTTGGGTAAAAAAAACACCTTTTCCTCACATTTCGGTGACAGAAAGTTCTGGAATCAGAGAGGAGCCACAAATTTCCTTCCACCCAGCGTTCCCCCAAGTCTCCCGATAAAAATGATACCTCACTTGTGTGGGTAGGCCTAGCGCCCGTGGCAGGAAATGCCCCAAAACGCAACATGGACACATCACATTTTTTTAAAGAAAACAGAGGTGTTTTTTGCAAAGTGCCTACCTGTAGATTTTGGCCTCTATCTCAGCCGGCACCTAGGGAAACCTACCAAACCTGTGCATTTGTGAAACCTAGAGACCTAGGGGAATCCAAGATGGGGTGACTTGTGGGGCTCTGACTAGGTTCTGTTACCCAGAATCCTTTGCAAACCTCAAAATTTGGTTAAAAAAAAACATTTTCCTCACATTTCGGTGACAGAAAGTTCTTGAATCAGAGAGGAGCCACAAATTTCCTTCCACCCAGCGTTCCCCCAAGTCTCCCGATAAAAATTATTCTTCACTTGTGTGGGTAGGCCTAGCGCCCGCGACAGGAAATGCCCCAAAACGCAACGTGGACACATCACATTTTTTTTAAGAAAACAGAGGTGTTTTTTGCAAAGTGCCTACCTGTAGATTTTGGCCTCTAGCTCAGCCGGCGCCTAGGGAAACCTACCAAACCTGTGCATTTGTGAAAACTAGAGACCTAAGGAAATCCAAGATGGGGTGACTTGTGGGGCTCTGACCAGGTTCCGTTACCCAGAATCCTTTGCAAACCTCAAAATGTGGCTAAAAAAAACACATTTTCCTCACATTTCGGTGACAGAAAGTTCTGGAATCAGAGAGGAGCCACAAATTTCCTTCCACCCAGCGTTCCCCCAAGTCTCCCGATAAAAATGATACCTCACTTGTGTGGGTAGGCCTAGCGCCCGCGACAGGAAATGCCCCAAAACGCAACGTGGACACATCACATTTTTTGAAAGAAAACAGGTGTTTTTTGCAAAGTGCCTACCTGTAGATTTTGGCCTCTAGCTCAGCTGGCACCTAGGGAAACCTACCAAACCTGTGCATTTGTGAAAACTAGAGACCTAGGGGAATCCGAGATGGGGTGACTTGTGGGGCTCTGACCAGGTTCTGTTACCCAGAATCCTTTGCAAACCTCAAAATGTGGCTAAAAAACACATTTTCCTCACATTTCGGTGACAGAAAGTTCTGGAATCAGAGAGAAGCCACAAATTTCCTTCCACCTAGCGTTCCGCCAAGTCTCCCGATAAAAATGATACCTCACTTGTGTGGGTAGGCCTAGGCGCCCGCGACAGGAAATGCCCCAAAACGCAACGTGGACACATCACATTTTTTTAAAGAAAACAGAGGTGTTTTTTTGCAAAGTGCCTACCTGTAGATTTTGTCCTCTAGCTCAGCCGGCACCTAGGGAAACCTACCAAACCTGTGCATTTTTGAAAACTAGAGACCTAGGGGAATCCAAGATGGGGTGACTTGTGGGGCTCTGACCAGGTTCTGTTACCCAGAATCCTTTGCAAACCTCAAAATTTGGGTAAAAAAACAAATTTTCCTCACATTTCGGTGACAGAAAGTTCTGGAATCAGAGAGGAGCCACAAATTTCCTTCCACCCAGCGTTCCCCCAAGTCTCCCGATAAAAATTATTCTTCACTTGTGTGGGTAGGCCTAGCGCCCACGACAGGAAATGCCCCAAAACGCAACGTGGACACATCACATTTTTTTAAGGAAAACAGAGGTGTTTTTTTGCAAAGTGCCTACCTGTAGATTTTGGCCTCTAGCTCAGCCGGCGCCTAGGGAAACCTACCAAACCTGTGCATTTGTGAAAACTAGAGACCTAAGGGAATCCAAGATGGGGTGACTTGTGGGGCTCTGACCAGTTTCTGTTACCCAGAATCCTTTGCAAACCTCAAAATGTGGCTAAAAAAAACAAATTTTCCTCACATTTCGGTGACAGAAAGTTCTGGAATCAGAGAGGAGCCACAAATTTCCTCCCACTCAGCGTTCCCCCAAGTCTCCCGATAAAAATGATACCTCACTTGTGTGGGTAGGCCTAGCGCCCGCGGCAGGAAATGCCCCAAAACGCAACGTGGACACATCACATTTTTTTAAAGAAAACAGAGGTGTTTTTTGCAAAGTGCCTACCTGTAGATTTTGGCCTCTATCTCAGCCGGCACCTAGGGAAACCTACCAAACCTGTGCATTTGTGAAAACTAGAGACCTAGGGGAATCCAAGATGGGGTGACTTGTGGGGCTCTGACTAGGTTCTGTTACCCAGAATCCTTTGCAAACCACAAAATTTGGCTAAAAAAAACATTTTCCTCACATTTCGGTGACAGAAAGTTCTGGAATCAGAGAGGAGCCACAAATTTCCTTCCACTCAGCGTTCCGCCAAGTCTCCCGATAAAAATGATACCTCACTTATGTGGGTAGGCATAGCGCCCGCGACAGGAAATGCCCAAAAACGCAACGTGGACACATCACATTTTTTTAAAGAAAACAGAGGTGTTTTTTGCAAAGTGCCTACCTGTAGGTTTTGGCATCTAGTTCAGCCGGCACCTAGGGAAACCTACCAAACCTGTGCATTTTTGAAAACTAGAGACCTAGGGGAATCCAAGATGGGGTAAATTGTGGGGCTCTGACCAGGTTCTGTTACCCAGAACCCTTTGCAAACCTCAAAATTTGCCTAAAAAAACACATTTTCCTCACATTTCGGTGACAGAAAGTTCTGGAATCAGAGAGGAGCCACAAATTTCCTTCCACCCAGCGTTCCCCCAAGTCTCCCGATAAAAATGATACCTCACTTGTGTGGGTAGGCCTAGCGCCCGCGACAGGTAATGCCCCAAAACGCAACGTGGACACATCACATTTTTTTAAAGAAAACAGGTGTTTTTTGCAAAGTGCCTACCTGTAGATTTTGGCCTCTAGCTCAGCCGGCACCTAGGGAAACCTACCAAACCTGTGCATTTGTGAAAACTAGAGACCTAGGGGAATCCAAGATGGGGTGACTTGTGGGGCTCTGACCAGGTTCTGTTACCCAGAATCCTTTGCAAACCTCAAAATGTGGCTAAAAAAACACATTTTCCTCACATTTCGGTGACAGAAAGTTCTGGAATCAGAGAGAAGCCACAAATTTCCTTCCACCTAGCGTTCCGCCAAGTCTCCCGATAAAAATGATACCTCACTTGTGTGGGTAGGCCTAGCGCCCGCGACAGGAAATGCCCCAAAACACAAAGTGGACAATCACATTTTTTTAAAGAAAACAGAGGTGTTTTTTGCAAAGTGCCTACCTGTAGATTTTGTCCTCTAGCTCAGCCGGCACCTAGGGAAACCTACCAAACCTGTGCATTTTTGAAAACTAGAGACCTAGGGGAATCCAAGATGGGGTGACTTGTGGGGCTCTGACCAGGTTCTGTTACCCAGAATCCTTTGCAAACCTCAAAATTTGGGTAAAAAAACACATTTTCCTCACATTTCGGTGACAGAAAGTTCTGGAATCAGAGGAGCCACAAATTTCCTTCCACCCAGCGTTCCGCCAAGCCTCCCGAAAAAAATGATACCTCACTTATGTGGGTAGGCATAGCGCCCGCGACAGGAAATGCCCCAAAACGCAACGTGGACACATCACATTTTTTGAATGAAAAAAGAGGTGTTTTTTGCAAAGTGCCTAACTGTAGATTTTGGCCTCTAGCTCAGCCAGCACCTAGGGAAACCTACCAAACCTGTGAACTTTTGAAAACTAGAGACCTAGGGGAATCCAAGATGGGGTGACTTGTGGGGCTCTGACCAGGTTCTGTTACCCAGAATCCTTTGCAAACCTCAAAATTTGGCTAAAAAAACACATTTTCCTCACATTTCGGTGACAGAAAGTTCTGGAATCAGAGAGGAGCCACAAATTTCCTTCCACCCAGCGTTCCCCCAAGTCTCCCGATAAAAATGATACCTCACTTGTGTGGGTAGGCCTAGCGCCCGCGACAGGAAATGCCCCAAAACGCAACGTGGACACATCAAATTTTTTGAAAGAAAACAGGTGTTTTTTGCAAAGTGCCTACCTGTAGATTTTGGCCTCTAGCTCAGCTGGCACCTAGGGAAACCTACCAAACCTGTGCATTTGTGAAAACTAGAGACCTAGGGGAATCCAAGATGGGGTGACTTGTGGGGCTCTGACCAGGTTCTGTTACCCAGAATCCTTTGCAAACCTCAAAATTTGGCTAAAAAAACACATTTTCCTCACATTTCGGTGACAGAAAGTTCTGGAATCAGAGAGGAGCCACAAATTTCCTTCCACCCAGCGTTCCCCCAAGTCTCCCGATAAAAATGATACCTCACTTGTGTGGGTAGGCCTAGCGCCCGCGACAGGAAATGCCCCAAAACGCAACGTGGACACATCACATTTTTTGAAAGAAAACAGGTGTTTTTTGCAAAGTGCCTACCTGTAGATTTTGGCCTCTAGCTCAGCTGGCACCTAGGGAAACCTACCAAACCTGTGCATTTGTGAAAACTAGAGACCTAGGGGAATCCAAGATGGGGTGACTTGTGGGGCTCTGACCAGGTTCTGTTACCCAGAATCCTTTGCAAACCTCAAAATGTGGCTAAAAAAATACATTTTCCTCACATTTCGGTGACAGAAAGTTCTGGAATCAGAGAGAAGCCACAAATTTCCTTCCACCTAGCGTTCCGCCAAGTCTCCCGATAAAAATGATACCTCACTTGTGTGGGTAGGCCTAGCGCCCGCGACAGGAAATGCCCCAAAACGCAACGTGGACACATCACATTTTTTTAAAGAAAACAGAGGTGTTTTTTGCAAAGTGCCTACCTGTAGATTTTGTCCTCTAGCTCAGCCGGCACCTAGGGAAACCTACCAAACCTGTGCATTTTTGAAAACTAGAGACCTAGGGGAATCCAAGATGGGGTGACTTGTGGGGCTCTGACCAGGTTCTGTTACCCAGAATCCTTTGCAAACCTCAAAATTTGGGTAAAAAAACAAATTTTCCTCACATTTCGGTGACAGAAAGTTCTGGAATCAGAGAGGAGCCACAAATTTCCTTCCACCCAGCGTTCCCCCAAGTCTCCCGATAAAAATTATTCTTCACTTGTGTGGGTAGGCCTAGCGCCCACGATAGGAAATGCCCCAAAATGCAACGTGGACACATCACATTTTTTTAAGGAAAACAGAGGTGTTTTTTGCAAAGTGCCTACCTGTAGATTTTGGCCTCTAGCTCAGCCGGCGCCTAGGGAAACCTACCAAACCTGTGCATTTGTGAAAACTAGAGACCTAAGGGAATCCAAGATGGGGTGACTTGTGGGGCTCTGACCAGTTTCTGTTACCCAGAATCCTTTGCAAACCTCAAAATGTGGCTAAAAAAAACAAATTTTCCTCACATTTCGGTGACAGAAAGTTCTGGAATCAGAGAGGAGCCACAAATTTCCTCCCACTCAGCGTTCCCCCAAGTCTCCCGATAAAAATGATACCTCACTTGTGTGGGTAGGCCTAGCGCCCGCGGCAGGAAATGCCCCAAAACGCAACGTGGACACATCACATTTTTTGAAAGAAAACAGAGGTGTTTTTTGCAAAGTGCCTACCTGTAGATTTTGGCCTCTAGCTCAGCCGGCGCCTAGGGAAACCTACCAAACCTGTGCATTTGTGAAAACTAGAGACCTAAGGGAATCCAAGATGGGGTGACTTGTGGGGCTCTGACCAGGTTCTGTTACCCAGAATCCTTTGCAAACCTCAAAATGTGGCTAAAAAAAACACATTTTCCTCACATTTCGGTGACAGAAAGTTCTGGAATCAGAGAGGAGCCACAAATTTCCTTCCACCCAGCGTTCCCTCAAATCTCCCGATAAAAATGATACCTCACTTGTGTGGGTAGGCCTAGCGCCCGCGGCAGGAAATGCCCCAAAACGCAACGTGGACACATCACATTTTTTTAAAGAAAACAGAGGTGTTTTTTGCAAAGTGCCTACCTGTAGATTTTGGCCTCTATCTCAGCCGGCACCTAGGGAAACCTACCAAACCTGTGCATTTGGGAAAACTAGAGACCTAGGGGAATCCAAGATGGGGTGACTTGTGGGGCTCTGACCAGGTTCTGTTACCCAGAATCCTTTGCAAACCTCAAAATTTGGCTAAAAAAAACACATTTTCCTCACATTTCGGTGACAGAAAGTTCTGGAATCAGAGAGGAGCCACAAATTTCCTTCCACCCAGCGTTCCCCCAAGTCTCCCGATAAAAATTATTCTTCACTTGTGTGGGTAGGCCTAGCGCCCGCGACAGGAAATGCCCCAAAACGCAACGTGGACACATCACATTTTTTGAAAGAAACCAGAGGTGTTTTTTGCAAAGTGCCTAACTGTAGATTTTGGCCTCTAGCTCAGCCGGCGCCTAGGGAAACCTACCAAACCTGTGCATTTGTGAAAACTAGAGACCTAAGGGAATCCAAGATGGGGTGACTTGTGGGGCTCTGACCAGGTTCTGTTACCCAGAATCCTTTGCAAACCTCAAAATGTGGCTAAAAAAAACACATTTTCCTCTCATTTCGGTGACAGAAAGTTCTGGAATCAGAGAGGAGCCACAAATTTCCTTCCACCCAGCGTTCCCCCAAGTCTCCCGATAAAAATGATACCTCACTTGTGTGGGTAGGCCTAGCGCCCGCGACAGGTAATGCCCCAAAACGCAACGTGGACACATCACATTTTTTGAAAGAAAACAGGTGTTTTTTGCAAAGTGCCTACCTGTAGATTTTGGCCTCTAGCTCAGCTGGCACCTAGGGAAACCTACCAAACCTGTGCATTTGTGAAAACTAGAGACCTAGGGGAATCCAAGATGGGGTGACTTGTGGGGCTCTGACCAGGTTCTGTTACCCAGAATCCTTTGCAAACCTCAAAACGTGGCTAAAAAAACACATTTTCCTCACATTTCGGTGACAGAAAGTTCTGGAATCAGAGAGAAGCCACAAATTTCCTTCCACCTAGCGTTCCGCCAAGTCTCCCGATAAAAATGATACCTCACTTGTGTGGGTAGGCCTAGCGCCCGCGACAGGAAATGCCCCAAAACGTAACGTGGACACATCACATTTTTTTAAAGAAAACAGAGGTGTTTTTTGCAAAGTGCCTACCTGTAGATTTTGTCCTCTAGCTCAGCCGGCACCTAGGGAAACCTACCAAACCTGTGCATTTTTGAAAACTAGAGACCTAGGGGAATCCAAGATGGGGTGACTTGTGGGGCTCTGACCAGGTTCTGTTACCCAGAATCCTTTGCAAACCTCAAAATTTGGGAAAAAAAACAAATTTTCCTCACATTTCGGTGACAGAAAGTTCTGGAATCAGAGAGGAGCCACAAATTTCCTTCCACCCAGCGTTCCCCCAAGTCTCCCGATAAAAATTATTCTTCACTTGTGTGGGTAGGCCTAGCGCCCGCGACAGGAAATGCCCCAAAACGCAACGTGGACACATCACATTTTTTTAAGGAAAACAGAGGTGTTTTTTGCAAAGTGCCTACCTGTAGATTTTGGCCTCTAGCTCAGCCGGCGCCTAGGGAAACCTACCAAACCTGCGCATTTGTGAAAACTAGAGACCTAAGGGAATCCAAGATGGGGTGACTTGTGGGGCTCTGACCAGGTTCTGTTACCCAGAATCCTTTGCAAACCTCAAAATGTGGCTAAAAAAAACAAATTTTCCTCACATTTCGGTGACAAAAAGTTCTGGAATCAGAGAGGAGCCACAAATTTCCTTCCACCCAGCGTTCCCCCAAGTCTCCCGATAAAAATTATTCTTCACTTGTGTGGGTAGGCCTAGCGCCCGCGACAGGAAATGCCCCAAAACGCAACGTGGACACATCACATTTTTTTAAAGAAAACAGGTGTTTTTTGCAAAGTGCCTACCTGTAGATTTTGGCCTCTAGCTCAGCCGGCACCTAGGGAAACCTACCAAACCTGTGCATTTGTGAAAACTAGAGACCTAGGGGAATCCAAGATGGGGTGACTTGTGGGGCTCTGACCAGGTTCTGTTACCCAGAATCCTTTGCAAACCTCAAAATTTGGGTAAAAAAACACATTTTCCTCACATTTCGGTGACAGAAAGTTCTGGAATCAGAGAGGAGCCACAAATTTCCTTCCACCCAGCGTTCCCCCAAGTCTCCCGATAAAAATGATACCTCACTTGTGTGGGTAGGCCTAGCGCCCGTGGCAGGAAATGCCCCAAAACGCAACATGGACACATCACATTTTTTTAAAGAAAACAGAGGTGTTTTTTGCAAAGTGCCTACCTGTAGATTTTGGCCTCTATCTCAGCCGGCACCTAGGGAAACCTACCAAACCTGTGCATTTGTGAAAACTAGAGACCTAGGGGAATCCAAGATGGGGTGACTTGTGGGGCTCTGACTAGGTTCTGTTACCCAGAATCCTTTGCAAACCTCAAAATTTGGCTAAAAAAACATTTTCCTCACATTTCGGTGACAGAAAGTTCTGGAATCAGAGAGGAGCCACAAATTTCCTTCCACTCAGCGTTCCGCCAAGTCTCCCGATAAAAATGATACCTCACTTATGTGGGTAGGCATAGCGCCCGCGACAGGAAATGCCCAAAAACGCAACGTGGACACATCACATTTTTTTAAAGAAAACAGAGGTGTTTTTTGCAAAGTGCCTACCTGTAGATTTTGGCATCTAGTTCAGCCGGCACCTAGGGAAACCTACCAAACCTGTGCATTTGTGAAAACTAGAGACCTAGGGGAATCCAAGATGGGGTGACTTGTGGGGCTCTGACCAGGTTCTGTCACCCAGAATCCTTTGCAAACCTCAAAATTTGCCTAAAAAAACACATTTTCCTCACATTTCGGTGACAGAAAGTTCTGGAATCAGAGAGAAGCCACAAATTTCCTTCCACCTAGCGTTCCGCCAAGTCTCCCGATAAAAATGATACCTCACTTGTGTGGGTAGGCCTAGCGCCCGCGACAGGAAATGCCCCAAAACGCAAAGTGGACACATCACATTTTTTTAAAGAAAACAGAGGTGTTTTTTGCAAAGTGCCTACCTGTAGATTTTGTCCTCTAGCTCAGCCGGCACCTAGGGAAACCTAGCAAACCTGTGCATTTTTGAAAACTAGAGACCTAGGGGAATCCAAGATGGGGTGACTTGTGGGGCTCTGACCAGGTTCTGTTACCCAGAATCCTTTGCAAACCTCAAAATTTGGGTAAAAAAACACATTTTCCTCACATTTCGGTGACAGAAAGTTCTGGAATCAGAGGAGCCACAAATTTCCTTCCACCCAGCGTTCCGCCAAGCCTCCCGAAAAAAATGATACCTCACTTATGTGGGTAGGCATAGCGCCCGCGACAGGAAATGCCCCAAAACGCAACGTGGACACATCACATTTTTTGAAAGAAAACAGAGGTGTTTTTTGCAAAGTGCCTACCTGTAGATTTTGGCCTCTAGCTCAGCCGGCGCCTAGGGAAACCTACCGAATCTGTGCATTTGTGAAAACTAGAGACCTAAGGGAATCCAAGATGGGGTGACTTGTGGGGCTCTGACCAGGTTCTGTTACCCAGAATCCTTTGCAAACCTCAAAATGTGGCTAAAAAAAACACATTTTCCTCACATTTCGGTGACAGAAAGTTCTGGAATCAGAGAGGAGCCACAAATTTCCTTCCACCCAGCGTTCCCTCAAGTCTCCCGATAAAAATGATACCTCACTTGTGTGGGTAGGCCTAGCGCCCGCGGCAGGAAATGCCCCAAAACGCAACGTGGACACATCACATTTTTTTAAAGAAAACAGAGGTGTTTTTTGCAAAGTGCCTACCTGTAGATTTTGGCCTCTATCTCAGCCGGCACCTAGGGAAACCTACCAAACCTGTGCATTTGGGAAAACTAGAGACCTAGGGGAATCCAAGATGGGGTGACTTGTGGGGCTCTGACCAGGTTCTGTTACCCAGAATCCTTTGCAAACCTCAAAATTTGGCTAAAAAAAACACATTTTCCTCACATTTCGGTGACAGAAAGTTCTGGAATCAGAGAGGAGCCACAAATTTCCTTCCACCCAGCGTTCCCCCAAGTCTCCCGATAAAAAGTATTCTTCACTTGTGTGGGTAGGCCTAGCGCCCGCGACAGGAAATGCCCCAAAACGCAACGTGGACACATCACATTTTTTTAAAGAAACCAGAGGTGTTTTTTGCAAAGTGCCTAACTGTAGATTTTGGCCTCTAGCTCAGCCGGCGCCTAGGGAAACCTACCAAACCTGTGCATTTGTGAAAACTAGAGACCTAAGGGAATCCAAGATGGGGTGACTTGTGGGGCTCTGACCAGGTTCTGTTACCCAGAATCCTTTGCAAACCTCAAAATGTGGCTAAAAAAAACACATTTTCCTCACATTTCGGTGACAGAAAGTTCTGGAATCAGAGAGGAGCCACAAATTTCCTTCCACCCAGCGTTCCCCCAAGTCTCCCGATAAAAATGATACCTCACTTGTGTGGGTAGGCCTAGCGCCCGCGACAGGTAATGCCCCAAAACGCAACGTGGACACATCACATTTTTTGAAAGAAAACAGGTGTTTTTTGCAAAGTGCCTACCTGTAGATTTTGGCCTCTAGCTCAGCTGGCACCTAGGGAAACCTACCAAACCTGTGCATTTGTGAAAACTAGAGACCTAGGGGAATCCAAGATGGGGTGACTTGTGGGGCTCTGACCAGGTTCTGTTACCCAGAATCCTTTGCAAACCTCAAAATGTGGCTAAAAAAACACATTTTCCTCACATTTCGGTGACAGAAAGTTCTGGAATCAGAGAGAAGCCACAAATTTCCTTCCACCTAGCGTTCCGCCAAGTCTCCCGATAAAAATGATACCTCACTTGTGTGGGTAGGCCTAGCGCCCGCGACAGGAAATGCCCCAAAACGTAACGTGGACACATCACATTTTTTTAAAGAAAACAGAGGTGTTTTTTGCAAAGTGCCTACCTGTAGATTTTGTCCTCTAGCTCAGCCGGCACCTAGGGAAACCTACCAAACCTGTGCATTTTTGAAAACTAGAGACCTAGGGGAATCCAAGATGGGGTGACTTGTGGGGCTCTGACCAGGTTCTGTTACCCAGAATCCTTTGCAAACCTCAAAATTTGGGTAAAAAAACTAATTTTCCTCACATTTTGGTGACAGAAAGTTCTGGAATCAGAAAGGAGCCACAAATTTCCTTCCACCCAGCGTTCCCCCAAGTCTCCTGATAAAAATTATTCTTCACTTGTGTGGGTAGGCCTAGCGCCCGCGACAGGAAATGCCCCAAAACGCAACGTGGACACATCACATTTTTTTAAGGAAAACAGAGGTGTTTTTTGCAAAGTGCCTACCTGTAGATTTTGGCCTCTAGCTCAGCCGGCGCCTAGGGAAACCTACCAAACCTGTGCATTTCTGAAAACTAGAGACCTAAGGGAATCCAAGATGGGGTGACTTGTGGGGCTCTGACCAGGTTCTGTTACCCAGAATCCTTTGCAAACCTCAAAATGTGGCTAAAAAAAACAAATTTTCCTCACATTTCGGTGACAAAAAGTTCTGGAATCAGAGAGGAGCCACAAATTTCCTTCCACTCAGCGTTCCCCAAAGTCTCCCGATAAAAATGATACCTCACTTGTGTGGGTAGGCCTAGCGCCCGCGACAGGAAATGCCCCAAAACGCAACGTGGACACATCACATTTTTTTAAAGAAAACAGGTGTTTTTTGCAAAGTGCCTACCTGTAGATTTTGGCCTCTAGCTCAGCCGGCACCTAGGGAAACCTACCAAACCTGTGCATTTGTGAAAACTAGAGACCTAGGGGAATCCAAGATGGGGTGACTTGTGGGGCTCTGACCAGGTTCTGTTACCCAGAATCCTTTGCAAACCTCAAAATTTGGGTAAAAAAACACATTTTCCTCACATTTCGGTGACAGAAAGTTCTGGAATCAGAGAGGAGCCACAAATTTCCTTCCACCCAGCGTTCCCCCAAGTCTCCCGATAAAAATGATACCTCACTTGTGTGGGTAGGCCTAGCGCCCGTGGCAGGAAATGCCCCAAAACGCAACATGGACACATCACATTTTTTTAAAGAAAACAGAGGTGTTTTTTGCAAAGTGCCTACCTGTAGATTTTGGCCTCTATCTCAGCTGGCACCTAGGGAAACCTACCAAACCTGTGCATTTGTGAAAACTAGAGACCTAGGGGAATCCAAGATGGGGTGACTTGTGGGGCTCTGACTAGGTTCTGTTACCCAGAATCCTTTGCAAACCTCAAAATTTGGCTAAAAAAACATTTTCCTCACATTTCGGTGACAGAAAGTTCTGGAATCAGAGAGGAGCCACAAATTTCCTTCCACTCAGCGTTCCGCCAAGTCTCCCGATAAAAATGATACCTCACTTATGTGGGTAGGCATAGCGCCCGCGACAGGAAATGCCCAAAAACGCAACGTGGACACATCACATTTTTTTAAAGAAAACAGAGGTGTTTTTTGCAAAGTGCCTACCTGTAGATTTTGGCATCTAGTTCAGCCGGCACCTAGGGAATCCTACCAAACCTGTGCATTTGTGAAAACTAGAGACCTAGGGGAATCCAAGATGGGGTGACTTGTGGGGCTCTGACCAGGTTCTGTTACCCAGAATCCTTTGCAAACCTCAAAATTTGCCTAAAAAAACACATTTTCCTCACATTTCGGTGACAGAAAGTTCTGGAATCAGAGAGAAGCCACAAATTTCCTTCCACCTAGCGTTCCGCCAAGTCTCCCGATAAAAATGATACCTCACTTGTGTGGGTAGGCCTAGCGCCCGCGACAGGAAATGCCCCAAAACGCAAAGTGGACACATCACATTTTTTTAAAGAAAACAGAGCTGTTTTTTGCAAAGTGCCTACCTGTAGATTTTGTCCTCTAGCTCAGCCGGCACCTAGGGAAACCTACCAAACCTGTGCATTTTTGAAAACTAGAGACCCAGGGGAATCCAAGATGGGGTGACTTGTGGGGCTCTGACCAGGTTCTGTTACCCAGAATCCTTTGCAAACCTCAAAATTTGGGTAAAAAAACACATTTTCCTCACATTTCGGTGACAGAAAGTTCTGGAATCAGAGGAGCCACAAATTTCCTTCCACCCAGCGTTCCGCCAAGCCTCCCGAAAAAAATGATACCTCACTTATGTGGGTAGGCATAGCGCCCGCGACAGGAAATGCCCCAAAACGCAACGTGGACACATCAAATTTTTTGAAAGAAAACAGAGGTGTTTTTTGCAAAGTGCCTACCTGTAGATTTTGGCCTCTAGCTCAGCCGGCGCCTAGGGAAACCTACCGCATCTGTGCATTTGTGAAAACTAGAGACCTAAGGGAATCCAAGATGGGGTGACTTGTGGGGCTCTGACCAGGTTCTGTTACCCAGAATCCTTTGCAAACCTCAAAATGTGGCTAAAAAAAACACATTTTCCTCACATTTCGGTGACAGAAAGTTCTGGAATCAGAGAGGAGCCACAAATTTCCTTCCACCCAGCGTTCCCCCAAGTCTCCCGATAAAAATGATACCTCACTTGTGTGGGTAGGCCTAGCGCCCGCGGCAGGAAATGCCCCAAAACGCAACGTGGACACATCACATTTTTCTAAAGAAAACAGAGGTGTTTTTTGCAAAGTGCCTACCTGTAGATTTTGGCCTCTATCTCAGCCGGCACCTAGGGAAACCTACCAAACCTGTGCATTTGTGAAAACTAGAGACCTAGGGAAATACAAGATGGGGTGACTTGTGGGGCTCTGACTAGGTTCTGAAACCCAGAATCCTTTGCAAACCTCAAAATTTGGCTAAAAAAAACATTTTCCTCACATTTCGGTGACAGAAAGTTCTGGAATCAGGGAGGAGCCACAAATTTCCTTCCACTCAGCGTTCCGCCAAGTCTCCCGATAAAAATGATACCTCACTTATGTGGGTAGGCATAGCGCCCGCGACAGGAAATGCCCCAAAACGCAACGTGGACACATCACATTTTTTGAAAGAAAACAGGGGTGTTTTTTGCAAAGTGCCTACCTGTAGATTTTGGCATCTAGTTCAGCCGGCACCTAGGGAAACCTACCAAACCTGTGCATTTTTGAAAACTAGAGACCTAGGGGAATCCAAGATGGGGTAAATTGTGGGGCTCTGACCAGGTTCTGTTACCCAGAACCCTTTGCAAACCTCAAAATTTGCCTAAAAAAACACATTTTCCTCACATTTCGGTGACAGAAAGTTCTGGTAACTCAGAGGAGCAACAAATTTCCTTCCACCCAGCGTTCCCCCAAGTCTCTCGATAAAAATGGTACCTCACTTGTGTGGGTAGGCCTAGCCCCCACGAAAGGAAATGGCCCAAAACACAACGTGGACACATCACAAATTTCCTTCCACCCAGCGTTCCCCCAAGTCTCCCGATAAAAATGATACCTCACTTGTGTGGGTAGGCCTAGCGCCCGCGGCAGGAAATGCCCCAAAACGCAACGTGGACACATCACATTTTTTTAAAGAAAACAGAGGTGTTTTTTGCAAAGTGCCTACCTGTAGATTTTGGCCTCTATCTCAGCCGGCACCTAGGGAAACCTACCAAACCTGTGCATTTGTGAAAACTAGAGACCTAGGGGAATCCAAGATGGGGTGACTTGTGGGGCTCTGACTAGGTTCTGTTACCCAGAATCCTTTGCAAACCTCAAAATTTGGCTAAAAAAAACATTTTCCTCACATTTCGGTGACAGAAAGTTCTGGAATCAGAGAGGAGCCACAAATTTCCTTCCACTCAGCGTTCCGCCAAGTCTCCCGATAAAAATGATACCTCACTTATGTGGGTAGGCATAGCGCCCGTGACAGGAAATGCCCAAAAACGCAACGTGGACACATCACATTTTTTGAAAGAAAACAGAGGTGTTTTTTGCAAAGTGCCTACCTGTAGATTTTGGCATCTAGTTCAGCCGGCACCTAGGGAAACCTACCAAACCTGTGCATTTTTGAAAACTAGAGACCTAGGGGAATCCAAGATGGGGTAAATTGTGGGGCTCTGACCAGGTTCTGTTACCCAGAACCCTTTGCAAAACTCAAAATGTGGCTAAAAAAACACATTTTCCTCACATTTCGGTGACAGAAAGTTCTGGAATCAGAGAGAAGCCACAAATTTCCTTCCACCTAACGTTCCGCCAAGTCTCCCGATAAAAATGATACCTCACTTGTGTGGGTAGACCTAGCGCCCGCGACAGGAAATGCCCCAAAACGCAACGTGGAAACATCACATTTTTTTAAAGAAAACAGAGGTGTTTTTTGCAAAGTGCCTACCTGTAGATTTTGTCCTCTAGCTCAGCCGGCACCTAGGGAAACCTACCAAACCTGTGCATTTTTGAAAACTAGAGACCTAGGGGAATCCAAGATGGGGTGACTTGTGGGGCTCTGATCAGGTTCTGTTACCCAGAACCCTTTGCAAACCTCAAAATTTGCCTAAAAAAACACATTTTCCTCACATTTCGGTGACAGAAAGTTCTGGAATCAGAGAGGAGCCACAAATGTCCTTCCACCCAGCGTTCCCCCAAGTCTCCCGATAAAAATGATACCTCACTTGTGTGGGTAGGCCTAGCGCCCGCGACAGGTAATGCCCCAAAACGCAACGTGGACACATCACATTTTTTGAAAGAAAACAGGTGTTTTTTGCAACGTGCCTACCTGTAGATTTTGGCCTCTAGCTCAGCCGGCACCTAGGGAAACCTACCAAACCTGTGCATTTGTGAAAACTAGAGACCTAGGGGAATCCAAGATGGGGTGACTTGTGGGGCTCTGACCAGGTTCTGTTACCCAGAATCCTTTGCAAACCTCAAAATGTGGCTAAAAAAACACATTTTCCTCACATTTCGGTGACAGAAAGTTCTGGAATCAGAGAGAAGCCACAAATTTCCTTCCACCTAGCGTTCCGCCAAGTCTCCCGATAAAAATGATACCTCACTTGTGTGGGTAGGCCTAGCGCCCGCGACAGGAAATGCCCCAAAACGCAACGTGGAAACATCACATTTTTTGAAAGAAAACAGGGGTGTTTTTTGCAAAGTGCCTACCTGTAGATTTTGGCATCTAGTTCAGCCGGCACCTAGGGAAACCTACCAAACCTGTGCATTTTTGAAAACTAGAGACCTAGGGGAATCCAAGATGGGGTAAATTGTGGGGCTCTGACCAGGTTCTGTTACCCAGAACCCTTTGCAAACCTCAAAATTTGCCTAAAAAAACACATTTTCCTCACATTTCGGTGACAGAAAGTTCTGGTAACTCAGAGGAGCAACAAATTTCCTTCCACCCAGCGTTCCCCCAAGTCTCTCGATAAAAATGGTACCTCACTTGTGTGGGTAGGCCTAGCCCCCACGAAAGGAAATGGCCCAAAACACAACGTGGACACATCACAAATTTCCTTCCACCCAGCGTTCCCCCAAGTCTCCCGATAAAAATGATACCTCACTTGTGTGGGTAGGCCTAGCGCCCGCGGCAGGAAATGCCCCAAAACGCAACGTGGACACATCACATTTTTTTAAAGAAAACAGAGGTGTTTTTTGCAAAGTGCCTACCTGTAGATTTTGGCCTCTATCTCAGCCGGCACCTAGGGAAACCTACCAAACCTGTGCATTTGTGAAAACTAGAGACCTAGGGGAATCCAAGATGGGGTGACTTGTGGGGCTCTGACTAGGTTCTGTTACCCAGAATCCTTTGCAAACCTCAAAATTTGGCTAAAAAAAACATTTTCCTCACATTTCGGTGACAGAAAGTTCTGGAATCAGAGAGGAGCCACAAATTTCCTTCCACTCAGCGTTCCGCCAAGTCTCCCGATAAAAATGATACCTCACTTATGTGGGTAGGCATAGCGCCCGCGACAGGAAATGCCCAAAAACGCAACGTGGACACATCACATTTTTTGAAAGAAAACAGAGGTGTTTTTTGCAAAGTGCCTACCTGTAGATTTTGGCATCTAGTTCAGCCGGCACCTAGGGAAACCTACCAAACCTGTGCATTTTTGAAAACTAGAGACCTAGGGGAATCCAAGATGGGGTAAATTGTGGGGCTCTGACCAGGTTCTGTTACCCAGAACCCTTTGCAAAACTCAAAATGTGGCTAAAAAAACACATTTTCCTCACATTTCGGTGACAGAAAGTTCTGGAATCAGAGAGAAGCCACAAATTTCCTTCCACCTAACGTTCCGCCAAGTCTCCCGATAAAAATGATACCTCACTTGTGTGGGTAGGCCTAGCGCCCGCGACAGGAAATGCCCAAAAACGCAACGTGGACACATCACATTTTTTGAAAGAAAACAGAGGTGTTTTTTGCAAAGTGCCTACCTGTAGATTTTGGCATCTAGTTCAGCCGGCACCTAGGGAAACCTACCAAACCTGTGCATTTTTGAAAACTAGAGACCTAGGGGAATCCAAGATGGGGTGACTTGTGGGGCTCTGATCAGGTTCTGTTACCCAGAACCCTTTGCAAACCTCAAAATTTGCCTAAAAAAACACATTTTCCTCACATTTCGGTGACAGAAAGTTCTGGAATCAGAGAGGAGCCACAAATGTCCTTCCACCCAGCGTTCCCCCAAGTCTCCCGATAAAAATGATACCTCACTTGTGTGGGTAGGCCTAGCGCCCGCGACAGGTAATGCCCCAAAACGCAACGTGGACACATCACATTTTTTGAAAGAAAACAGGTGTTTTTTACAAAGTGCCTACCTGTAGATTTTGGCCTCTAGCTCAGCCGGCACCTAGGGAAACCTACCAAACCTGTGCATTTGTGAAAACTAGAGACCTAGGGGAATCCAAGATGGGGTGACTTGTGGGGCTCTGACCAGGTTCTGTTACCCAGAATCCTTTGCAAACCTCAAAATGTGGCTAAAAAAACACATTTTCCTCACATTTCGGTGACAGAAAGTTCTGGAATCAGAGAGAAGCCACAAATTTCCTTCCACCTAGCGTTCCGCCAAGTCTCCCGATAAAAATGATACCTCACTTGTGTGGGTAGGCCTAGCGCCCGCGACAGGAAATGCCCCAAAACGCAACGTGGAAACATCACATTTTTTTAAAGAAAACAGAGGTGTTTTTTGCAAAGTGCCTACCTGTAGATTTTGTCCTCTAGCTCAGCCGGCACCTAGGGAAACCTACCAAACCTGTGCATTTTTGAAAACTAGAGACCTAGGGGAATCCAAGATGGGGTAACTTGTGGAGCTCTGATCAGGTTCTGTTACCCAGAATACTTTGCAAACCTTAAAATTTGGCTAAAAAAACACATTTTCCTCACATTTCGGTGACAGAAAGTTCTGGAATCAGAGAGGAGCCACAAATTTCCTTCCACCCAGCGTTCCCCCAAGTCTCCCGATAAAAATGATACCTCACTTGTGTGGGTAGGCCTAGCGCCCGCGACAGGAAATGCCCCAAAACACAACGTGGACACATCACATTTTTTGAAAGAAAACAGAGGTGTTTTTTGCAAAGTGCCTACCTGTAGATTTTGGCCTCTAGCTCAGCCGGCGCCTAGGGAAACCTACTGAACCTGTGCATTTGTGAAAACTAGAGACCTAAGGGAATCCAAGATGGGGTGACTTGTGGGGCTCTGACCAGGTTCTGTTACCCAGAATCCTTTGCAAACCTCAAAATGTGGCTAAAAAAAACACATTTTCCTCACATTTCGGTGACAGAAAGTTCTGGAATCAGAGAGGAGCCACAAATTTCATTCCACCCAGCGTTCCCCCAAGTCTCCCGATAAAAATGATACCTCACTTGTGTGGGTAGGCCTAGCGCCCGCGGCAGGAAATGCCCCAAAACGCAACATGGACACATCACATTTTTTTAAAGAAAACAGAGGTGTTTTTTGCAAAGTGCCTACCTGTAGATTTTGGCCTCTATCTCAGCCGGCACCTAGGGAAACCTACCAAACCTGTGCATTTGTGAAAACTAGAGACCTAGGGAAATCCAAGATGGGGTGACTTGTGGGGCTCTGACTAGGTTCTGTTACCCAGAATCCTTTGCAAACCTCAACATTTGGCTAAAAAAAAACATTTTCCTCACATTTCGGTGACAGAAAGTTCTGGAATCAGAGAGGAGCCACAAATTTCCTTCCACTCAGCGTTCCGCCAAGTCTCCCGATAAAAATGATACCTCACTTATGTGGGTAGGCATAGCGCCCGCGACAGGAAATGCCCAAAAACGCAACGTGGACACATCACATTTTTTGAAGGAAAACAGAGGTGTTTTTTGCAAAGTGCCTACCTGTAGATTTTGGCCTCTAGCTCAGCCGGCGCCTAGGGAAACCTACCAAACCTGTGCATTTGTGAAAACTAGAGACCTAAGGGAATCCAAGATGGGGTGACTTGTGGGGCTCTGACCAGGTTCTGTTACCCAGAATCCTTTGCAAACCTCAAAAAGTGGCTAAAAAAAACAAATTTTCCTCACATTTCGGTGACAAAAAGTTCTGGAATCAGAGAGGAGCCACAAATTTCCTTCCACTCAGCGTTCCCCCAAGTCTCCCGATAAAAATGATACCTCACTTGTGTGGGTAGGCCTAGCGCCCGCGACAGGAAATGCCCCAAAACGCAACGTGGACACATCACATTTTTTTAAAGAAAACAGGTGTTTTTTGCAAAGTGCCTACCTGTAGATTTTGGCCTCTAGCTCAGCCGGCACCTAGGGAAACCTACCAAACCTGTGCATTTGTGAAAACTAGAGACCTAGGGGAATCCAAGATGGGGTGACTTGTGGGGCTCTGACCAGGTTCTGTTACCCAGAATCCTTTGCAAACCTCAAAATTTGGGTAAAAAAAACACATTTTCCTCACATTTCGGTGACAGAAAGTTCTGGAATCAGAGAGGAGCCACAAATTTCCTTCCACCCAGCGTTCCCCCAAGTCTCCCGATAAAAATGATACCTCACTTGTGTGGGTAGGCCTAGCGCCCGTGGCAGGAAATGCCCCAAAACGCAACATGGACACATCACATTTTTTTAAAGAAAACAGAGGTGTTTTTTGCAAAGTGCCTACCTGTAGATTTTGGCCTCTATCTCAGCCGGCACCTAGGGAAACCTACCAAACCTGTGCATTTGTGAAAACTAGAGACCTAGGGGAATCCAAGATGGGGTGACTTGTATGGCTCTGACTAGGTTCTGTTACCCAGAATCCTTTGCAAACCTCAAAATTTGGCTAAAAAAAACATTTTCCTCACATTTCGGTGACAGAAAGTTCTGGAATCAGAGAGGAGCCACAAATTTCCTTCCACTCAGCGTTCCGCCAAGTCTCCCGATAAAAATGATACCTCACTTATGTGGGTAGGCATAGCGCCCGCGACAGGAAATGCCCAAAAACGCAACGTGGACACATCACATTTTTTTAAAGAAAACAGAGGTGTTTTTTGCAAAGTGCCTACCTGTAGATTTTGGCATCTAGTTCAGCCGGCACCTAGGGAAACCTACCAAACCTGTGCATTTGTGAAAACTAGAGACGTAGGGGAATCCAAGATGGGGTGACTTGTGGGGCTCTGACCAGGTTCTGTTACCCAGAATCCTTTGCAAACCTCAAAATTTGCCTAAAAAAACACATTTTCCTCACATTTCGGTGACAGAAAGTTCTGGAATCAGAGAGAAGCCACAAATTTCCTTCCACCTAGCGTTCCGCCAAGTCTCCCGATAAAAATGATACCTCACTTGTGTGGGTAGGCCTAGCGCCCGCGACAGGAAATGCCCCAAAACGCAAAGTGGACACATCACATTTTTTTAAAGAAAACAGAGGTGTTTTTTGCAAAGTGCCTACCTGTAGATTTTGTCCTCTACCTCAGCCGGCACCTAGGGAAACCTACCAAACCTGTGCATTTTTGAAAACTAGAGACCTAGGGGAATCCAAGATGGGGTGACTTGTGGGGCTCTGACCAGGTTCTGTTACCCAGAATCCTTTGCAAACCTCAAAATTTGGGTAAAAAAACACATTTTCCTCACATTTCGGTGACAGAAAGTTCTGGAATCAGAGGAACCACAAATTTCCTTCCACCCAGCGTTCCGCCAAGCCTCCCGAAAAAAATGATACCTCACTTATGTGGGTAGGCATAGCGCCCGCGACAGGAAATGCCCCAAAACGCAACGTGGACACATCACATTTTTTGAAAGAAAACAGAGGTGTTTTTTGCAAAGTGCCTACCTGTAGATTTTGGCCTCTAGCTCAGCCGGCGCCTAGGGAAACCTACCGAATCTGTGCATTTGTGAAAACTAGAGACCTAAGGGAATCCAAGATGGGGTGACTTGTGGGGCTCTGACCAGGTTCTGTTACCCAGAATCCTTTGCAAACCTCAAAATGTGGCTAAAAAAAACACATTTTCCTCACATTTCGGTGACAGAAAGTTCTGGAATCAGAGAGGAGCCACAAATTTCCTTCCACCCAGCGTTCCCCCAAGTCTCCCGATAAAAATGATACCTCACTTGTGTGGGTAGGCCTAGCGCCCGCGGCAGGAAATGCCCCAAAACGCAACGTGGACACATCACATTTTTCTAAAGAAAACAGAGGTGTTTTTTGCAAAGTGCCTACCTGTAGATTTTGGCCTCTATCTCAGCCGGCACCTAGGGAAACCTACCAAACCTGTGCATTTGTGAAAACTAGAGACCTAGGGAAATACAAGATGGGGTGACTTGTGGGGCTCTGACTAGGTTCTGAAACCCAGAATCCTTTGCAAACCTCAAAATTTGGCTAAAAAAAACATTTTCCTCACATTTCGGTGACAGAAAGTTCTGGAATCAGGGAGGAGCCACAAATTTCCTTCCACTCAGCGTTCCGCCAAGTCTCCCGATAAAAATGATACCTCACTTATGTGGGTAGGCATAGCGCCCGCGACAGGAAATGCCCAAAAACGCAACGTGGACACATCACATTTTTTTAAAGAAAACAGGGGTGTTTTTTGCAAAGTGCCTACCTGTAGATTTTGGCATCTAGTTCAGCTGGCACCTAGGGAAACCTACCAAACCTGTGCATTTTTGAAAACTAGAGACCTAGGGGAATCCAAGATGGGGTAAATTGTGGGGCTCTGACCAGGTTCTGTTACCCAGAACCCTTTGCAAACCTCAAAATTTGCCTAAAAAAACACATTTTCCTCACATTTCGGTGACAGAAAGTTCTGGTAACTCAGAGGAGCAACAAATTTCCTTCCACCCAGCGTTCCCCCAAGTCTCTCGATAAAAATGGTACCTCACTTGTGTGGGTAGGCCTAGCCCCCACGAAAGGAAATGGCCCAAAACACAACGTGGACACATCACAAATTTCCTTCCACCCAGCGTTCCCCCAAGTCTCCCGATAAAAATGATACCTCACTTGTGTGGGTAGGCCTAGCGCCCGCGGCAGGAAATGCCCCAAAACGCAACGTGGACACATCACATTTTTTTAAAGAAAACAGAGGTGTTTTTTGCAAAGTGCCTACCTGTAGATTTTGGCCTCTATCTCAGCCGGCACCTAGGGAAACCTACCAAACCTGTGCATTTGTGAAAACTAGAGACCTAGGGGAATCCAAGATGGGGTGACTTGTGGGGCTCTGACTAGGTTCTGTTACCCAGAATCCTTTGCAAACCTCAAAATTTGGCTAAAAAAAACATTTTCCTCACATTTCGGTGACAGAAAGTTCTGGAATCAGAGAGGAGCCACAAATTTCCTTCCACTCAGCGTTCCGCCAAGTCTCCCGATAAAAATGATACCTCACTTATGTGGGTAGGCATAGCGCCCGCGACAGGAAATGCCCAAAAACGCAACGTGGACACATCACATTTTTTGAAAGAAAACAGAGGTGTTTTTTGCAAAGTGCCTACCTGTAGATTTTGGCATCTAGTTCAGCCGGCACCTAGGGAAACCTACCAAACCTGTGCATTTTTGAAAACTAGAGACCTAGGGGAATCCAAGATGGGGTAAATTGTGGGGCTCTGACCAGGTTCTGTTACCCAGAATCCTTTGCAAACCTCAAAATTTGGGTAAAAAAACACATTTTCCTCACATTTCGGTGACAGAAAGTTCTGGAATCAGAGAGAAGCCACAAATTTCCTTCCACCTAACGTTCCGCCAAGTCTCCCGATAAAAATGATACCTCACTTGTGTGGGTAGGCCTAGCGCCCGCGACAGGAAATGCCCCAAAACGCAACGTGGAAACATCACATTTTTTTAAAGAAAACAGAGGTGTTTTTTGCAAAGTGCCTACCTGTAGATTTTGTCCTCTAGCTCAGCCGGCACCTAGGGAAACCTACCAAACCTGTGCATTTTTGAAAACTAGAGACCTAGGGGAATCCAAGATGGGGTGACTTGTGGGGCTCTGATCAGGTTCTGTTACCCAGAACCCTTTGCAAACCTCAAAATTTGCCTAAAAAAACACATTTTCATCACATTTCGGTGACAGAAAGTTCTGGAATCAGAGAGGAGCCACAAATGTCCTTCCACCCAGCGTTCCCCCAAGTCTCCCGATAAAAATGATACCTCACTTGTGTGGGTAGGCCTAGCGCCCGCGACAGGTAATGCCCCAAAACGCAACGTGGACACATCACATTTTTTGAAAGAAAACAGGTGTTTTTTGCAAAGTGCCTACCTGTAGATTTTGGCCTCTAGCTCAGCCGGCACCTAGGGAAACCTACCAAACCTGTGCATTTGTGAAAACTAGAGACCTAGGGGAATCCAAGATGGGGTGACTTGTGGGGCTCTGACCAGGTTCTGTTACCCAGAATCCTTTGCAAACCTCAAAATGTGGCTAAAAAAACACATTTTCCTCACATTTCGGTGACAGAAAGTTCTGGAATCAGAGAGAAGCCACAAATTTCCTTCCACCTAGCGTTCCGCCAAGTCTCCCGATAAAAATGATACCTCACTTGTGTGGGTAGGCCTAGCGCCCGCGACAGGAAATGCCCCAAAACGCAACGTGGAAACATCACATTTTTTTAAAGAAAACAGAGGTGTTTTTTGCAAAGTGCCTACCTGTAGATTTTGTCCTCTAGCTCAGCCGGCACCTAGGGAAACCTACCAAACCTGTGCATTTTTGAAAACTAGAGACCTAGGGGAATCCAAGATGGGGTGACTTGTGGGGCTCTGATCAGGTTCTGTTACCCAGAATACTTTGCAAACCTTAAAATTTGGCTAAAAAAACACATTTTCCTCACATTTCGGTGACAGAAAGTTCTGGAATCAGAGAGGAGCCACAAATTTCCTTCCACCCAGCGTTCCCCCAAGTCTCCCGATAAAAATGATACCTCACTTGTGTGGGTAGGCCTAGCGCCCGCGACAGGAAATGCCCCAAAACACAACGTGGACACATCACATTTTTTGAAAGAAAACAGAGGTGTTTTTTGCAAAGTGCCTACCTGTAGATTTTGGCCTCTAGCTCAGCCGGCGCCTAGGGAAACCTACTGAACCTGTGCATTTGTGAAAACTAGAGACCTAAGGGAATCCAAGATGGGGTGACTTGTGGGGCTCTGACCAGGTTCTGTTACCCAGAATCCTTTGCAAACCTCAAAATGTGGCTAAAAAAAAACACATTTTCCTCACATTTCGGTGACAGAAAGTTCTGGAATCAGAGAGGAGCCACAAATTTCCTTCCACCCAGCGTTCCCCCAAGTCTCCCGATAAAAATGATACCTCACTTGTGTGGGTAGGCCTAGCGCCCGCGGCAGGAAATGCCCCAAAACGCAACATGGACACATCACATTTTTTAAAGAAAACAGAGGTGTTTTTTGCAAAGTGCCTACCTGTAGATTTTGGCCTCTATCTCAGCCGGCACCTAGGGAAACCTACCAAACCTGTGCATTTGTGAAAACTAGAGACCTAGGGAAATCCAAGATGGGGTGACTTGTGGGGCTCTGACTAGGTTCTGTTACCCAGAATCCTTTGCAAACCTCAACATTTGGCTAAAAAAAACATTTTCCTCACATTTCGGTGACAGAAAGTTCTGGAATCAGAGAGGAGCCACAAATTTCCTTCCACTCAGCGTTCCGCCAAGTCTCCCGATAAAAATGATACCTCACTTATGTGGGTAGGCATAGCGCCCGCGACAGGAAATGCCCAAAAACGCAACGTGGACACATCACATTTTTTGAAGGAAAACAGAGGTGTTTTTTGCAAAGTGCCTACCTGTAGATTTTGGCATCTAGTTCAGCCGGCACCTAGGGAAACCTACCAAACCTGTGCATTTTTGAAAACTAGAGACCTAGGGGAATCCAAGATGGGGTAAATTGTGGGGCTCTGACCAGGTTCTGTTACCCAGAACCCTTTGCAAACCTCATAATTTGCCTAAAAAAACACATTTTCCTCACATTTCGGTGACAGAAAGTTCTGGAAACTCAGAGGAGCAACAAATTTCCTTCCACCCAGCGTTCCCCCAAGTCTCTCGATAAAAATGGTACCTCACTTGTGTGGGTAGGCCTAGCCCCCACGAAAGGAAATGGCCCAAAACACAACGTGGACACATCACAAATTTCCTTCCACCCAGCGTTCCCCCAAGTCTCCCGATAAAAATGATACCTCACTTGTGTGGGTAGGCCTAGCGCCCGCGGCAGTAAATGCCCCAAAACGCAACGTGGACACATCACATTTTTTTAAAGAAAACAGAGGTGCTTTTTGCAAAGTGCCTACCTGTAGATTTTGGCCTCTATCTCAGCCAGCACCTAGGGAAACCTACCAAACCTGTGCATTTGTGAAAACTAGAGACCTAGGGGAATCCAAGATGGGGTGACTTGTGGGGCTCTGACTAGGTTCTGTTACCCAGAATCCTTTGCAAACCTCAAAATTTGGCTAAAAAAAACATTTTCCTCACATTTCGGTGACAGAAAGTTCTGGAATCAGAGAGGAGCCACAAATTTCCTTCCACTCAGCGTTCCGCCAAGTCTCCCGATAAAAATGATACCTCACTTATGTGGGTAGGCATAGCGCCCGCGACAGGAAATGCCCAAAAACGCAACGTGGACACATCACATTTTTTGAAAGAAAACAGAGGTGTTTTTTGCAAAGTGCCTACCTGTAGATTTTGGCATCTAGTTCAGCCGGCACCTAGGGAAACCTACCAAACCTGTGCATTTTTTAAAACTAGAGACCTAGGGGAATCCAAGATGGGGTAAATTGTGGGGCTCTGACCAGGTTCTGTTACCCAGAACCCTTTGCAAACCTCAAAATTTGCTTAAAAAAACACATTTTCCTCACATTTCGGTGACAGAAAGTTCTGGAATCAGAGAGGAGCCACAAATTTCCTTCCACCCAGCGTTCCCCCAAGTCTCCCGATAAAAATGATACCTCACTTGTGTGGGTAGGCCTAGCGCCCGCGGCAGGAAATGCCCCAAAACGCAACGTGGACACATCACATTTTTTTAAAGAAAACAGAGGTGTTTTTTGCAAAGTGCCTACCTGTAGATTTTGGCCTCTATCTCAGCCGGCACCTAGGGAAACCTACCAAACCTGTGCATTTGTGAAAACTAGAGACCTAGGGGAATCCAAGATGGGGTGACTTGTGGGGCTCTGACTAGGTTCTGTTACCCAGAATCCTTTGCAAACCTCAAAATTTGGCTAAAAAAAACATTTTCCTCACATTTCGGTGACAGAAAGTTCTGGAATCAGAGAGGAGCCACAAATTTCCTTCCACTCAGCGTTCCGCCAAGTCTCCCGATAAAAATGATACCTCACTTATGTGGGTAGGCATAGCGCCCGCGACAGGAAATGCCCAAAAACGCAACGTGGACACATCACATTTTTTGAAAGAAAACAGAGGTGTTTTTTGCAAAGTGCCTACCTGTAGATTTTGGCATCTAGTTCAGCCGGCACCTAGGGAAACCTACCAAACCTGTGCATTTTTGAAAACTAGAGACCTAGGGGAATCCAAGATGGGGTAAATTGTGGGGCTCTGACCAGGTTCTGTTACCCAGAATCCTTTGCAAACCTCAAAATTTGGGTAAAAAAACACATTTTCCTCACATTTCGGTGACAGAAAGTTCTGGAATCAGAGAGAAGCCACAAATTTCCTTCCACCTAACGTTCCGCCAAGTGTCCCGATAAAAATGATACCTCACTTGTGTGGGTAGGCCTAGCGCCCGCGACAGGAAATGCCCCAAAACGCAACGTGGAAACATCACATTTTTTTAAAGAAAACAGAGGTGTTTTTTGCAAAGTGCCTACCTGTAGATTTTGTCCTCTAGCTCAGCCGGCACCTAGGGAAACCTACCAAACCTGTGCATTTTTGAAAACTAGAGACCTAGGGGAATCCAAGATGGGGTGACTTGTGGGGCTCTGATCAGGTTCTGTTACCCAGAACCCTTTGCAAACCTCAAAATTTGCCTAAAAAAACACATTTTCATCACATTTCGGTGACAGAAAGTTCTGGAATCAGAGAGGAGCCACAAATGTCCTTCCACCCAGCGTTCCCCCAAGTCTCCCGATAAAAATGATACCTCACTTGTGTGGGTAGGCCTAGCGCCCGCGACAGGTAATGCCCCAAAACGCAACGTGGACACATCACATTTTTTGAAAGAAAACAGGTGTTTTTTGCAAAGTGCCTACCTGTAGATTTTGGCCTCTAGCTCAGCCGGCACCTAGGGAAACCTACCAAACCTGTGCATTTGTGAAAACTAGAGACCTAGGGGAATCCAAGATGGGGTGACTTGTGGGGCTCTGACCAGGTTCTGTTACCCAGAATCCTTTGCAAACCTCAAAATGTGGCTAAAAAAACACATTTTCCTCACATTTCGGTGACAGAAAGTTCTGGAATCAGAGAGAAGCCACAAATTTCCTTCCACCTAGCGTTCCGCCAAGTCTCCCGATAAAAATGATACCTCACTTGTGTGGGTAGGCCTAGCGCCCGCGACAGGAAATACCCCAAAACGCAACGTGGAAACATCACATTTTTTTAAAGAAAACAGAGGTGTTTTTTGCAAAGTGCCTACCTGTAGATTTTGTCCTCTAGCTCAGCCGGCACCTAGGGAAACCTACCAAACCTGTGCTTTTTTGAAAACTAGAGACCTAGGGGAATCCAAGATGGGGTGACTTGTGGGGCTCTGATCAGGTTCTGTTACCCAGAATACTTTGCAAACCTTAAAATTTGGCTAAAAAAACACATTTTCCTCACATTTCGGTGACAGAAAGTTCTGGAATCAGAGAGGAGCCACAAATTTCCTTCCACCCAGCGTTCCCCCAAGTCTCCCGATAAAAATGATACCTCACTTGTGTGGGTAGGCCTAGCGCCCGCGACAGGAAATGCCCCAAAACACAACGTGGACACATCACATTTTTTGAAAGAAAACAGAGGTGTTTTTTGCAAAGTGCCTACCTGTAGATTTTGGCCTCTAGCTCAGCCGGCGCCTAGGGAAACCTACTGAACCTGTGCATTTGTGAAAACTAGAGACCTAAGGGAATCCAAGATGGGGTGACTTGTGGGGCTCTGACCAGGTTCTGTTACCCAGAATCCTTTGCAAACCTCAAAATGTGGCTAAAAAAAACACATTTTCCTCACATTTCGGTGACAGAAAGTTCTGGAATCAGAGAGGAGCCACAAATTTCCTTCCACCCAGCGTTCCCCCAAGTCTCCCGATAAAAATGATACCTCACTTGTGTGGGTAGGCCTAGCGCCCGCGGCAGGAAATGCCCCAAAACGCAACATGGACACATCACATTTTTTTAAAGAAAACAGAGGTGTTTTTTGCAAAGTGCCTACCTGTAGATTTTGGCCTCTATCTCAGCCGGCACCTAGGGAAACCTACCAAACCTGTGCATTTGTGAAAACTAGAGACCTAGGGAAATCCAAGATGGGGTGACTTGTGGGGCTCTGACTAGGTTCTGTTACCCAGAATCCTTTGCAAACCTCAACATTTGGCTAAAAAAAACATTTTCCTCACATTTCGGTGACAGAAAGTTCTGGAATCAGAGAGGAGCCACAAATTTCCTTCCACTCAGCGTTCCGCCAAGTCTCCCGATAAAAATGATACCTCACTTATGTGGGTAGGCATAGCGCCCGCGACAGGAAATGCCCAAAAACGCAACGTGGACACATCACATTTTTTGAAGGAAAACAGAGGTGTTTTTTGCAAAGTGCCTACCTGTAGATTTTGGCATCTAGTTCAGCCGGCACCTAGGGAAACCTACCAAACCTGTGCATTTTTGAAAACTAGAGACCTAGGGGAATCCAAGATGGGGTAAATTGTGGGGCTCTGACCAGGTTCTGTTACCCAGAACCCTTTGCAAACCTCATAATTTGCCTAAAAAAACACATTTTCCTCACATTTCGGTGACAGAAAGTTCTGGAAACTCAGAGGAGCAACAAATTTCCTTCCACCCAGCGTTCCCCCAAGTCTCTCGATAAAAATGGTACCTCACTTGTGTGGGTAGGCCTAGCCCCCACGAAAGGAAATGGCCCAAAACACAACGTGGACACATCACAAATTTCCTTCCACCCAGCGTTCCCCCAAGTCTCCCGATAAAAATGATACCTCACTTGTGTGGGTAGGCCTAGCGCCCGCGGCAGTAAATGCCCCAAAACGCAACGTGGACACATCACATTTTTTTAAAGAAAACAGAGGTGCTTTTTGCAAAGTGCCTACCTGTAGATTTTGGCCTCTATCTCAGCCAGCACCTAGGGAAACCTACCAAACCTGTGCATTTGTGAAAACTAGAGACCTAGGGGAATCCAAGATGGGGTGACTTGTGGGGCTCTGACTAGGTTCTGTTACCCAGAATCCTTTGCAAACCTCAAAATTTGGCTAAAAAAAACATTTTCCTCACATTTCGGTGACAGAAAGTTCTGGAATCAGAGAGGAGCCACAAATTTCCTTCCACTCAGCGTTCCGCCAAGTCTCCCGATAAAAATGATACCTCACTTATGTGGGTAGGCATAGCGCCCGCGACAGGAAATGCCCAAAAACGCAACGTGGACACATCACATTTTTTGAAAGAAAACAGAGGTGTTTTTTGCAAAGTGCCTACCTGTAGATTTTGGCATCTAGTTCAGCCGGCACCTAGGGAAACCTACCAAACCTGTGCATTTTTTAAAACTAGAGACCTAGGGGAATCCAAGATGGGGTAAATTGTGGGGCTCTGACCAGGTTCTGTTACCCAGAACCCTTTGCAAACCTCAAAATTTGCTTAAAAAAACACATTTTCCTCACATTTCGGTGACAGAAAGTTCTGGAATCAGAGAGGAGCCACAAATTTCCTTCCACCCAGCGTTCCCCCAAGTCTCCCGATAAAAATGATACCTCACTTGTGTGGGTAGGCCTAGCGCCCGCGACAGGAAATGCCCCAAAACGCAACGTGGAAACATCACATTTTTTTAAAGAAAACAGAGGTGTTTTTTGCAAAGTGCCTACCTGTAGATTTTGTCCTCTAGCTCAGCCGGCACCTAGGGAAACCTACCAAACCTGTGCATTTTTGAAAACTAGAGACCTAGGGGAATCCAAGATGGGGTGACTTGTGGGGCTCTGATCAGGTTCTGTTACCCAGAACCCTTTGCAAACCTCAAAATTTGCCTAAAAAAACACATTTTCCTCACATTTCGGTGACAGAAAGTTCTGGAATCAGAGAGGAGCCACAAATTTCCTTCCACCCAGCGTTCCCCCAAGTCTCCCGATAAAAATGATACCTCACTTGTGTGGGTAGGCCTAGCGCCCGCGACAGGTAATGCCCCAAAACGCAACGTGGACACATCACATTTTTTGAAAGAAAACAGGTGTTTTTTGCAAAGTGCCTACCTGTAGATTTTGGCCTCTAGCTCAGCCGGCACCTAGGGAAACTTACCAAATCTGTGCATTTGTGAAAACTAGAGACCTAGGGGAATCCAAGATGGAGTGACTTGTGGGGCTCTGACCAGGTTCTGTTACCCAGAATCCTTTGCAAACCTCAAAATGTGGCTAAAAAAACACATTTTCCTCACATTTCGGTGACAGAAAGTTCTGGAATCAGAGAGAAGCCACAAATTTCCTTCCACCTAGCGTTCCGCCAAGTCTCCCGATAAAAATGATACCTCACTTGTGTGGGTAGGCCTAGCGCCCGCGACAGGAAATGCCCCAAAACACAACGTGGAAACATCACATTTTTTTAAAGAAAACAGAGGTGTTTTTTGCAAAGTGCCTACCTGTAGATTTTGTCCTCTAGCTCAGCCGGCACCTAGGGAAACCTACCAAACCTGTGCATTTTTGAAAACTAGAGACCTAGGGGAATCCAAGATGGGGTGACTTGTGGGGCTCTGATCAGGTTCTGTTACCCAGAATACTTTGCAAACCTCAAAATTTGGCTAAAAAAACACATTTTCCTCACATTTCGGTGACAGAAAGTTCTGGAATCAGAAAGGAGCCACAAATTTCGTTCCACCAAGCTTTCCGCCAAGCCTCCCGAAAAAAATGATACCTCACTTATGTGGGTAGGCATAGCGCCCGCGACAGGAAATGCCCCAAAACGCAACGTGGACACATCACATTTTTTGAAAGAAAACAGAGGTGTTTTTTGCAAAGTGCCTAACTGTAGATTTTGGCCTCTAGCTCAGCCGGCACCTAGGGAAACCTACCAAACCTGTGCACTTTTGAAAACTAGAGACCTAGGGGAATCCAAGATTTGGTGACTTGTGGGGCTCTGATCAGGTTCTGTTACCCAGAATCCTTTGCAAACCTCAAAATTTGGCTAAAAAAACACATTTTCCTCACATTTCGGTGACAGAAAGTTCTGGAATCAGAGAGGAGCCACAAATTTCCTTCCGCCCAGCGTTCCCCCAAGTCTCCCGATAAAAATGATACCTCACTTGTGTGGGTAGGCCTAGCGCCCGCGACAGGAAATGCCTCAAAACACAACGTGGACACATCACATTTTTTGAAAGAAAACAGAGGTGTTTTTTGCAAAGTGCCTACCTGTAGATTTTGGCCTCTAGCTCAGCCGGCGCCTAGGGAAACCTACCGAACCTGTGCATTTGTGAAAACTAGAGACCTAAGGGAATCCAAGATGGGGTGACTTGTGGGGCTCTGACTAGGTTCTGTTACCCAGAATCCTTTGCAAACCTCAAAATTTGGCTAAAAAAAACATTTTCCTCACATTTCGGTGACAGAAAGTTCTGGAATCAGAGAGGAGCCACAAATTTCCTTCCACTCAGCGTTCCGCCAAGTCTCCCGATAAAAATGATACCTCACTTATGTGGGTAGGCATAGCGCCCGCGACAGGAAATGCCCAAAAACGCAACGTGGACACATCACATTTTTTGAAAGAAAACAGAGGTGTTTTTTGCAAAGTGCCTACCTGTAGATTTTGGCATCTAGTTCAGCCGGCACCTAGGGAAACCTACCAAACCTGTGCATTTTTTAAAACTAGAGACCTAGGGGAATCCAAGATGGGGTAAATTGTGGGGCTCTGACCAGGTTCTGTTACCCAGAACCCTTTGCAAACCTCAAAATTTGCTTAAAAAAACACATTTTCCTCACATTTCGGTGACAGAAAGTTCTGGAATCAGAGAGGAGCCACAAATTTCCTTCCACCCAGCGTTCCCCCAAGTCTCCCGATAAAAATGATACCTCACTTGTGTGGGTAGGCCTAGCGCCCGCGACAGGAAATGCCCCAAAACGCAACGTGGAAACATCACATTTTTTTAAAGAAAACAGAGGTGTTTTTTGCAAAGTGCCTACCTGTAGATTTTGTCCTCTAGCTCAGCCGGCACCTAGGGAAACCTACCAAACCTGTGCATTTTTTAAAACTAGAGACCTAGGGGAATCCAAGATGGGGTGACTTGTGGGGCTCTGATCAGGTTCTGTTACCCAGAACCCTTTGCAAACCTCAAAATTTGCCTAAAAAAACACATTTTCCTCACATTTCGGTGACAGAAAGTTCTGGAATCAGAGAGGAGCCACAAATTTCCTTCCACCCAGCGTTCCCCCAAGTCTCCCGATAAAAATGATACCTCACTTGTGTGGGTAGGCCTAGCGCCCGCGACAGGTAATGCCCCAAAACGCAACGTGGACACATCACATTTTTTGAAAGAAAACAGGTGTTTTTTGCAAAGTGCCTACCTGTAGATTTTGGCCTCTAGCTCAGCCGGCACCTAGGGAAACCTACCAAATCTGTGCATTTGTGAAAACTAGAGACCTAGGGGAATCCAAGATGGAGTGACTTGTGGGGCTCTGACCAGGTTCTGTTACCCAGAATCCTTTGCAAACCTCAAAATGTGGCTAAAAAAACACATTTTCCTCACATTTCGGTGACAGAAAGTTCTGGAATCAGAGAGAAGCCACAAATTTCCTTCCACCTAGCGTTCCGCCAAGTCTCCCGATAAAAATGATACCTCACTTGTGTGGGTAGGCCTAGCGCCCGCGACAGGAAATGCCCCAAAACACAACGTGGAAACATCACATTTTTTTAAAGAAAACAGAGGTGTTTTTTGCAAAGTGCCTACCTGTAGATTTTGTCCTCTAGCTCAGCCGGCACCTAGGGAAACCTACCAAACCTGTGCATTTTTGAAAACTAGAGACCTAGGGGAATCCAAGATGGGGTGACTTGTGGGGCTCTGATCAGGTTCTGTTACCCAGAATACTTTGCAAACCTCAAAATTTGGCTAAAAAAACACATTTTCCTCACATTTCGGTGACAGAAAGTTCTGGAATCAGAAAGGAGCCACAAATTTCGTTCCACCAAGCTTTCCGCCAAGCCTCCCGAAAAAAATGATACCTCACTTATGTGGGTAGGCATAGCGCCCGCGACAGGAAATGCCCCAAAACGCAACGTGGACACATCACATTTTTTGAAAGAAAACAGAGGTGTTTTTTGCAAAGTGCCTAACTGTAGATTTTGGCCTCTAGCTCAGCCGGCACCTAGGGAAACCTACCAAACCTGTGCACTTTTGAAAACTAGAGACCTAGGGGAATCCAAGATTTGGTGACTTGTGGGGCTCTGATCAGGTTCTGTTACCCAGAATCCTTTGCAAACCTCAAAATTTGGCTAAAAAAACACATTTTCCTCACATTTCGGTGACAGAAAGTTCTGGAATCAGAGAGGAGCCACAAATTTCCTTCCGCCCAGCGTTCCCCCAAGTCTCCCGATAAAAATGATACCTCACTTGTGTGGGTAGGCCTAGCGCCCGCGACAGGAAATGCCCCAAAACACAACGTGGACACATCACATTTTTTGAAAGAAAACAGAGGTGTTTTTTGCAAAGTGCCTACCTGTAGATTTTGGCCTCTAGCTCAGCCGGCGCCTAGGGAAACCTACCGAACCTGTGCATTTGTGAAAACTAGAGACCTAAGGGAATCCAAGATGGGGTGACTTGTGGGGCTCTGACCAGGTTCTGTTACCCAGAATCCTTTGCAAACCTCAAAATGTGGCTAAAAAAAACACATTTTCCTCACATTTCGGTGACAGAAAGTTCTGGAATCAGAGAGGAGCCACAAATTTCCTTCCACCCAGCGTTCCCCCAAGTCTCCCGATAAAAATGATACCTCACTTGTGTGGGTAGGCCTAGCGCCCGCGGCAGGAAATGCCCCAAAACGCAACATGGACACATCACATTTTTTTAAAGAAAACAGAGGTGTTTTTTGCAAAGTGCCTACCTGTAGATTTTGGCCTCTATCTAAGCCGGCACCTAGGGAAACCTACCAAACCTGTGCATTTGTGAAAACTAGAGACCTAGGGAAATCCAAGATGGGGTGACTTGTGGGGCTCTGACTAGGTTCTGTTACCCAGAATCCTTTGCAAACCTCAACATTTGGCTAAAAAAAACATTTTCCTCACATTTCGGTGACAGAAAGTTCTGGAATCAGAGAGGAGCCACAAATTTCCTTCCACTCAGCGTTCCGCCAAGTCTCCCGATAAAAATGATACCTCACTTATGTGGGTAGGCATAGCGCCCGCGACAGGAAATGCCCAAAAACGCAACGTGGACACATCACATTTTTTGAAAGAAAACAGGGGTGTTTTTTGCAAAGTGCCTACCTGTAGATTTTGGCATCTAGTTCAGCCGGCACCTAGGGAAACCTACCAAACCTGTGCATTTTTGAAAACTAGAGACCTAGGGGAATCCAAGATGGGGTAAATTGTGGGGCTCTGACCAGGTTCTGTTACCCAGAACCCTTTGCAAACCTCAAAATTTGCCTAAAAAAACACATTTTCCTCACATTTCGGTGACAGAAAGTTCTGGAAACTCAGAGGAGCAACAAATTTCCTTCCACCCAGCGTTCCCCCAAGTCTCTCGATAAAAATGGTACCTCACTTGTGTGGGTAGGCCTAGCCCCCACGAAAGGAAATGGCCCAAAACACAACGTGGACACATCACATTTTTTCACAGAAAACAGAGGTGTTTTTTGCAAAGTGCCTACCTGTGGATTTTGGCCTCTAGCTCAGCCGGCCCCAGGGGGGGCAGGAATGGCCTAAAATAAATTCCCCGCCCAATCCCCCCCACCCCCCCCGGGAGCTACTCTTGCCTACGGGATCGCTCCCCCTGCGAGACATTGGCGCCCCAAAAAAAATCCCCGGTGCCTAGTGGTTTCTGCCCCCTTGGGGGCAGATTGACCTAAAATCGGCCAGTCTGCCCCCAAGGGGGGCAGAAATGGTCTAAATACAATTTCCCCCCCAGGGGAGCGACCCTTGCCTAATGGGTCGCTCCCCATCTCTAAAAAAACAAACAAACAAAGAAAAAAACACAAAATAAAATGTGCCTGGCGCCTAGAGGTTTCTGCCCCCCCCTGGGGGCAGTTCGGCCTAATAACAATAGGCCGATCTGCCCCCGGGGGGGCAGAAATGGCCTAAAATAATTTTGCCTCCCCAACCCCCCCCGGGAGCGACCCTTGCCTACGGGATTGCTCCCCCACGTGACATTGGCGCAAAAAAAAAAATCCCCGGTGCCTAGTGGTTTCTGCCCCCTTGGAGGCAGATTGACCCAAAATCGGCAGGAATGGTCTAAATACAATTTGCTCCCCAGGGGAGCGACCCTTGCCTAATGGGTCGCTCCCCATCTCTAAAAAAACAAACCAAAAAAAAAAAACACACATTTTTTTTTGCCCTGGCGCCTAGTGGTTTCTGCCCCCCTTGGGGGCAGATCGGCCTAATCAAAATAGACTGATCTACCCCCCAGGGGGCAGAAATGGCCTAAAATAATTCCCCCCCGGGGAGAAACCCTTGCCTAAGGGGTCGCTCCCCTCGCGTGAAATTCACGAAAACAAAAATAACTCCCTGGTGTCTTGTGGTTTCTGCCCCCCTTGGGGGCAGATTGGCCTCATCAAAATAGGCCAATCTGCCCCCAAGGGGGGCAGAAATGGCCTAAATATAATTTGCCCCCTAGGGGAGCAACCCTTGCCTAAGGGGTAGCTCCCCACCTAAAAAAAAAAAAAAAAAAAGATCCCTGGTTCCTAGAGGTTTCTGCCCCCAGGGGGGGCAGAAAAGGCCTTCCAAAAAAATGCCCCACTGGGAGCGACCCTTGCCCAAGGGGTCGCTCCCTTATGTCCATTTCAACAACAACAACAAAAAAATCCCTGGTGTCTAGTGGGGTTTCAAAAGCCGGATTTTGAAACGCTGGGAGAGACTTCAAAGGGAAGGAAATACATTTCCTTCCCTTTGAAGCCTCTCCGGGCCTCCCCCAAGTGATCGAAAGAGAAATGCAAAGCATTTCTCTTTCGATCGCGCTGGAAGCTGAGTTTCCAGCGCGATGGGGGAGGCCCTGTGACAAATCAGCGTGCGCTCGCGCGCTGACGTCACAGGGGGGGTGGGGGGAGGTTCGGGGTGGAAGGGGAAGGGCTTCCCCTTCCATCCCTGCCTTGGGGATCTGCCTAGCGCTCCCCGAGTTCCCGTGCCTTGGACGAGGTCACCTCGTCCAAGGCACACGGGAACCGGTGCCTTGGACGAGGTCACCTCGTCCAATGCACCCAAGTGGTTAAAATGTATCAAATTATTTGTGTAATTGTATTTTGTTGTCCTTGATCTTTGTTTACTTGTAGCATGTTACATGGTATCTTCTGGCTGCCCCTGCTCCATCAATGGGATTGCCTGGAATGTTGGACTGACAGTTGGTGAAGGAGCAGAGCAGGAGTGGCTGGAGTTTCCTTTCCTTCCTTGAGAATTATTCTTATAAATAAATATGGATTACTGTCTTCCTGCTTTCCTGCATCTATTACTTCACGCATGAGGAAGTTGCTTCTGTCAATGCTGGTGTGGCAGCTACAATGTCATTGTTGCAAGCATGTTACTGGTGGCCAGGTCTCTATAAACAGACCAAGCAGTATGTCCTTTGTTTGGGACATCTGCCAGCAAATTAAAAGATCCACCGTGAAACGCCCACTGCAGACACCCCTCCCTATATCCACTAAACCATTACAATATGTGTACTTGAACCATTGTGGTCCCCTGACACCAGATAGTACATACAAATGCATCTTAGTCGTTGTTGACTCATGTTCCAGATTTCTATGGGTTTGGCCACAACGCTCGGCTGACACTCAAACTGTTAATAAAGATTTACAAGTCCTTATCAGCACATATGCTGTTGCGGCTTCCCACTCGGACCAGGGCCCTGCTTTTGCCTCAAGGGCTTTCAGGGATGCCATGGCTTCATAAGGGGTCCAACTGCATTACTCGTCTCCATTTCATCCCAAGGGAAATAGTGTCCTGGAGCGATAGAACCGAGCTTTAAAGCAATCCTTAAGAGTCAGAGTATTAGATACGTGTGTAGTTGGCTTATACACCTGTATGGAGTCCAGAGAGCACTTAGCAATCTGCCCAGAAGGTCCCTGGGGGGGCACACTTCATACAAATGCCTGTTTCAACACTAATGTATGTTCCAGATCTTGATGGTCCTGGCGTGGAGGCGGCAGATACACCTTTTGACACGAATTAATGTGTCACTGACTTGCAGGGCTTACAACAGTTCTGTGATGACAACGCATCTGCCAGTGCTGCCTCCTTGGGAATAAGGGATGAGCCAGTAACATCTACTGGCTGGTTTCTAAAACTTGGGGATCTAGTGTGTGAAAAGATTGCTGTGAAAAAGGAGATTGGTGTTTTTTTATAATGCACCGGTTCCGGTCCTGGGAATACACAGTACCAGAACTGTCATTCTACCACCGTTGCCTGGTTCTAAATGAAATCGCTTTGTCTCCATTGACAATGTCAAGCTACTGGGTGTGGCCGATCCTGCACTGCAGACCTAAGGGACTCCTGGGTAGTACCCGAATCCCTCTCACTACAGAACATGATGTTCCTCTACAGGTTTTCAGCAGCAATGCTGACACCTCTCCGAGCTTGGGGAGCGTGGAAAATGAACTTTCATTGGTTCCACTAACTTCTACTAGTAAACACAACACTGATAATATTGATCTATTTTATTTGAATTCTACACAAATTGATGGCATAGTCTACTATGAACCACCGAGGGAGTCTTCTTTAAGTTCTCCATTTCCAAACATGGCTCCAGTTTTTGCACAAACTGCTTCTGGATATTTTGCTGACATTAATGACACTTTCACTGACTCATCTGCCTTTACTGCAAGGGAACTGTCAAGAGCACGTAAGCTGATAAACTGGCTAAAAATCAATTACTTTATTTTTCATTGGAACTACCTAAGGTTCTTACTGACTGCACTTTTCTTTGTCCCTTGGATTGGGTTTGTCATTGTTTTCTTTTTACTCATACATGGTCCTTACCTTCCTGAACACTCTACAGTTGAATTGGTGGATCAGGTCCTAAAACCACACTTTTCATCACATAAAGTCCACAGAGACTTGTCCGTAGTGAACATTTCTGCCATACCAATTCCTGATGGGATTGTTTAGGATAAAATATTATTTGATATATATGGCCCGACGGAGGTCATTCAAATTCCATATGTATTCAAACTTTCTATGAACTATGTAATTACACCTGAAGTAGTTTCTGATGATTGGGATGTGAATACAGTTGATTCCATGATGGCTGATTTACAGTATTATACAGTATTTGAAAAAGAAGATGCATATCAATCCAAGGCAAATTATGGTGATATGTTCTATTATAATTATTATGGACATAATTTCTTTCACAGAGCAAGTACCCCAAAGACTATTTTTAATTATACACAGTTGGAACACTGTCCGACTCCACCAGTGGGAAGTTCCAGAACGTATACTGAAAAGTTTGCAGATTTTTCTGGGCACAATGTTAAAAATGCTGTGTCGTATTATTTCAAATTGCCAGTGATGGAAAGTCCAAATATTTTATTGACAGACACAAAATTAACATATTCTGATTCCTGTGCTTCCAGATTAGCCATAGAAGGCTATGATTATTGGATGAAGTCGATAGACTTGAAAAGTGTGTGGGGAACAAACAAATTGGCAAATAAGGGGAAATGAAGCTTTATTTAGAGCATGCCTGAACCTGTTCAAATGATATTTTTAAATGAAACAGTACAACAGACATGTTGTTTAGGCTTAGCAAAAATTAAGGAATTGAATGTGCCCAGTATTCCTACAACTGCAAACTTTACAAATGGCAAAAGTACATAAATGTTTCTGAACAACTGCTCAATGAATGATCATCACTTTCATGTCCAGAAGGGTGGTTAATGTGGCCGATAGACACCAATGGGTGCCATACACGTTTTGTAAACTCCACTGGGTTTTTTAGAACAAATAGGCCGGGCCCCCGCTATGTGTCCTCAGAGCACTCTGTATAGTAACAACATATGGTGTAGGGAAATGATGCCAGCAGTGGTTGAAAAGTTCCCTACTAGATGCTGTTAAAGAACACCTCATTCTCCTGTCCAACTAAAGAGATTTACAGGATTTCCTGTTAGGAACCAGAAAACATCACAGAAAAAGCTTCTTATATGCAGTATATAATGAAATTTGGAAACTTTCCAAACACAAAAGGGCTGCCTGATTAAGGCAAATTGATCAGGAAAATTTAAAGAAAGCATTATCCTTTGTAGATAATGGGATTAACATCTTGTCCAACCGGATGTACACTTTAAATAACATTGTATCCTCTGCAATAGATATAATACAGAGTGACATATCATCTTTACACCATGGACAAAGTCAGGTAAAGTCCATTATGCAGTTGGGTTGGACACTATGAACTCTGAAAGCAGGTCGTGTTCCCTAGGCAACATGTTAGTGCAAGGGATATTTTTTCAACACTCAATTTAACACAACAACAACAAATAATGGCTAAGAAGGAAGAATCATACGTTATGCTAATCATCGAGAAATTAGAAAAGTTGCATTTTACTGTGGCTGAAATACTATCTGCTGAATGGCTAATACACGGTATTAATAAATATACCTATTTCAACACTTCAGTTCACATCCTGTTTGAAGCACATTCCAGTAGGCAGATATGAAAGACTGGGAGATAGCTATATACACAAGGTGTGGGAGCTTCCCTTTTTGTGCAAATGTTTCAATGGCATGAAAGAGGTCTTTCTTAGTGGTAGTAAATGTAAGACTTCTGTGAGACATTCAATGGTTTGTAAACAGCTGTCCTTGCACGGGGCATGTAATGCCTCGTGGAAAATTTTGCCTGTTATCTGAAGGGAGTTCCAGTCCCCTTGATTAGACCTGCGTTCCCGGTGCTCTCAAATGGTAGCTAAGTGCTTAACAGTGAGAGCTGTTGTGCAATGCGAGCCGGAATAGCTTATGTCATTTTGGTCTCCCAAATTGTTACATGTTGCGAGAATGTCTTTTCCCCATCTACGCAACTGAAAGGACTAGCAGACATTTGGCCTCATATTGCTACTTCTGATGTGAATTTTGATCAGACTCAAGGCTTTATTGTTTCAAAAACATGTGGCACTTACTTCTGCATGCAAGACCTATGTGCTTCAGGTTGCGAAGTCAGTCAGCCTTTTAAGCACAAATTTTCCAAGACACTGGTTAATTTGTGGGACGAATATTCAACGTGTCCAGTACTATTGGAGGGTGTTGTGCAGCTATTTTAGCCATATTTAGTCACGGTATTTTAGAAAAGTAGGCCTGCCTTGTGCACTTTATCCCAGTTACATTTTATTCAGCATTGCTTTATTTTTCTAGCTATAGCCACATTTGCGGTGTTATTTCTCTCTACCTAATTGTTCTTTCGCCTAGGAAAGCATTATGTTTCTCAGTAGGGCATTCATTTCACTTTGTGCTTTCTTCACGGCTACAGTCAGATAGGATGCCGGCAAAAGTGGTACGCTGTGCCTCCAACATTCACAGAAACATGCACACTCATACGTGGGGACCATTTCTTAGAATGTCAACTGTTTTATTATAAAAACATTCCTGTCTACCATACACGTTAGAGGGAGATTCCAGCCAGATGACCACAACTGCATGCAAATGACCTCCCAACAACTGCTTACTTAGACTGCTGAATCTCTGATCTACACGGGGACGGTTTCTTTCTAGACTACAGGCTTCCTTACTAAGGTATGAGGGATGATGTTTTCCCAGGGGGAAACCTCAAGGGTGGATTAGGCTTATTATGCAGTGCTCTAACATAGTGTAGGTAGAAAAACTATGGGGGTCATTATGACCCTGGCGGAAGGCGGAGAAGCAGCGGTAAGACCGCCAACAGGCTGGCGGTCTTTTTTTTAAAATTATGACCATGGCGGTTACCGCCGTGGTCATCCGCCGGTTCTCCGTTCCGCCCGCCAGGGCGGAGACAACCGCCGCGCTGGAGACCAGGGTCTCCAGCCCGGCAGCCGTCACTATACCGCCGGCGGTATTTGGACCCGGCTGACCGCCATGGATTTCATGCAGTTTGAAACCGCCATGAAATCCATGACGGTAAGCACTATCAGTGCCAGGGAATTCCTTCCCTGGCACTGATAGGGGTCTCGCCCACCCCCCCACCACCACCCGACTCCCTCCCCTACACACCCCAACACCCCTGCCATGCCCAAAAGGTGGCAGGACCCCCCTCCCACCCCAACCCCCAACAACACAGCACTCATGCACACACGACACTCACGCAGGCACCACCAACACACATACACGCACACACACCGACATACATGCCAACATCCACACACACCCACATTCAAACATACACGCACACATCCATACAGACATACCTACAGACATACACGCACTCATTCCCAAACACACAATACCCTCGCAAGCATACATGTACTCACACATCCCCTCTACATACACACACGCACACCCCCATGCAAACACACAACACACATCACCCCCCCAACCCCCTCCCCTCAAGGACGATCGACTTACCTGGTCCGACTATCCTCGGGAGGGGACGGGAGCCATGGGGGCTGCTCCGCCGACACCACACCGTCAACAGAACACTGCCACGCCGAATCACAGGACGTGATTCGCTGGGTGGTGTTCTGTTGGCGTGGCGGTGGAGGTGGAGCAACCTCCACTTCCCCGCCGCCCGCCAGTATGGCTGTTGGCGGCTCTCCGTCCGTAAAAGGACGGAGAGCTGCCAACGGTCATAATAGGCCGAGCGGCAAACCGCCACCACTGGCGGTCTTCCGCATGGCGGTCCCTCGGCGGTCTTGGAAAAAGACCGCCGAGGTCAAAATGACCCCCTATATCTTACTCCTAGTGTCAATATGGTGGGACTATTTGTGTGTTTCATTCTCCTCGTCACGTTATTCCTTTTATTGTGTTTTATCATCCTAGTTATTGCAATACATGCCATTTTATCTAAGATGCAGTTGCTTCAATAAACCCTTTTTGAACTATATTCTGCCTCTGTTGTCTTTGCCTGTGTGATACCAATGTAAGTGAGAGAAAGGGATGAGATCTGATCGACCACGATTCCCCTTAGGAGTCTTACTTGTCATGCACCCGGTTGCTACAATCATCCCTGCTCTTGGGTGAAGATGAGGCGCTGCTACTTAGCCGGAAAACCCGGATTAGGCCAACAGGCGTCACATGGTGTGGAATTTTACTAAGTATCCCACAGTTTATGCAATTCTGCTGCCCAAATCCAGTGGCCTCATTAGCATAATGAGAACCTATGCGACAAGGGAGTAAATTTCTGCGTCTCAGCGAGTCATCTAAAAGAGCCAAAGGAGCGAGGAAATACCTCTCCAAGGGGCTAAGCTTTCAGGGTTCAGGATAGGGGCTCAGCATCTCATCTTTTGGTGAATCAGTCTGGATCTGACCAAAGTCCAACTAGTCATCGATATATCAAGGTTCATAAAGCATTCTGATTCTTCCACAGTATCACGACCCACGAATCACGCAGCGGTCTTACAACCGCGGTAAACCATGGGCGGTATACACCGCCGCGCTCAAAATACACATACATATACAAAACACAACCATATTTTATAATTCAAACTGCACACACCTGACATACATACACACACCACACACCCCCACACACACTTTAAAACACACACCCACATTACCCACAACCCTTCCAACAAACAAATTTGAACAAGCAAAGAGAGAGAAAAGCAAAGACCACACCATCACCCAGAGGCACAGAACACCATTAAACATACACCATCCACGCACATCACATAATACATCACAACACAGCACCCCACACATCACCTCACACATCACTCACACCACATCATGGCACCTCAAAGACACCCCAGCTTTTCTGAGGAAGAGGTAAGGGTCATGGTGGAGGAAATCATCCGGGTAGAGCCACAGCTATTCGGATCATAGGTGCAGCAGACGCCCATTGCAAGGAAGATGGAGCTATGGCAGAGAGTCGTGGACAGGGTCAGCGCTGTGGGACAGCACCCAAGAACAAGGGATGACATCAGGAAGAGGTGGAACGACCTACGGGGGAAGGTGCATTCTGTGGTTTCAAGACACCGGATTGCTGTACAGAGGACTGGCGGTGGGCTCCCACCTCCTCCTCCACAACTAACAACATGGGAGGAGCAAGTCTTGGCGATCATGCATCCTGAGGGCCTCACAGGAGTAGCAGGAGGACTGGACTCTGGTAAGGCAAATCTTTACTACTTTATCCCCCCCACCCTACCTGCATGCCATCACAAACTCCTACCCTCACCCCCATCACTCCAACACCTCACATATACCCCACCATCACAACCCACCCACCCCAATACCAAGCCCTGCATGCAACAACAATGCATGGACACCCATCACAGACCTGCATGGACACCCATCACCACAGCATGCACACTCAATAGACTCACCCAGCCCACATAATCAGCAATCACAGAAGGCCAAGGCGACAGTGAAGCACATTTATACAGGGAAACACACCCATTGCACAAGATGGCACACACATATACAATAACAATGCATTTGCATCCCAACAGGACCCCTACCCAATGTCACCGGACAGGAGGTGCCAGCTATATCCAGTCCCCCCACAGAAGAGGCCCACAGTGATGACAGCAGCTCTGCACGCCTGGATCAGGATGAAAAGCCCGGCCCATCAGGGACAGTCGGTTCCACTGCCACAGTCCAAAACCACCACAGAACCTCCCCTCTCAGGAAACACCAGCACAGCACCCACCCACTGGGGCCCATGCCACTGTCCCCAGGACACGTCAATCAGCAGTGTGTCCACCACTACAGGGATCCCAGGCAACCCCACAAACACAGGACAATCAGGTACCTGGGGTCAGTGGCAGTGGGCGCACGGTTCAGGGGACAGTGGCACAGGACAACAGGGAAGCTGGGAGCACTGCTGTGCGACAGGGGGAAGACATGCCCAGGGAACCCACTCTCCAAGTGGCACTCTCCAACATCATGGGAGCATACCACCATTCCCAGGAGACCATGGGCACGGTACTGGCCAAGTTTCAGGAGACCCAGCGGCTGCAGGAGGGACAGTACATGGGGATCAGGGATGACCTCACCAAAATATACACCATCCTGGTCACCATAGCAGGGGTGCTGGCTGACATGGGCAAGACCATGAGGGAGGCAGTGGCCCAACAAAGGGCTCCTGACACTAGCCAAACCGAGGAACAGCCTTCCACCACCGCCGGCACTAGTGGACAGGAGGCCCCGTCACAGGACCAACAGGCCACCAGCACCCCACCTCCTGCAGAAGAAGAACCACCCTGCAAACGGTCCCTGTGATCCAGGCAGAAGATGAAGAACATTGACAAGACCCTCGCCAGGAAATAGGACCCTCCTGATTGTCACCATTCTGTCCCACTATGTCACCCTGTCCACCTTGAACTGACATTGCTACCTTTCCAGTGCCCCATTGGACAATGCACCTGTGATACCAAGAGACTGGACTCTACCATGGACCTTCCTCCACCATCACTCCAGCCCCTTGCACATACCCCTATACCCATTAGCACCTAAATAAACAACCTTCAATCAAAAACCAATCTGAAGTCAGTCTGATCCTTCACAAATTTATTATTACAACATTAGCAACAAATCGCTATGTAAATGTTAATTTACTCATACCAATGTATGACAGTTGTTGGGCAGCAGTACACAAGGCAGAAGGCAGAATGGGGTACCCAGATCTGCAAAAAAGAAATCCAAAGGGAACAGTCAGTGTCCATATTTTTTTTTTGAATATATTTTTATTAACATTTTGCTATTACAACGTTACATATTTATTCATTTCACATGCACTTTTATATCTGCTTCTTATTTTGTACTTTTTCGCTTATTGCTCGATCTTTATTAACAGTCGTTTTATTTCTCTTTATTCAACCAGTTACTCTTTTACTTATTCAATCACTTTTCTTTGTTACAGCTCTTTGTTCTGCATAAGCAATAGTCAAGCAACAGGTTTAAACCCCTTCTTCCTTGTAACTTGGAATGATGATGTAGAGGGTTAGGTGCCACCCAATTGGGTGTGGGAGGAAGGAGGAAGAGGCGGGAAAAAAAAAGAACAGGCCACACAGGGCCAACCATGCGGCTATGTGCAAATAATTTTTATAGTTGTTGAACTGAAGGTGCTATGCCAGATCCATTTATTATTTTTTTTTTAATTTAAATTTTAAGCAGGGGGTGATATCGGCCCAGGGCGCAGGGACGCGCCGTGTAGACGGAGGGGCACGCACACTGCCTATCATGTTCGATGGCGAGGTGGGGGTCCACGGCCCAGCTGCCTTCAGGCCTCTACAATTAATGAAAGCCACGTGGAGGTCGGGTTTGTTCTGGGCGCCTATCTATGTGCTACAATCGCCTGGCTCCGACCTCGGCGTGGGTTGGGAGTCGCTGGTTTCTCTTGCTGGGTTCACCAATCTCCTAATTATACTCTCCCAATTCGTCACTAAGTTCTCCCACCCCGGAGCTATGGGAACCCGGCGGATACTCCTGGCTTCTTCTGCTTTTAGGACCTGTAATTCAGCTCTAGCCCACGTTAATGTATCATTCTCCCAGGCAGTCAGTAAAGGACAACCCACAGCTTTCCAGCCCCTCGAGATTAGTCTCTTATATAGTGCCAGGGTGAGGTCCAAAAAGCGCCCCTTCACTTTTCCACGGAGTGCCATTGGTCCGAGGCCCAGCAAGCACATCTCGGGGCTGGGTCTTAACTCAATCTCAAGCAATTCAGTTAAGGTAGTCAACATTTCCTTCCAGCCAGTCTGGATCACCGGGCAAGTCCAAACCATGTGGTCGAAATTCGCCCCACCCCCCCCGCACCTCGGGCAGGTCGCTGGAGATCCACCGTATATACGGAACAGCCTGTGGGGTGTGAGGTATGTTCTATGCAGGTAATTATATTGAAGGTACCTTAAGCGTGTATTACGTGACACCATCCGGGGGTAAGCCAGTATCTTTTTCCACTCTGAGTCTGTGAGTTCTCGGCCAACCGTGCCCTCCCAGCTTCCTCTCAGTGAACGTAGGGGGTCTAAAGCTGCCTCAACCTGGGCCCGATATATCTTGGTGATGAGATGTGTTTCCTCACCTAATGTCATCAGTGAGTGCAAGACCCCGTGTGTGTCAGGTTCCGCATTTGCCGTGTACCAGTGAGCCCTAAGGGTATGCACCAGTCTCCTGTACAGTAGAAACTGTCCCCCGGGAACACCCTCCTCCATCAAGTCAACAAATCCCCTCAAGACTCCCTCTTTAAAAAGTCCTCCCACTACTTCTATTCCCGCTGCTAGCCAGTGACTGAGTCCCATACTTCCCGGCCCCCTCCCCCTGGGTTCTATAGCAAGTACTGCCAGCGGCAGAGCTGGAGAATACGGGTGACCAGCCCCTACTCTTTTCGTGCATCTTTTCCAACATCCTATTGCCACTTTTATCATTATGTTGTTCCCAGGGAGAGTTATCTTCCTGTTTGCCATGTTTGCCGCAATCCACGCCGTATCAATCACTCCCTGGGCCGTATATAAATCCAATTGGCCCCGACCCGTAAGCCACCCGGCTATCCACTGCAATTGGGATGCAAGGTAATATGCCTCAAAGTCAGGTGCCCCCAGGCCTCCCTCTTGAGGAGGCCTGCAGGTGGTCACGAGAGTGGTACGTCTTCGCCCACTATCCCAAATTAGTTCTCTAAGCAATGTGTTCAGATCACGGAACCATGCCCGGGGTATTAACAGCGGTAAATTGGCAAAGTAATAGAGCAGTCGGGGGAGCATGATCATTTTGGATAGCGCCACTCTAGCCATCACTGACAATTTTAAAGAGCGCCAGAACGCTACTGATGATCTCAGCGAACGAAGCGCTCCACCTAGGTTACCCTCTCTTAGGTCAGCCATACCATGGTAGATCTGGATCCCCAAGTATCTAAATGTACGCGGAGCCCATTTCAGGTCCACCGGGCACGCTATGGGGCGACCATATCCAGACGTCAGGGGGAACACATATGTTTTATTACGGTTAAGTCTTAATCCTGATACTAAACCAAATTCCTCAAGTACGTTCAGGGCCCAGGGGAGTCCACTCGCCCCGTCTCTGAGGTATAACAAAATGTCGTCTGCATATAGCGAGATAATGTGATCCACTGGTCCCCACCGAATCCCTCTGCCCGCTCCTTCACCTCGCACCCACGCCGCTAAGGGTTCCATCGCCAAAGCGAACAACAATGGAGACAGGGGGCATCCCTGTCTAGTTCCCCGATACACTGGGTAAGCAGCTGAGACTGTCCTACCCGTCTTGACCCTTGCTAATGGGGACGAATATAACAGGTCCACCCAGGCAACCCAGCCACCACCCAGGCCCATTTTTAACATTGTCGCCCTCAAGTAATCCCATCTGATCGAGTCGAAGGCCTTTTCAAAGTCCACAGCTAGCAAGGTCCCGGCTGGTGGCTTCGCCTCATCAGGCATATGCATTATAGAGAAAATCCGCCTAAGATTCAAGGAGGTGCTGCGACCGGGAATAAAACCGTTCTGGTCAGGGTGCACCAGGGTCGGCATAAGGGGCAGTAACCGATTAGCTAGTATCTTACTCAAGATCTTAAAGTCGCTATTTAGCATTGATAGTGGTCTAAATTCTGTTACCGATGGATCACTAATATTTGTTTTTGGGAGCGGCACAACCAATGCCTCACGGAGCGTGGAAGGGAGCACCCCATTCTTTACCGCCTCCATATACATTTCCTTCAGTCTGGGAGTTAATAAGGATTTATACTTTTTATAAAAATCCATTGGAAGACCATCTGTGCCCGGGGTCTTCCCAGGAGCCAGCTGCGTGATTGCTTCGTTTATCTCTTCTGCAGTCACTGGACCCCCCAGGCCGGCCCCGTCCTCCGGGCTCAAAGCCGGCAAAGACATCCGAGTTAGGAAACCATCAAGGATCCCCACCTCCAAGTCTGTGGGCTTCCTATACAAGTACGTATAATAATCTTTCAATGCGTCGTTAATGGATTCTGGGCTAATTCTGCGTGCCCCACCCCTGTCCAATACACTTGCAATAGGACCACTATCACCATTCGGGCGCACTAGCCATGCCAAAAGTCTATCGGATCTCCCCTCCTCTGATTGCATGGATACCAAGTATCTTTGCATACTGTGGCATCTAAGACGCTCTTCTATTCGGGAGTGCTCCCTACGCGCACTCTCGTACTCTTCATCCGCTTGTCTTGTGGGGCCCTGTCTCAACTCCCCCTCGTGGATGACCTTCTCCAGTGCGTTTAATTCTCTCTCAAGTGTACGTTTTATCCCCACTGACTGTCCCAGACAATGACCCCGCGTCCCCACCTTGAGTGTCTCCCACTCTATGCCTCTGGAGGAAGTAGATCCCCGGTTATCCTCTATGTGTTCCTCTAAGTAGCTTTGTAACCCCTCCCTGTACGCCTGGTCCTCCAAGGCCGACGGAAGCATTCTCCATGCCGGTATAGGAGGTCTGTCCCGAGATACATTCAATGTCATCAATAGAGGATTATGATCAGATATTGTGCGGGCAAGGTACTCCGCGTGGGTCATATTTCGGGCCAGCCCTGCTGTGCAAACTATTCTGTCGATTCTAGTATGTACCTGGTGGAGGCCCGAGTAAAACGAATAATCCCTGGCAACAGGGTGTTGTAGCCGCCAAGCATCCACCAGCCCCCAGGCGTCCAGCCACTCTGCTAGTTTTTTTGCTGCTTTAATTGATGTTGCTCCCTGCAGTGGGGGGTTAGACCTATCTAGGTCGGTATCAAGCACTGCGTTAAAGTCTCCTCCTATTAGTACTTCCCCCGTGCATTGACGAGTGAGATGCCCAGACAGGCCCGTCATGAATAATGCTTGTTCCTGGTTGGGGGCGTATATACAACTCAGGGTCAACTGGAGCCCCCGTAGTTTCCCTTCTAGAATGACAAATCTTCCCTCCCTGTCTATGTTGGAGGAATCTAGCACAAATGGAACTCCCGCTCTAATCCAAATTAGGGTTCCTCTTGCGTAAGCTGAATATTCTGTGGCAAATACCTGACCCCTCCATCTCCTCCGTAATTTCTCTCCCTCTCCGGGCGCGATGTGAGTCTCCTGTAGCATAGCTATATGCACCCCTCTTCTTTTTAAAAAGGAAAGAATTCTATGTCGCTTACTCGGAGTGCCCATCCCCCTAACGTTCCAGGTCATAGTGTTGTAGCCCCCCATCGTATTCCCAGAACCCGTTGTACATGGAGTCTACACGCCCCCGGCCCCGGCCAAGCCCCCCAGAAGCTTGCACCTTCATTATGATCAGCCCACATCGCACATATAGCCGGTATAACTAATAACAAAAAAACCCAACTCCCCTTCCCCAGGGCGCCTCCAAAACTGTAGGCTGCCCAATAAGTCCTACAACTCTGCAAATCACACAAACACATCAAGTCAATACTCGCCGGTCAGGGTTGACAGGCGAGAAACAGGTCCGGGGGGGTGGCCAGGTCCGGAGGGGCCACCGTAAGGCTTATCTTGACTCGCCTTTCAGTGCCGGTGCGGGTTCTGTTTAGATCAGTTCATAAGCCGTTTGTGGGGTTACCTCCGGTGCACTAGTCGATCCCCCAGAGCCCTCGGGCGAGGACACCACTATGTCTTCTGATTCCTCTTCAGAGACCGCCGGCGGAGACGATTCCACTCCCATCTTGGCTGCCGCTTTTAGGGCTTCTCTCTTTCCAGTCTCCCTTTGTGCCTGCGTGGGTGCTAGCCGTCGGCCGCCCCCTGGCCTTCTCCCTCTCAGGGCCCGCCGGGACCCTCCCCCGCCGCGGCCCCCCGACGCAGGCCGCGCCGGGCCCGACCCCGAGCTCTCAAGCCACTCCCATGCCTCCTCCGGAGTCTGGAGGAAAGTGGTCTTCCCCTCCACAATCACTCGTAGTCTTGCTGGATAGAGCAATGAGTACTGTATCCCTTCTTCTCGTAAAGTTCTTTTAACGGCCAGGAAGGAGGCACGCTTGTTTTGGACCTCCAAGGTGAAGTCAGGGAACAGTGTTGCTTCGCCATTGGCCACTTTAAACGGACCCAATTCCCTGGCTTTCTGCAGGAGGATGTCTCTGTCTCTATAGTGCAGGAGTTTAGCAATTACAGCCCGGGGCGGTCTGCCAGGAGCAAGCGGTCTAGCCGGCACCCGGTGTGCACGTTCCAATGAATAAAAGGGGGTCAGGCATCCTGGTGCCACAACCGTACTTAGCCATTTCTCCAGAAACTCCACCATGTTAGTCCCCTCGACCCCCTCAGGGAGACCCACCACGCGAATATTGTTTCTCCTGTTTCTGCCCTCTGCGTCCTCAGCTCGCCGTTCGAGCTTCGCCACTCTGTCTGCCAGAGAGGTCACCTCCGCTGATACTTCTGCTTGTTTTGGGACAACTTCCTCTAGTGTTGCTTCTGCTTGCTTTACTCTGTCGGCCAATTTGTGGTGGTCGGCTCTCAATAGCCCCACCTCTATCGCCACCTGATTAATGTCACGCTGTAGAGTGGATTTGGTGTCTTCAATGGCACCCAGTATCTTGTCCAGGGTGTCCTGAACCTTGGTTTGTGACTGGCTCTGTGTGGTCAGCTCGTTGTCCGCCATTGGTATCAGTGTCATGGGTTCCATGGCTTTGTTCTTGTGTCTGCCCTTGGAGGGCATTGAATATGCAGAGGAGGGCGTCTCAACGAGGCCGGCGCGCTGTGCAGGTAATTATACTGCCTGCTGTTGGCCTGCCCGTTCACCCAATCTGTTGCCGTCAAGATCTCAGGTTCTGGTCGCTCCAGGAGGAGTCTCCGACACCATGCCAGTCATCCCCAGCTCGTTGGGCCACAGTAAGCAGGTGCGCCCAGGATCCTTGATGTCGCCGTGTAGCTCGTCTCCGCCGAGCGTCCTCACCAGCGGCGCAGTCGGAAACAAGGTGGTTTGGACCGGGCCGGGGGTGGTGCCTCCCCCAAGACCGCGTCGCCCTGCGCGGGAGGGGCAGCCGCGGCAGGCCCCCAAGGCCGCGCCGTCCCCAGCAGCCAGGAGGGACCCCCACCCCGGGCAACAATGGTGCGCAGTCTCAAATTTCAGGTGATAACAGCAATCAGCACGGGGCGGACCCTCGCCGCCACACCCCGCGACGGGCGATCAGTGTCCAACTTGAACCGTCCTGGGCGCAGGGGACCCCCCGCCATCATTCAGGGGGCACCCGGGCAACGACCACCGGCACCGCAGTCGTACGGCCCCCAGGGGGCACAGGAGAAGCAGGCTCCCTATCAGTCCTCCTCGGGGCGCCTCTTGTCCCCTTGTCTCCTCACCGTCCGTGCCCCCGCAGCCGGGAAGCACCAGGCCCCGCCTCCCGGGTGGGAGGCCGACTACACCCCGTCCGGCGTCCCCACTCGGCACTCCGATCTGCTCCTCACACCTCGGGGAGGGCCCGCGCACAGCCTCCGTGCCCTGCGCGGCACGCCGCACGTCCCAGGACCGCGGCCGCAGTCCGCCAGCAGGCCCCCGGGCACGATCCCCGCCGGGCCACACGAATCCGCAGGGGGCCACCCCCGGGGCAACGGCCCCTCGCCAGTGGCCCCGCCCGCAATCGCCGCTCACCTCCTCCTTCGCACCGAGCCAGCGGCACCTCAATTCAGCGCGGGGCGGCCCCGCCCGTCAGCCAGGCCGCAGCCGCTCCGCAGTCCCGATCGGCCCCGGGAACCCAGGCGCTCACCCCGGGGGCCAAGCCGCGCCGCCACCGTCTCCCCACGTCTTCAGCAGTCGTTACGCTCCACTTTGAGCGCGACACCACCCGCCCCAGCGCGTCTAGGCATACGTTTGAAGTCGGCCCCTCCGGAGCCGAGCGGTTAAGCGTGCACCATGCTCAGCTCCGTGGCCACGCCCCCGAACAGTCAGTGTCCATAGACAGAGGTTACGTGGCTGACATGTACGATGTCCTAAAGTATACTGAAATATGAAGAGGAGTTACAGTCTCGTACCTGTGTGTCACTGGAAGTACTGCGTGATGATGTTCGTTCTGTTGTCAATATCTTCTTCCTCTGCCTCCTCTTCCTCAGTGTCCACAGGCTCCACCTCTGCCACAAGACTATCACCAGGCTCATCCTCCTGCAGAAAAGGCACCTGGCGTCTCAATGTCAGGTTGTGCAACATACAGCATGCCATGATTATCTGGCACACCTTCTTCGGTGAGTAGTACAGGGAGCCACCTGTTAGATGGAGGCACCGGAATCTGGCCTTCAGGAGGCCGAACGTCCTCTCAATAATACGCCTAGTTCACCCATGTGCCTCATTGTAGCGTTCCTCTGCCCTTGTCCTGGCATTCCTCACTGGGGTCAGTAGCCATGAGAGGTTGGGGTAACCAGAGTCACCTGTTAGTCACACACTAACCCTTAGGGACTATCCCATACCTAGGCACCTACTCATACTGTGTGGAACCTTGGGCTCACCTATTAGCCACACCCGGTGCCTCTGGAGTTGGCCCAATCACATAAGGGATACTGCTATTGCTCAAGACATAGCCGTCATGCACAGAGCCAGGATACTTGGCATTCACATGGGAGATGTACTGGTCCACCAAACACACCATTTGCACATTCATCGAAGGGTAGCTTTTTCTATTCTGTACACTTGTTCATTTCTGCGGGGGGACAAATGCCACATGTGTCCCATCAATGGCACCAATGATGTTGGGGATATGTCCCAGGGCATAGAAGTCGGCTTTCACTGTGGCCAAATCCTCCACCTGCGCAAGTGTCTCAGCAGGGCAGACAACACCCTGCTCAACACGGTAGAAGACATTGGCTGAGACATCCCAGATGCCATGGCCACTGTAGTTTGGAAGGAGCCACTTGCCAGGAAATGGAGCACTGACAGGACCTGCACTAGAAGGGGGATACCTGTGGGCTGGTGGATAGAGGACATTAGTTCAGGCTCCAATTGGGCACACAGTTCTTGGATTGTGGCACGATCAAGTCTGTATGTGATTATGATGTGTCTGTCTTCCATTGTCGACAGGTCCACCAGGGCTCTGTACACTGGAGGTTGCCGCCATCTCATCATCTACCCCAGCGGTTGTTGCCTATGGAGGAGAACGGTGAGCAGAGGGTCATTTACCACATAGGTAGCACAACTGTGTCTGAACTAATGTTAGAGAATCCATGTGTGAAATCGTGAGTCCGTGTATGTGCCAATATGTGCTATGATGCAGTTAGGTGCCATGCCATGTGCATCCCTGAAATGGCGGCTGCCTGACTTGTGAGGAGGGACAAGGGGAAATGAGGTAACTGCGCTGGCGTTGTGCAGTTTCGCGGTAGGTGGTCGAAGACCGCTGCGCAACTCAGCATTGGTTATCATTGGGCCCTATGGGTTCCAGGAGCCAATGGCCATGTACGCCGGCGGTGACGGTACGCACCGCCGCGGACTTGACCACCATTTTCTATCTGTTCACTCACTTGATACCTGACCATCAACAGGATAGGACCTACACTGCAAGTGCTGCTGTGACCTGAGTCTGGAAGCGACAATGGCTACAGTGTCTGGGGAAAGGGCCCCTGCCTTGACTGCAGAGGAGTTGGACAAACTGGTGGATTGGGTCCTCCCCCAGTACACGCTTCTCTACAGTCCTCCAGACAAACAGGTGAGTACACTGTGAGCACGATGCGTGGGCAATGCCTGTTTGGAGTGGTGTGGATTCAAGCCACATGTTGGGGGCTGGGCTGAGTTCTGCATGTGAGGATTGTCAGTGTATGTGCGTCAGGGCATGGGTGGTAACTGGTGGGCAATGAGTATGACGGTCCAGACAGGTGAGTAATTTCCTTTCCTACTGTACTTTCCCTCTAGGTCAGTGCCCACCAGAAGAAGGGTATTTGGCGTGCCATCACCAAGGAAGTCTGGACCCTGGGGGTCTATCACAGACGGAGCAACCACTGCCGCAAGAGATGGGAGGACCTGCGCCGCTGGAGCAAGAAGACGATGGAGGCCCAGCTGGGGCTGGCCTCCCAATGTGGAAGGGTTGACTGTCGCACCATGACCCCCATGATGTTCCGCATCCTGGCGGTGGCCTATCTGGAGTTGGATGGGTGCTTAAGGGCATCACAGCAGCCACAAGGGGGTGAGTACAGTGTCATAAAGCTGACTCTGCGTGGCTTAGGAAGTATCTGGGTGGGGGGTGTGGGCTGTTGGTGCCCCTAGGCCAGGGCGGTCATGCCAGGGTAGGTCCCTTGTTTGCAGGCTCAGAAGCACCCCTACCCCTATGGTACAATTGGGCAGCTCCTAGTGTGCAGGGTCCTGTGAGGGTCAGGTGTGCATGTGTTAGCATTAGGCATTGTACCCCATGGGGTGGTGACTACCATAGTGACTAATTGGGCATGGCCTAGTGCATAGGGCATCTCAGTGTGTGTTGTGTCCGCCAACGGTAGTGGTGTTGCTGGCACTGACCATGTGTGTCCTCTGTCTTTCCCCTCCTTCTTGTTTTGTTACCCTGTCCTGGGGTGCATTAGCATCATCTGGTGGAGGAGCAGAGGCACCGGCGACGGAGGGAGCTGCATCCCACATGCCCAGAGGGTGAATCCATGGAGGGTGAAGGCACCAGTGGGACGGAGGGAGAGGGGAGCTCCACGACGGGGACAGGAGAGGATACCAGCGTCAGCGACTCCTCCTCTGATGGAAGCTCCCTAGCGGTGGCAGACACCTCTGTGCCCACCCCAACTACAGGTACAGCCGCCACCCCCCTACCAGCACTGCCCACCCAGAAGCCCCTCAGCCTGTTTCCCGTGCCCGCTCACCCAGGAGGGTGGGCATCTCCTTCTCCACAGGCACCTCAGGCCCTGTCCCAGACAGCCCTGCTGCCCTCAGTGAGGAGGCTACTGACCTCAGACCAGCATGCACACACATCAACACACAAAAGTGGCTCAGGAAAACATAAGCACCACACATCACACAGGCACTCACACAAGCACCATACCCATGCACACACACCAACACCCACTTCCTCCACTGTCTCCCCCTCCTCCACGTCCTCCACCTCCATCCCAGTCTCATCTCCACTCACACCTGAATGCACTACGTCATCAGCCACTACTTCCATCACCAGCACGCCCATCACAACTCACCGCTCATGTGCAATCACCCCCCCACTACATTTACACATCCCCTGTGTCCTCTCCCAGTGTGTCTGTGAGCCCTCCTCCCAAAGTACACAAACGCAGGCACACACCCACTCAACAGCCATGCACCTCACAACAGCCTCCAGCCCATGCACCTTCACCCAAACTCAGCAGACGTACATCTCCTACAACCACTTCCTTCTCCTCCACTCCCACCCCCCCTCCATCTTCCCGTCCCAGTGTGTCTAAAAATCTTTTCCTAGCTAACTTTAACCTCTTCCCTATACCTCCCACCTCTCGTCCGTCCCCTAGGGCCAGGATGTCTAGATCCCAGCCCAGCACCTCAGCCACCACATCTGGGTGGATCAAAGGGGGCACCTGTCAGAGCTGCCAGTGTGCCACCTACAGATGTGAAGGACCACCCGATTCCGCCACCTGCAAAGTTAAAAAAGGGGCCGGCTTCCAGCAGGGTAAAGTCGCACCACCCACCCAGCAAGGCCTCACCCAAACACAGAGAGGACAGTGCCAAGGTCCCAGCAGCGACTCCCAAGGTGGGGGAGGGACACAAGACAAAGAGCAAGTCACCCCAGGGCACGATGCCTCCTGGTGAGGGTCTGGTGACCACCATTTCCTCAGAGATGCCAGTGACCAGTACCCCAGTCACCACTGCCGCAACAACTTTCACCTGCACCGCCACCTGTACCGCCGCTGCCACATCAGTCTGCAGCATCCTCCCCAAGGATCAGCCATCCGAGGCTGCCAGAGACGGTATGGTGTCTCCCTCCACTACAAGAGACACCTGCACCACGGCCAGCACCGGCAGCATCTCTGCCGCAGACACCGCCGCAGCCACCGCCACCTGCACCACCATCTGCTCGCCCACGTGCCCAGCCGGTTCCACTATATCGGTCGTCAGCAGCATCACCAGTGGGCAGCCGTCCAAGGCTGCAGGTGACGTCCTGGACCCTGGACACGCCACTTGAGGCACCACCACCTGCACTGGCACGACCAGCAGTTGGCAGCCTAAGTCGCAGCAGGATGGAGTGTGGCTCTGCCTCCATGGAGTATCATGCTATCTGTTCCATGTACATCTCTTGGCTCAGACACCCAGGTGAGAGGATGTTGACTGCCACACCCCAGGTGCAGCATCACTGGGCACAATGACCCCTCAAGAACCAGTGGAGAGATGCATCCACTCCCCCCATCTTTGGCAGGATCAAGCACTCTGAGCACAAGGCCCCCTCCAGAACCAGTGGAGAGATGCATCCACTTCCCCTATCCGTGGCGGGATCAAGCACTCTGGGCACAAGGCCCCCTCCAGACCAAGTGGAGAGATGCATCCACTCCCCCTATCCTTGGCGGGATCAAGCACTCTCAGCACAATGCCCCCTCCAGAACCAGTGGAGAGATGCATCCACTCCCCCTATCCTTGGCAGGATCAAGCACTCTGGGCAAAATGCCCCCTCCAGAACCAGTGGAGAGATGCATCCAATCCCCCTATCCTTGGAAGGATCAAGCACTCTGGGCACAAGGCCCCCTCCAGAACCAGTGGACCATGTCTCCGACTTGAGAGACTGTGGCTTTGCACTCCCCAGGACCAAGCAGTGGGCATACACCCACTTGAGAGACTGGTTTTGCACTTCCCAGGACCAAGCAGTGGGCAAACCACCCACTTGAGAGACTGTGGTTTTGCACTCCCCAGGACCAAGCAGTGGGCATACCAACCACTTGAGAGACTGTGACTTTGCACTCCCCAGGACCAAGCAGTGGGCAAACCACCCACTTGAGAGACTGTGGCTTTGCACTCCCCAGGACCAAGCAGTGGGCAAACCACCCACTTGAGAGACTGTGGCTTTGCACTCCCCAGGACCAAGCAGTGATTATTAGATTTTCTCTTGCTATTTCTGAATGTTCCAATATAACACTGGTTAGACACATTTCCTTTTGTCCTTGCGTTCTTCCAGGGGGTGACGGGGTGTATCTGTATTGTTGTTGGATGTGTTTGTGTGTATGTTGTTCTGGGTGAGGGTGGAGGTGGGGGTGTTGTGTGCCGCGTGTGTGTGTCACTCTCTTCTTCCTCCTCACCTCCCCTGTGTGCTAGGTGCAGTACTCACCGTTGTCGCTGCCTTCTTTCTACTTCCTGGTGTATTAGTAGATACACCAACATGGGGAGGATCTGCAATTCGGGCTCCATGGCGTCCTGGTTCTTCGTGGAGTGTCGAAAGGTGAGTGGTTCCCCTTCGTTGTACTGTTTCCACTGTGCTTTTGATGTCGTTGGTACCGCCCCGGAAAAGCTGGCAGATTGGCCTCTCATAATACTGAGTGCGGTACATTGTCTTCCGCCTGTCTGTTGGTGGTGACTGCCGCAGTGTTTGTTGCTACCGCCGTGGCGGTCGGAGTGTTAAAGTGGCTGTCTATGTTGGCGGTTTCAGATTTGGTCATGACATCCTTTTTTTTACCGCTGGCCTGTTAGAGGTGTTACCACCACTTTAACATGGACCGCCAGGGTTGTAATGAGGGCCTTAATGTAGTTTCAATACGTTCTGTTAGGTTAAGGTCTAAAATATAACATGTTAGACTTTTCATCCTTGGCGTGGTTTTCCTTAACTTTTTGCCTCTGTTTCCCAGGTTGTTGATGTATGCTGGACTCTGATTTTGCTTTTTTTGTCACTCTGGGCACTTTACCACTGCTAACCAGTGCTAAAGTGCAAGTGCTCCTTTACAAAATGTGTATGTAATTGGCTTATCCATGATTGGCATATTTGATTTATTAGTAAGTCCCTAGTACAGTGCACTAGAGGTGCCCAGGGCCTGTAAATCAAATGCCATTAGTGGGACTGCAGCACTGGTTGTGCCACCCACATAAGTAGCTCTGTAATCATGTCTCAGACCTGCCACTGCAGTGTCTGTGTGTGAAGTTTTTAACTGTAAATTCGACTAGGCAAGTGTACCCAATTACCAGGCCTAAACCTTCCCTTTTCTTACATGTAAGACAACCCTAAGGTAGGCCCTAGGTAGGCCCAAGGGCAGGGTGCAGTGTATGGTTAAGGTAGGACAAATAGTAATGTGTTTTATATATGAAGGATGCCCTACTCACAAGATATGGTCTCACCCCTGAGCAGTATAAGGATAAGTTTAGGTCCTATAAGAAGAAGGAATCCCAGACATGGTTGGAATGTGTTGATTCTTATTGCAGGTCACTGGATGGTTGGGTGAAGGGCAGTAAGGTAACTACGTATGAGGGGCTTTACAATCTGATTGCTTGGGAGCACTTGTACAGTTTATGTTTTCTAGAGCTGCGCCAGCACCTGATTGACAGCAAGCTGACTGATCCCAGGAAGCTTGCGCAGGAAGCGGACCGCTGGGAGAGCACCAGGGTCCGAAAGAGGTATGGGGGAGACCACACCAAGGGTGGGCAGGGTCCCTCTCAGAAGAAAGGGGGGTTAAGGGTAAACAGGGGGAGTTCTCTAAAGGGCCCCAAACTGGTTCCCAGGGTAAGGATTCCCAACCGCCAGTGAGAAGAAGCCATGGTTCTCCAAAGGGAAGCCAGTGGCAGTTGGTCCCCCACATAAGTGTTATGCATGTGACCAGGTAGGTCATGTGAGGGGGGACCCCAAATGCCCCAAAAGTACACCGGCACCCACTGGTGCACCGTCCCAGGGTTTGGCCAGTGTAGCGCTTGAGGAGGAGTTGGTTCTAGGTGGGTGGGAGCCAGCTGAGATGACCCTTGTCTCACTAGGGGACAGTGAGATGGTCCAGAGAACCCTTGTGCCTGAGAACTCTAAGAAATACAGGCAGTGAGTGACCATTAATGGACAGAGGGTGGAGGCTCTGAGAGATACAGGAGCCAGTGTGACTACAGTGGGGAGTCACCTGGTGTCTGAAGAGCAGATTGATCCCCGGGTACTTCACCAAGTAGTTGCAGTGGACAACTCAGAGCGCCTGTGCAGAGTGGTGCAGGTTCCCTTTGAATGGGGGGGGGGGTTGCAGGTTCCTTGAAGGTAGCTGTGAGTCCAACCATGCCTGTTGATTGTTTGCTAGGCAATGACCTGGAGGATTCCCCTTGGAAGGAGGTGCAACACAGGTCGCACTTGGAGATGTTGGGTCTGCCTGGGTGGGTATGCGTATCCACCCAGTCAATGGCAGCCCGTCAGAGTGGTCAAGAGCCCCTGGAGCCTGAAACAGTGGCCCAGGGGACCACCAAGAAGAAGATGGCTGGGGGCGTGGGAATCCGGCCCCAGAAGTTCCCACGGTCTGGGAGGAGGCGGAGCCTGAGGGTGATGCCCCAGAGCCTACAGGGGAACAGGTGGCTGAACTGGGGGAGGTCCCTGAGCTGTTGCAGTGGCAGCAGGAATGGGGACCCACCAGGGAGGCATTCTGTGAAGCACAGAACGCTTGCCCTACTCTAGAGGGACTACGGCAAAAGGCTGCAGCCCAGGCAGCTGGCGAGGAGCCCAGTACTCACCTGATCTATGGGGGGGATGGCCTCCTGTATAGTGAGCCTAAGGTTCCTGAGCCTGGGTCAGCTTGTATGCTGGTGGTACTCCAGTGCTTCAGGGCCTTCCTACTGGGGTTGGCTCATGATGTGCCTTTGGCAGGACATCTGGGGCAGGACAAGACCTATAAGAGTCTTGTCTCCCACTGCTATTGGCTCTAGATGCACAATCATTCTGCTGCACACTGTAGGTCTTGCCCAACTTGTCAGGAAAGTGGCAAGAGTGGGGGAAATGTAAGGCCCCCCTCCAACCTTTACCTGTGGTTAGTACTCCCTTTGAGAGGGTAGGTATTGACATTGTGGGCCTCTGGACCCCGAGACAGCCTTGGGCAACAGGTTCCTCCTGGTCTTGGTGGACCATGCCACCCGGTACCCAGAAGCTATTCCTCTGAGATCAGTCACTTCCCCTGTGGTGGGTCGTGCACTGATGGAGGTTTTTACCCACATGGTGTTCCCCAAGGAAGTGGTATCTGATAGGGGTACCAGCTTCATATCCACGTATATGAAGTCTCTGTGGAAAGTGTGTGGGGTGACCTACAAGTTCACCACACCTTACCACCCCCAAAGTAATGGTCTGGTTGAGAGATTCAACCGCACCTTGAAAGGGATGATTCAGGGCCTGTCAGAGCCCTTGAGGTGGAAGTGGGACGTCCTCTTGCCATGCCTTTTGTTCGCTTACAGGGAGGTGTCTCAAAAGGGACTTGGGTTTAATCCCTTTGAGCTCATCTATGGCCACCCTGTGAGGGGACCTTTGAGTCTGGTGAAGGAGGCTTTGGAGAAAGCTCCTAGTAAACCCCCCCAGGATGTATTTAGCTACATGCTGGATTTGAGAAAACAGACTGCACGCTTCAGGAGTCTCGCACAGGAGAACCTAGAAGAAAGCCCGGAGGATATGAAACGAGTTTCAACCTGGTCAGAAAGTGTGGGTAATGGCACCAGTGGAGCCTAGGGTGCTCCAGGATAAGTGGACTGGGCCATTTGAGGTGGTGGAGCGCAAGAGTGAAGTCACCTACCTGGTGGACTTGCAGTCTCCAAGGAACCCTTCAAGGGTCCTGCATGTCAACCTCAGTTGACATGCACACTTTGAGCGGACTGAACTGTCCATGCTCCTTGCGACAGATGATGGGGTGGAGGAGGAGAGTGAGCTTCTTCCTGACCTCCTGTCTACAGGAGAGAAAGATGGGTCGGTGGAGGGAGTGATCCTCTCCCCCTACCTGACTGAGGAGCAGCAGGGTGACTGTCGCCACGTGTTGGGACAGTTTGACTCACTGTTTTCCCTGATCCCAGGAGTCACACACTTGTGCACACATGAAGTGGACACTGGGAACAGTACACCCAGTAAACAAAAAGTTTACAGGGTGACTGACAGGGTCACCCTAGGGGTTATTGAGCATTCCAGCAATCCTTGGGCCAGCCCAGTGGTATTGGTCCCTAAGGCTGCTGCACCTGGTGCCACTCCAGAACTCAGGTTCTGTGTGGACTACCGGGGAATCAATGCGGTCAGCAAGACTTACTCACACCCCATCCCCTGAGCTGCTGAGCTCATTGACCGGTTAGGAGCTGCCAAGTACCTCAGTATGTTTGACTTAACATCTGGGTACTGGCAGATTGCCTTAACTGAGGGCGCCAAGGAGACGTCAGCATTCTCTACCCCAGATGGACACTTTCAATTTAAAGTGATGCCATTTGGGATGAAGAATGCCCCTGCCACCTTTCAGAGGTTGGTCAACCAGGTGTTGGCTGGGCTGGATGAGTTCAGTGCCGCCTACCTGGATGGCATTACTGATTTCAGTTCCACATGGGAGTAACCCCTGCAACACCTCTGCAGAGTGTTAGAGGCCCTGCAGAAGGCAGGCCTCACTATTAAGGCGAGCAAGTGCCAAATAGGGCAGGGTTCTGTGGTGTACTTGGGACACCAGGTGGGGAGTGGCCAGGTGGCACCCCTACAGCCAAAGATTGATACAATTCTGACTTGGGAGCCTCTCAAGACCCAGATTGAAGTGAGAGCCTTCTTAGGTCTCGCAGGATACTGCAGGAGGTTTGTCAAGGGATATGGTACCATTGTTACCCCCTTGACTGAGTTGACTTCTAAGAAGCAACCCAGGAAGGTGATCTGGACAGAGGCTTGCCAGAACGCTTTTGATGCCCTGAAGGCTGCCATGTACACAGCACCTGTGCTGAAGGCACCTGACTACTCTAAGGAGTTTGTTGTGCAAACAGACGCCTCAGAGAATGGTATTCGAGCAGTACTCTCACAGCATAATGAAGAGGGCCTAGATCAACCCGTAGCCTTCATTAGCAGGAGGTTACTTTCCAGGGAATGTAGGTGGAGTGCCATAGAATGTGAAGCATTTGCTGTGGTCTGGGCGCTGAAGAAGCTAAGACCCTACTTGTTTGGGACTCACTTCCGGGTTCAGACCAACCATAGGCCCCTCAGATGGTTAATGCAGATGAAGGGTGAGAATCCAAAACTGTTGAGGTGGTCCATTTCCCTACAGGGGATGGACTTTACGGTGGAACACCGTCCTGGTACAGAACACGCCAATGCTGATGGTCTGTCCACGTTCTTCCGCCTTAGTGATGAGAACTCCCATGAGGTTGGGTAGTTGCTCCCCACTTTCAAATGGGGGGGGACATGTGTTAGACTTTTCATCCTTGGCGTGGTCTCCCTTAACTTTTAGCCTCTGTTTCCCAGGTTGTTGATGTATGCTGGACTCTGTTTTTGCTGTTTCTGTTACTCTGGGCACTTTCCCACTGCTAACCAGTGCTAAAGTGCAAGTGCTCCTTTACAAAATGTGTATGTAATTGGCTTATCCATGATTGGCATATTTGATTTATTAGTAAGTCCCTGGTACAGTGCACTAGAGGTGCCCAGGGCCTGTAAATCAAATGCTACTAGTGGGCCTGCAGCACTGGTTGTGCCACCCACATAAGTAACTCTGTAATCATGTCTCAGACCTGCCACTGCAGTGTCTGTGTGTGCAGTTTTTAACTGTAAATTCGACTTGGCAAGTGTACCCACTTGCCAGGGTTAAACCTTCCCTTTTCTTACATGTAAGACACCCCTAAGGTAGGCCCTAGGTAGCCCCAAGGGCAGGGTGCAGTGTATGGTTAAGGTAGGACATATAGTAATGTGTTTTATATGTCCTGACAGTGAAATATTGCTAAATTCATTTTTCACTTTGGCAAGGCCTGTCCCTCTCATAGGTTAACATGGGGGCTACCTTTAAATATGATTAAAGTGTAGATTCCCTTTGGGAGCGGATAGACATGTGGAGTTTGGGGTCTCTGAGCTCACAATTTAAAAATACATCTTTTAGTAAAGTTGATTTTAAGATTGCATGTTTAAAAATGCCACTTTTAGAAAGTGGGCATTTTCATGCTTAAACCATTTCTGTGACTCTGCCTGCTTGTGGATTCCTGACTGGGTCAGTTTGACAGTTGGGCTGGGTGCACCTCTCACTAGTCAGTGACACAAAGGGAGCTGGGGTGTAGTCTGCATTTCCTGGTGAGCCATCTGTGCTAGGAGGGAGGGGAGGAGTTGTCATTCACACCTGAAAGAGCTGTACCTGCCCTCACATAATGCAGTCTCCAACCCCCTGGTGAGTGTCTGGGTCCTGGCCTGGGCAAGGCAGGATTTCACAATCAAGAGAGACTTTTCTTTGAAGTAGGCCTACTTCAAAGGAGAAAATGGGTATGAGAAGGGCACTCAAAACCACAGACTTTAGAACACTTCTGGAAACCAAGAGGAACCTCTGCCTGGAGAAGAGCTGAGGAGCTGAGGAAGAAGAACTGCTCTGCTTGTGACTGTGCTTTGTGGAGCTATCCTGCAGTTGCTGCTTCTGCCTGTGCTAGAGGACAGAGATTGGACTTTGTGTTGCCTTCCTTCTTGTGAAGAACTCTCCAAGGGCTTGATTTAGAGCTTGCCTCCTGTTGTTTGAAGTCTCAGGGACAGCAAAGACTTCTCTCTGCCAGCACCTGGAGCCTCTGGAGAGACTCCTACTCTGCCAAGTGGTGCCCATCCAGTTCCTGGGACCCTGAGAAGAGAAGCTGGTAGCCCAAGAGTGAGAAATCCACGCACAGAATGCTGTGCGGGGACAAGATCGACGTGACTCCAATCTGGGGCTGGAAAATTGACACGCCGCCGGTTTCGCCGCTGAAAATCGATGCTTGCCTGCAACACGACCTGAAGATTGGCACACGGAGCTGGGGAAATGACGCGCAGCATCGCTGACAGAGGCTGGTGAGATCGCAAGCAACGCTGCGTGGTTTTCAGATCATCGTGCGGCTGGATTTCCGACGCAAGTGCAGCTGGGCGTGTAAAAACAGTGCAAGGCCTGCCCGGACCCGAGAGTGCTCAACGGATCGACGCACCGCTCTGCTGCGGAGAGAAGAAACGACGTGCCTGACCCGACGAAAGCCCTTTTTGACGCACATTCACCCGTGCGGGGTTATTTTTGACGCACCCAAAGTACATTTTCACGCTAACAGTGTTAGTGTGTGTTTAAAACTACATGATGAATATTTTCTATTTTTCTAAACCTGTGTGGTGTCATTTTGTAGTGTTCTCATTAAGTTACTGTGTGTGTTGGTACAAATACTTTACACCTAGCACTCTGAAGTTAAGCCTACTGCTCGTGTCAAGCTACCAAGGGGGTAAGCAGGGGTTAGCTGAGGGTGATTCTCTTTTACCCTGACTAAAGTGAGGGTCCTTGCTTGGACAGGGGGTAACCTGACTGCCAACCAAAGACCCAATTTCTAACATAACATAATATTGTTAACCCCTATATCTAACAAATAAATGTCTCCTCTCTTGCAAATTACGTCCACTACGTTTATCTTTATTTGAATGTTTGCCATCTCATCCACAATGGTATTTCATTTCACAACTCACCAAACATGTCTGAGGATAATGCTCAAAGTACAGCCTCGTGGCTGATGCTTACCCCGCAGTCTAACCACATTTTCAAAAATGCAAACATACCTTACAGTGTCTTTCAAACATTTGCAGGGCAATAGTTATACACCTTCCCACATCTCCACAACTCACGATTTGCACAAGTGTAAACAAGTCTCGGGTTGCTCTCTTGAACAATCCGTTCCCATGTTCGCATCTCTTGTGGGAAAGTTGCAGACTGGCTCTTTAGTCATCATAAAATTGCTCTTACAGAACAAGCCTTCAAACATCACAGCCGAATGCGGCTACACAGAACACAGTGACATCATTCATTCCATTACTTTTAAAAGGTTAGCCCTTTCGCTCCCACCTGGCATGGAGCCTGCTAATTATAGCAGGCCCGGCACACTCCAGCAGACTCACCCCATTGTCATGCAGCTGATTTTTACAGGAGACCTACAGATTTCTCACATCACTCATTTATAAAAAGTACATTTGTCAGGGACGAATCGATGTTTATGCACTCACATCCTGTTAATACCTATGTCCATGCATTTAAAAATCAAAATAAAGTTGCTTTAAAAAGAAAAGCCTATTGACATACTGTACAGAATACAGAATTAAAATAAATAGAGGTCTCTGTGACAAATGTGCTTGTGTGTTCGTGCAGCATTAAAATCATGTTTCCCCTGGGGATGAATCAAAGTCACATTAATGCTCATACTGACTGAGTTCAATATGAGTGATCTCTTGCAAGCAAGTGTGCAGAACTATTGCTCTAGTGATGTCTGGACCAGCTTGGTTATTTGCAGAAGGCAGCAGAGTATGTGTGGGGGATATGGGTAGGTTGAAGATGTTGCAAGCCTCTGTTGTGCCTCTGCTGATTTCCCCATGGGAAAGGAGGGGCCTCTTTGGGTTCCCAGATGCTTGACTTTCTTTCCATTATGGGACTGTGTAAAAGCCATCGCCGACTGGATGAGAGACAGCCGGCTAAAACTGAACTCGGACAAAACAGTGGTCTTCATCCTTGGGCCCACCCCCTCCGCCTGGGACAACTCATGGTGGCCGGCCACGCTGGGTCCCCCACCGACACCTACCGACAGCGCACGAAACCTCGGCTTCACCCTCGACTCATCCCTCTCCATGTCAAAGCAGGTCAATGCCATCTCCTCCTCCTGCTACAACACCCTCCGCATGTTTCGCAGAGTCTACAAATGGATCCCAACAGAAACAAGAAAAACAGTAACCCAGGCCCTCGTCAGCAGCAGACTCGACTACGGCAACGCCCTCTATGCCGGTATCCCATCCAAACTCCTACAAGCCTCCAACGCATCCAAAACGCCTCTGCCCGACTCATCCTCAACATCCCTCGCCACAGCCACATCACCCCCCACCTAAGAGACCTTCACTGGCTCCCCGTCAACAAGAGGATCACCTTCAAGCTCCTCACCCACGCACACAAGGCACTCCACAACACCGGACCAACATACCTGAACAGCAGACTCAGCTTCTACAACCCCACCCGGCAACTCCGCTCCGCCAACCTCGCCCTCGCCTCCATCCCCCACATCCGGCGCAAATCTTCCAGCGGAAGATCGTTCTGGTACCTCGCCGGCAAGACCTGGAACACTCTACGGTCTGACCTAAGACAGACCCAGGACCTTCTTTCCTTCAGAAGACTCCTCAAGACCTGGCTCTTCGAGCAGTAGCAGCACCCCCCCCCCTCAGCGCCTTTAAACCCTCACGGGTATGTAGCGCGCTTTACAAATATTTTGATTTGATTTTGATTTCAGTGGGATTAGGACAGAGAGTCTAACTTGCTGTGGTGAATGCTGGTGCATTTCACTGGCTTGACTCATCTCCATGGAGCTGCCCTTGGGTGGTGTTTGGTCCGCAGCACGCCTCTCTTGTTGTAAGCTGCCTAGTGTCTCCCAGTTGGACCATGGTGTGTCCAGTTCAAGGTTTTGATGAACTGCAGGCCAAGTGGCTGTTTTCTGATAAGGATGCCTTACCATTTAAAAAGAAAATCTGTTTACTGTGCATTTTACAGTGGCCTATAATTCAGACTGCAAATCAGAGACATATCGAGAGAATTACTGCTTCACAGTACGATACAAATCACACAACTGCAACACTGTTTACGACTGCAGTGGTTATGGTTATAAATGCTTGCAACAGCGAATATAATGCATCTGAGTGAAGGAGGTATGGATGACTACCTGAACACTGATAAAACGGAAACGTTTATAATAACAGTTGTTGGATCCAGCCCGCTCCTGCCTGGATGACCAGAATTAACAGCTCAATCCAGTGTGTAAAGGGCGATAGTCGTGGGGCCGAGTGTGCAAACTACGTTGCCAATGGTATGATGTGTTTGTCGAGCGTCGTGGTGGAGGAACGGGAGGTAGTCACTGCCATTTATTGAGAGGGATGGTCAACGCCGCTCAGATAAGTGTGCAGCTCCGCAAAGAGGATTTCCTAGCTATCCACAATAGAGTATTTGTGCAATAGAGCCTTGACCAGGCGTCCATGGAGAGCGTCCAGGCAGAAAGAGCGGGAGGGCTGGGTGATTTCCACCTGCAAGAAATCTGGCGCTTGGCAAGGAGGAGAGCCAAGTCTATAAATTATGTCACTTCCTTGTTCTTGTTTCAGCATGTCAGACCCACCAGGGACACCTTCCAGGTATTTAATGCATTATAACCTGTGCAGCATGTTATAAGATTTGTGATTCCTAGCCAGTACTTGGAGAATGTTGGGCATACCCGGAATATATGCAGGAGGCAGGTGTCCGGTGCATGACAGCGGGGGCAGTCAGAGTCTGTGAGATTAAAGTAGAGGTTGTTTTTGAGAGGGATGAGGTAAACCCTGTGCAGCACATAATACTGCATAAGCCTGAAGTGGGCATTGAGAGATACCATCGCAGGGTATGCCAGTATAATATGCCACTCCAGTATGGGGGCGATCTAAGTCAGTTTCCTAGTGTTGTCGCAGGGAGGTAAGAGGTACAGCGCTGGGGTGCGCAAGGAACCGGCTAACCATTGCATCAGGTAAGTGGCGGCCCATTACATGAATGTATTGTATTCTTAGGTGTAAGTCTGGATCATGCTGCATTACACCTCAACGCACCCACAGCGATCAGATGATGGAGCTGTGCAATAAGAACTGCCCGAAGGAGGCCAGTCTCATCTATGAGGTTCTCCATGGAGAGGAGTGCTCCATCTCGGTACAGGTCCCCTAAGGTGTGGAGCTCCACATCATGCCAGGGACCCAGTTCTGATAGGGAGGTTACTATGTTGCTCCACGGGGTGCCAAGGAGTGGCAGCACCAGAGCATATTGAGTTACTGAGCAAGTAAGAAAAATACTCTGTCTGTAGGATTTGTATGCAACCTGCGTCCTGGGGGACTGGGGCAGCAATATCTTGAAGTGCAGTTGGGATAAGTGTAGTATGTGGGGTAGATCTCAAGGTGAAGAGGCAGTCACAGTGTCCTCCAGCTGGTGGCCCACCAACCAGCAGCCCACCCACTGTAGCTGGGAGGCTGTAGGAAGTTGGCTCTGTATGTACTATTTCAAAGTAAGAAATAGCATGCACAGAGTCCAAGGGTTCCCCTTAGAGATAAGATAGTGGCAAAAAAAGATAATTCTAATGCTCTATTTTGTGGTAGTGTGGTCGAGCAGTAGGCTTATCAGAGGGTAGTATTAAGCATTTGTTGTACACACACAGGCAATAAATGGGGAACACACACTCAAAGACAATTCCAGGCCAATAGGTTTTTATATAGAAAAATATATTTTCTTAGTTTATTTTAAGAACCACAGGTTCAAGATTTACAAACAATACTTTAAATGAAAGGTATTTCACTTAGGAACTTTAGGAACTTTGAATTAGCAAAATATCATATACAGTTTTCACACAAATGGCAATAAGCTATTTTAAAACTGGACACTGCAATTTTCAACAGTTCCTGGGGGAGGTAAGTGTTTGTTAGTTTTGCAGGTAAGTAAACCACCTACAGGGTTCAAAGTTGGGTCCAAGGTAGCCCACCGTTGGGGGTTCAGAGCAACCCCAAAGTTACCACATCAGCAGTTCAGGGCCGGTCAGGTGCAGAGGTCAAAGTGGTGCCCAAAACGCATAGGCTTCAATGGAGAAGGGGGTGCCCCGGTTCCAGTCTGCCAGCAGGTAAGTACCTGCGTCTTCGGAGGGCAGACCAGGGGGGTTTTGTAGGGCACCGGGGGGGACACAAGTCAGCACAAAAAGTACACCCTCAGCGGCACGGGGGCGGCCGGGTGCAGTGTACAAACAGGCGTCGGGTTTGTAATGGAATTCAATGGGAGACCAAGGGGTCTCTTCAGCGATGCAGGCAGGCAAGGGGGGGGGGCTCCTCGGGGTAGCCACCACCTGGGCAAGGGAGAGAGCCACCTGGGGGTCGCTCCTGCACTGGAGGTCGGATCCTTCAGGTCCTGGGGGCTGCGGGTGCAGTGTCCTTACCAGGCGTCGGGTTCTTAGAAGCAGGCAGTCGCGGTCAGGGGGAGCCTCTGGATTCCCTCTGCAGGCGTCGCTGTGGGAGCTCAGGGGGGTCAACTCTGGCTACTCATGGGCTCGCAGTCGCCGGGGAGTCCTCCCTGTAGTGTTGGTTCTCCACAAGTCGAGCCGGGGGCGTCGGGTGCAGAGTGCAAAGTCTCACACTTCCGGCGGGAAACGTGTGTTCTTTCAAAGTTGCTTTTTTGTTGCAAATATGCTTCTTTCTTGGAGCAGAGCCGCTGTTCTCGGGAGTTCTTGGTCCTTTTAGATTCAGGGTAGTCCTCTGAGGCTTCAGAGGTTGCTGGACCCTGTGGAACGCGTCGCTGGAGCAGTTCTTTTGAAGTGGGGAGACAGGCCGGTAGAGCTGGGGCCAAAGCAGTTGGTGTCTCCGTCTTCTCTGCAGGTTGCTCCCCATATGGCCAGCAACATGTCTGGTGTGTGGCAGGCTGCTAAAACTAGTCAGCCCACACTGGTAGTCGGTATGGTTTCAGGGGCATCTCTAAGATGCCCTCTGGTGTGTATTTCACAATAAAATGTACACTGGCATCAGTGTGCATTTATTGTGCTGAGAAGTTTGATACCAAACTTCCCAGTTTTCAGTGTAGCCATTATGGTGCTGTGGAGTTCGTGTATGACAGACTCCCAGACCATATACTCTTATGGCTACCCTGCACTTATGCCCTCACCTATGGTATAGTGCACCCTGCCTTAGGGCTGTAAGGCCTGCTAGAGGGGTGACTTATCTATACCTATAGGCAGTGTGAGGTTGGTATGGCACCCTGAGGGGAGTGCCATGTCGACTTAGTCATTTTATCCCCACCAGCACACACAAGCTGGCAAGCAGTGTGTCTGTGCTGAGTGAGGGGTCCCCAGGGTGGCATAAGACATGCTGCAGCCCTTAGAGACCTTCCCTGGCATCAGGGCCCTTGGTACCAGGGGTACCAGTTACAAGGGACTTACCTGGATGCCAGGGTGTGCCAATTGTGGAAACAAAAGTACAGGTTAGGGAAAGAACACTGGTGCTGGGGCCTGGTTAGCAGGCCTCAGCGCACTTTCAAATCATAACTTGGCATCAGCAAAGGCAAAAAGTCAGGGGGTAACCATGCCAAGGAGGCATTTCCTCACAGAGGCCAGATAATAGCGCTCAAAATTTGGCACACCCAGACCGTCCTGATCAGTCTGGAGGTAGAGTTTGGCTAGGGCCACCCTATAATGTGCAGTGTATCATACAAAGTGACCAGTTATTTGTTCCAAGGTGCGGAAGAAGGTTTTGGCAAGATATAGGGCCAGATTTGCAAAGTAGCGTAAGAGACGCAGAAGTATTACCATTTTGGTGGGAGCCATGTGTCCTGCTACTGATGGCGGCAGGGTCTGCAGAATTCCAACTGTGCTCAAAGTGAGGTCACCACCCAAACAAGGTTTCTGTCTAGGAGGTCCACTCGAGTGTGGTAAATGAGCATTCCCAGATATCAGAAAGAGGCGCGCTGTCATTGCAAGGTATATCCTTGGACCTGTAGGAAAGGGTTAGGCATAGTGGCGAGGAGTGGAAAGGTGCACAATTTAGCCCAGTTAACCCTAAGACCGGAAACATCTGTGAACCTGTTCAATGTTTGCCTAGAGTAGCTTGGATATCACGGATATCTTTGAGGTATAAGAGCATGTTGTCCGCATAGAGCATACAGAGTGGAGGCCATTGTTAAGGGGTATCCCCCATTGGTGATTCTGCTTGCGTAGGATATAGACCAATGGCTCCAACACAAAGGAGAAGATCAGTGGGGACAATGGGCATCCCTGATGGTTCCCCTGTGTATTGGAGCCAATAAAAAGGGACCTGTTTTACCCAGGCCGAAGGGCAGGTATACAGGAGCTTGACCATATGGATAAAGAGGGTCCCCAGGCCATACTGAGGTAGCACCTCAAATAGGTAAGACCATTCCAAGGAATCAAAGTCTATTTCTAAGTTGACCACCAGACATCCCATGTGTGGCCATGCCACAGGAGCCTATTCAAGTACAGGAAAAAACTGGCGAGGGTTCAGAGAGGTGCTCCTGGCTGACATGAATCTGTTTTGGCCAGGATGCAATAGCTGCAAGACCAGTCAAACAGTATTTTAGTGAATATTTTATAATCTGTATTGTGAAGCACCAGTGGCCTGAAGAAGGCAAGCTCCTTCAGGTCCCGACCAGGTTTAGGTAGCGATATAAGTAGCACTTCAGGTAGAGTTGGTCGGACGCAGGTAGCAGGCATGGCTTCATCGTATATGATTTTCAGCTTATGGGCCAGTAGGCAGCATAAGTCTTGTAGAATTTGAGCAGTAGTCTGTCCGGGCCTGGGGTGTTGTCAGTGTGGAGTGCCTGAATGGCTTCCTGGATCTCAAAAAAGCATAATGACCCTGCTAAGTTCTTCCCTATGTTCTGGTGATACTCTAGGGAGGACCATTGTTGTCAGGAAGGAGTCAATGTCCTCTGTCATTGTAACAGATACCAACTTATACTGTGCTGTATGAATGCTTTGTGTATACGACTCTGTGAGCATATATCGGTCCCCTGATGCAGGCGGATGGAAATGATGGGCTGCCCTGGGTGTTCTAGTGGGTCAGCCACGCTAGCAGTGCTCCGGCCATGCCTGATTCATTGTGTCTTTGCGGTGTAAGCCACATGATTGAGGTATTGCAATCTCACTAGTAACTCAGTGAGTTTGTGTGTGACCTGCCCCATTCACTTCCTGCCCTTTGCAGTGCCTGTTTCTCAAGATGGAGCAGCATCCGCTCTATCTGCAAAACCTCACTTGCGAGCTGATGGGGCATGTCCAGGGCCTTGCCTAGGCAGTGACCTTTAATCACCACCTTAAAGGCATCCCACTCTATCAGATGGGTAGTGGCGGTGCCTGCATTAGTGTCAAAATATTCTGTTATACAGCTGTGTAGGAAAGTACCATCTTTCTTGGCATGTTACCCCCATTCTTACATGTATGTCAGTATGTTTTTGCCTGCCTCACTGGGATCCTGCTAGCCAGGACCCCAGTGCTCATAGTTTGTGGCCTGAATGTGTATACTTGTGTAGTGCCTAACTGTGTCACTGAGGCTCTGCTAATCAGAACCTCAGTGCTCATGCTCACTCTGCCTTTAAATTTGTCACTATAGGCTAGTGACCACTTTTACCAATTTCAATTGGCATACTGGAACACCCTTATACCCAGGTATACGGTACCTAGGTACCCAGGGTATTGGGGTTCCAGGAGATCCCTATGGGCTGCAGCAATTCTTTTGCCACCCATAGGGAGCTCAGACAAACTTTTACACAGGACTGCCATTGCAGCCTGAGTGAAATAACGCACACGTTATTTCACAGCCATTTTCACTGCACTATAGTAACTTATAAGTCACCTATATGTCTAACCTTTACTTGCTGAAGGTTAGGTGCAAAGTTATTAAGTGTGAGGGCACCCTTGCACTATCAACGGTGCCCCCACATAGTTCAGGGCCATTTACCCGGACTTTGTGAGTGCGGGGACACCATTACACGTGTGCACTACATATAGGTTAATACCTATACGCAGCTTCATAATGGTAACTCCGAATATGGCCATGAAACATGTCTAAGATCATGGAATTGTCACTCCATTCCAAATCTGGTATTGGGGAGCCAATTCCATTGCATCCCAGAGGAACCACTATGGACCCCCGGTACTGCCAAACCAGCTCTCTGGGGTTTTCTCTGCAGCTACCGGTGCTGCCACCCTACAGACAGCCCAGTCCCAGGAAGGTAGAACAAAGTATTTCCTTTGAGAGCAGGGTGTTACACTCTCTCTCTCTTTGGAAATAGGTGTTAAAGGCTGGGGAGGGGTAGCCTCTCCCCCCCTCTGGAAATGCTTTGAAGGGCACAGATGGTGCCCTCCTTGCATAAGCCAGTCTACACTGGTTTAGGGAACCCCCAGTCCCTGCTCTGGCGCAAAACTGGACAAAGGAAAGGAGAGTGATAACTCCCCTGTCCATCACCACCCTAGGGGTGGTGACCAGAGCTCCTCCAGTGTGTCCCAGACCTCTGCCATCTTGTTTCCAGAGGTGTGAGGGCACTCTGGAGGCCTCTAAGTGGCCAGTGTCAGCAGGTGACGTCAAAGAGCCCTCCTGATAGGTGCTTACCTGCCTAAGGGGGTCATTCTGACCCTGGCGGCCGGTGACCGCCAGGGTCACCGACCACGGGAGCGCCGCCAACAGGCTGGCGGTGCTCCCAAGGGCATTCTGACCGCGGCGGTTCAGCCGCGGCCAGAAAGGGTAAACCGGTGGTCTCCCGCCGGTTTACCACTGCCCTACAGAATCCTCCATGGCTGCGGAGCGCGCTCCGCAGCCATGGGGATTCTGACACCCCCTTCCGCCATGCTGTTCCTGGCGGGTCTCCCGCCAGGAACAGGATGGCGGTAGGGGGTGCCGCAGGGCCCCTGGGGGCCCCTGCAGTGCCCATGCCCATGGCATGGGCACTGCAGGGGCCCCCGTAAGAGGGCCCCGCAAAGTATTTCAGTGTCTGCAAAGCAGACACTGAAATACGCGACGGGTGCAACTGCACCCGTCGCACCTTCCCACTACGCCGGCTCCATTTTGAGCCGGCGTCCTGGTGGGAAGGTCGATTTGCCATGGGCTGGCGGGCGGCCTTTTGGCGGCCGCCCGCCAGCCCAGGGCAAATCCCAAAATACCCTCAGCGGTCTTTTGACCGCGGAGCGGTATTTTGGAGGGGGAACATTGGCGGGCGGCCTCCGCCGCCCGCCAATGTTAGAATCACCCCCTAAGTGGCCAATCCTCCTCTGAGGGCTATTTAGGGTCTCTCCAGTGGTCTTTTCCTCAGATAACGACTTGCAAGAATCCAGCAGGACTCCTCTGCACTTCTCTCTTCGACTTCTGCCAAGGATCGACCGCTGACTGCTCCAGGACGCCTGCAAAACTACAAAAAAGTAGCCAAAAGACTACCAGCGACATTGTAGCGCCTAATCCTGCTGGCTTTCTCGACCATTTCATGGTGTTGCATGATCTGGGGGCTGCCTGCCTTCACCCTGGACTGGAAGCCACAAAGAAATCTCACGTGGATTGACGGAATCTTCCCCCTGCTCCAGCAGGCACCAAACTTCAGCTTTGCCGGAACTCTGGGTCCCCTCTCATCATGACGAGCGTGGCCCCTGGAACACAGGTGGTGGACCTAAGTGACCCTGACTGTCCAGTGGTCTGACTGTCCAGATTTGGAGGAGGTAGGTCCTTGCCTCCCCTCTCCAGTCAGTAATCCTGTGCACCACGTGATCTGCAGCTACAAGGGCTTCTATGCACAATTCCAAGAAATCCTGCATGCACAGCCGAGCCTAGGTCCTCAGCACTCCGTCCAGCGATGCTAAGCTCCCTGAGTTGATCTACGGTGTCGTGGGACCTCTCTTTGCAGTGTTGAGATGACTGCTGTTTTCAGACTTCTTGAACCCATGTTCAAGGACTTCTGCGGGTGCTTCCTTCCTGCTTGTCGGCTCTTTATGTTGCTGAGGGTCCCCTCTGTCTCCTCTCCCAAGTGGCGATATCCTGGTCTTTGCTGGGCCCGGGCAGCACCCTTTTTCTCTAACCGTGACTCTTGCAGCTAGCAAGCCTTGTTTGAGGTATTTTGCCAAGGAAACAACTCTGCATCCTCAAGCACACCATGGGACATCTTCTGCACAAAGAAGAACTTCTTACCTCCTTTCGTTGTTGCAAACCCTGCAGCTTCTTCCAACCGGAGGTAGTCATTTTGCACCTTCATCTGGGGTTTAGTGGGCTCCTGCCCCCTCCTGGACACTTTAGCGACTCTTGGACTTGGTCCCCTTCCTTTGTAGGTCTTCAGGTCCAGGAATCCGTCTTTAGTGCCTTGCAGTCTGTTGTGGTCCTTGCAAAATCCTTTATCACGACTTTAGTGTGTTTCTGGGGAAATAGTAGTACTTTACTCCTACTTTCCAGGGTCTTGGGCTGGGGAATCTTTTACACCCTTAGTGTTTTCTTACACTCCCAGTGACCCTCTACACACTACACTAGCCTAGGGGTCCATTCATGGTTTGCATTCCACTTTCTTAGTATATGGTTTGTGTTGCCCCTAGGCCTATTGCATCCTATTGTATTCTACAGTGTTTGCACTACTTTCTGACTGTTTTACTTTCCTGATTTGGTTTGTTGTGTATATTTTGTGTATGTTACTTACCTCCTAAGGGAGTATATCCCCTGATATATTTTTGGCACATTGTCACTAAAATAAAGTGCCTTTATTTTTAGTAACTATGAGTATTGTCTTTCTTATGATATAGTACCTATATGATATAAGTGGTATTGCATGAGCTTTGCATGTCTCCTAGTTCAGCTTTGGCTGCTCTGCTATAGATAGCTCTATCAGCCTAAGCTGTTAGAACACTACTACACTATACTAATAAGGGATACCTGGACCTGGCACAAGGTGTAAGTACCATTGGTACCCACTATAAGCCAGGCCAGCCTCCTACAAGCTGTCCAAGGAAGCCCTGAATAATGGGTCTTCCACTGCTGTGGCTTGTAGGCACCAAGTGGTGATTTGGGGAGGGTTGTTGTCCCATTGCAATCACAAGTGTTGCGGGTTATGATCTGAGTGCGTCCTCCCTAGGTAGTCAATATGTTTTATGTGTGGGATTGAGTCTGGTGTGCTAACTAGGCAGTCTATTCTGACATGCAAGCTGTGGGCATGGGAGTGGTATAAGTAGATTCTAGTATGTGTGTAGCACAAGTGCCAAATGTCAGTTAAGCGCCAAAATTGTAACCAGCATGTTAAGGCCTGGCCATCTGAGATGACAGTGGTGTGGGGGAGCGCAGGAAGGATCGGTCTAGGTTTCCAGTAAGCATACTATTAAAGTCTCCTCCTAATAATCAGGGGAGACCACCCCAGTGCGATACGCAACCGGGCAGGACCTGTTTAGTGCTGGGAATATGATTTTGCTGAGAAACAGTCAGCCCCCTCCAGTGAGCCTTCTACAAGGATGTGCCACCCCTCTGGGTCCACTACTGTACTGTCTGCCACAAATGGCACCCCAGCCTTGATCCACATCAGGACCCCATGTGCATCAGTAGAATAGTTAGTAAAGTATACTTTCCCCTATCGCTTCTGCAACCACACTGCCTTTATCTCTGTGAGGTGGGACTCTACAGTAAGGCTATGCGTGTCCCCCTTTGGAGCATGTAAGAGTATACTGCCCATCAGTGAGAAGGGGAGTGCATCCCTCAGACATTCCACTTTAGTATATTAGTGTTAGTTGACATGGTGGCTGTTAGGTGGTTGAGCTCTGGCATCAGTTGGAGGGTTGGGGCCAGGCTCTTGTGGGAATGGGCATGCTACGCTGATGCAGGCAACAACTCTGAACCAATGTAATACAACAAAGAAAAACATGCAATACCTTTGGGAGCAGAGATAAACATATGAACTTTGTGCACCAGTGCAGGTGTCCTGGCTGGGGGTGTGTGGCAGTGTGCATAGTAGGTAGGTGCATTTATCCCTCTGCTTCTGGAGAGTATGCAAGCCCCTATACGTCAGACTATTTTGTGGTGTGTATCATGAGACATACTGGCCAGGAATTGGTGCATGTGGGTGTTTGTGACCCCTATCGATGTCAGCCCGAAGGTATGGGTGGGCGACATGTGCCAGCATTGCTGCTTCTGTCAGTGAGTCCATCTGTGGGGGCTTGCCCCCCGAGGTGAGCAGCATCTGGGATGTCGCACTCAAATTCCCACGCCTCAGTGCTAATGTGTTCAAGTCAGAAGGAGGACCAGTAGGGCCGCAAAGCCATCCTATTCCTGGTCAAGCAGTTATGAGTAGATTGCTGCATGATAATTCCCTTTCCCGGAGCTACCAAGGCCATATGGTGAGCGTTGGCTCTGGAATGGGCTGGGGGAGGTGCAATTACACATAACAGTGGTGCCCACCAATGTAAGGGCAGTCCCGCAAGGGCTGCAAATGAAAAAGAATATACGTGGTTAATTACAACAATACAGCCTAGTGAAAGGTCTGTGTCTGCAGGTGTCTCCGAAGACATTTAATGGAGATCATCTATACTTTGCGCCGTTACATTGGGCAGCGTGCCAGGAGGACAGAAGACATGGAGCTGACATCGTTGGTAGACTTAGCAACCTCCCAGATGGTGTTCGAAAGTGGGGCAGGGTCCTGGAGTGCCGCGACCTCCTGCTGCACCATCCTCTTCTCCTGTGTACCCTGTTCCAGGTAAGGTGAGTGGGACATCTGGGAAGTGATCCGCTGTCGTCAGGCCCGCAACCTTGCCTGGTTCCTCTAGAAGGACGTGGGTTATCAGTCGGCACACCCGACAAGGGACCTCCGTGCCATTCTGCCTCTCCACCCAGTCCCACGCCTCCTTTGCGTCCGTGAAGAAATGTGACTGCCCATTTGCTTGGATCCGAAGGCAGAGTGAAACAGGAGTGAGTATTTAACATTAGATTCATGTAGTCTGAGTTTGACTGCAAGGAAAGTATGGCATTGTCATTGGACTGCTATTGTATAGTCTGGGAAGATTTCTTGTTTACAGGATTCCCGTAAGATAATGTCTCAGTCTTTGTAGTGTAGAAGGCGGGCTACGAGTGGTCTGGGAGAGGCACACAGAGAGGATCGCTGCACCGGCACCCGGTGCATCCACTCAATCTAGAAGAAGGGCGAGAGGACTGAAGCGGGATGAAACTAGGAAACCATGATTCCAGGAAGGCTGCTGTGCCCTGGCCCTCAGCACCCTCAGAAAGGCCCACAATGCCAACGTTGTTTCTGCGCAAGAGCAACCATGGCATCCTCCTCTCTCTCCTTTAATATGCAGACTTGGCTTTGAAGTGCACATATTTGGGTCTGTACCTCCTGAGTATGAGGTTGGAGTGTCACCAAGGACTGCTCCCCTGTGTACATCCTATATGCAAGCTTTCAGTGGTCGTTCCTCAGTAATGTGAAGTCCATCACTACAGTATCTATTTTGTTCTCCAGGGACACACAGGATCTCTCTACACCTGCAAGAACTATGTTCAGCTTTCCCTCTATTGAGATGGACCCAAAGGAAGTACCTTGAAATCGGCAGCCTATGTATCTGAAGTCGACAGGGTCTAGGGACGTGCCATCGCAGATTGGGCTCTGGAGTGAAGATGCCCCATGGTCGTCGCCTCACTGACAGCTCTGTAAAGGAGATGAAGTAGAGCAACCCCAGGAGTTCGACCCGCTTGTGAGTGCCAAATGGGGCTGATCCGCCTCGTAGGATAAGCAGCCCAATTGCTTACGTTGTTTGCGTGAGGTGACCCAGTACCACTGAGGAAACCCCAGCAGCCAAGTCACAGCATGCCCGCGGCCAGGCCAACCACAGTATTCAAAATGTGAAGGCAGTCAATCCCAAGTGATGGGCATGCTTGCAATTGCAGTGTAGTTGATTTGGTGGGGGGATTTGGCTCTGAAGAGGAAAAATTGGGGGTGCATGAGGCTGGGTCTGCCAGGGGGGAAGACCCGTGTCTTGCTTGTTGTGGGCTGCTCCTGCTCTCCGTACAAGCCCACCAGCTTTGGTCTGTTCTGTGGGGGTGCTGGTCTAACATCCCACATGTGGTTAGTTGTCCCCCTGCAACCTAAGCCCCCAGAACACTGTGAAGCTTTTAGGGTCAAACCTCCATTGTCTTGTAGCCAGGTGGGGCTCTCAATGTTACAGACAGCACATGAGACCTGCAGCAGCTCGTCCCAAGTTGCAGCCCCTCAACATTCCAAATCAGCACCCCAGGCCTGGGTGTTCGGTACGTCAGAGCACAGGGACCCAGTTGTTCCTTTAGCTAGGTGTAGCATGGCTTAAGCCCAGGGGTCCCTAGCGCCCATCAGCCCCACTGGGCAGGTAACAAAAGCAGCCAGCCCTGTGGCCCAGGGCACCCTCTTAAAAGGCCACACTCAGAGTAACCAGGCCATGTCCACGCAGCGGGGACAGAGAGGGCCACTTCTGTGCCTCCCAGGCCTCCATATCAATGTGTCTAAGGTGCGTGCCCCAGCATGAACGCCATTCTATTGATCTCCTGAGGCACCATCAGTGAGTTTACAGTCTCCCAAGTGGCGCGTTCAGATGCCTGGGTTCCGCTGGGAACCCCAATGCAGTGTGGTCAGCACAGAGCGGGGCCCGCCACTAGCATCTGTGGCCCTGGGATGTCACCTGGGCTTGCCTTACTGACTCTCCTGGACCATCCCAGTGTCTACAGCAGCTCCTTCTCAGTGGGGGCCAGGATTGTCATTCACTGCTCGCAGCTTGCACCATGGCACCTGGGAGCAGACTGCTTCACTCCACATGGCGTTCTGGGACTAACAGCTAGTTCGGCCACTGTCAGGCTGCACAACCCCCGAATCCAGATTCCCTGGTTGTGCCATTGTCCCGCGCATCACCTCCAGGCAACGAAGGAAGCAGAGATGGCAGCGGGGAGCAGGGGTTTAGTGACGGATGCGGGATCGGAGCTTGGAGCTCATCTAGTGAGCATCTGCTCTCTTGGCTGCCATAGCCACGCCCCAGCAGGATGCTTTATCATGACACAACAACACTACCATGACCCAATTTTAGTGATGGCCTCTAGCACTCTGAGACTGTTTTCAAAATTTTTCCTAGGACTCGTTTTGGCTTCTCGTGTGGCCCTGTCCATTGGTGATCTAGTTCATTGGCGTCATCAGTTAATACCATTTTGAAAATGGAGACAACTATAGCCTGCGGTTCTACAGTATCTCTGATCTTTGAGCCAACGTTGGTACAATACTATCTGTTAAGCAGCCTACAATGACGTAGAGCAGGTTGACTCATTCAGTGCGTGCATTGTCATGACGATCAGACCCAATTCATGCAATAGCTTGCACCCAGAGCATATGCTGATCCCTTGCCTTCTGCAGCCAACCACTTCAAGGGTCTGTAACTTTCATGTCATTGTGTAGTGGTTTTTATCCTTGAATTTGTAATTTAATTCCAATTTATTAAATTGCAATAACAATTTGGTGGTTTGAAATGTCTTTCCATGTCCAGTTCCAAATTATTTGCATTGCTACTACATTTGACATGGTTTCTTTTTTCGCTACTTTGCACCCTTCCCAACTTTACACTGGGCCCAATGTGTTAAGCTGCTGCAATGGCTGACTCCAAGTGCACACACAGTCACACCTAAACCCTAAGAAACATGATGCATGCTATAATACATAAAATAAAAATAATTTTGGTCCAACATTTTCAAAATGCAAAAAAAGGAAAACCACTCAAAACTGCATCACACAACATTCAGATAACATTGTAAAAGAACTCTGTTATTCATATGATCTCTGACCACTACTTGATACTAATGCAGTGAAATTCAAAACAAAATACTACTTGAAAATACCTAAAGAAGCCAAGGCTCACTATTTAATGACTTCCAGAGCACAGATGACAGACCATGAAGATGAAGTTAACCATGTAAGTTCACCACCAAAGGCCAAACAAGTGTCTTATGAAATGAGAAAGAGGCTTGTATCGCAAACTTGCCAGCTCATTGACCTGGTTTCATAACTGTGACACCTGTATGACCACTATTCCTGGCCCCTTGATCTGCCTCCATAAATAATTGTTCCTGTAAATTTTCATTTTTGATTTGTGTTTTTGTATCATTAGAGAAGTAATTTATCTTGGGTAGACATTGCTAATCCGGGCTGATTGTTCTGGATGACTTTTTGAAAAATTACGGATGTATTGCAGTGGCAATGTAATATTTCACGAACCATGAGTCCTATATATTTCGTTTTGGTGTTAAAACATAGATTTTGGGGTCAAGTAGTCTTTTAGTGACAGATAATAACTCCTCATAGTAACCCTTCTGCTATTTTTCAAAATGGTGGCCCTATAATTATGTGTTTTAGCCATCATTTTTAACTTTATTTTAATATTATTTTGGTTTCAGGTGTTTCAGTGATTCCAATACATAAACCTGAACAAAGGAGGTTGTAGCATAGGATCTTTACCTCCTGACAGAGTGTTGCTAAGTACACAATTTGAGGACTCCTTCAACAAAGAAAAATGTATCATACGCCTAACTAATCTGAATGAAAAACTAACATCAACTGGGGCAGGAAAGTAGAGAGTTCGAGATGCTGCAAAAATACGGCAAGACTAAGGCCCCCATTACAACCCTGGCAGTCGGTGATATAGTGGCGGTAATACCACCAACAGGCCAGCGGTAATAACTTTGAAATTATGACCACAGCGGAAACCGCTCAGACAGACAGCCACTTTAACACACCGATCGCCAGGGCAAAATGAACAGGCACCACGGCGGTAACCGCCTACAGCCAGGAGGAAGACAATGTTCCGCCCACTGAACTATGAGACACCAATCCGCCACCTTTTCTGGGGCAGTACCAATGCCATCAAAAGCCTGACGGAAACAGATTTCAGAAGTCAAAGGACTCACCTGTGGAGACTCAGGGAACAACCACGACGCCATGGAGACCGAGTTGCATGTGCTCCCCATGATCTTCTACCTTCTGCTCCATTACAAACACCAACGCCAGCGAAGACGACCACGGTGAGTACTGCTGCCTAGCACACAGGGGAGGGGGAAAAAAAAAGAGAGTGACACACACACGCAACACCCCTCACCCTCAATGCCATACACATAACCAGATGCAGTAACATTACATATACACCCGTACCCCTCAGGAATAATGCAAGGACAAAAGGAATTGATTAAAGTGAGTGTAATAAGATAAAATACTGTAAATACGTGCATGAAATTAAAAAAGTATATACATATTTACAAATGTAGGGACACTGCCCAGTCCTCAATGTCCGTGGGACACAGGGCCACATCACATAGTCCAAGACCACCCCTTACTCCTGCAACGAGGGAACACTGCAGGGGCATCAGGTCAAAAATAGACATACACCTCAAGGGGATGGGGAATGGGGGGGCACCTCAGCCCGAAGATGGTACAACGCCCCTGGTCCTGGAGGGGCCAACGTGCCCTGTGCTTGGTCCTGGAAAGTGCAAGGCCACAGTCTCTCAAGTGGTTGATTTGCCCACTGTTGGTCCTGGGGAGTGCAATGCCACAGTCTCTCAAGTGAGTAATTTGCCCACTGCTTGGTCCTGGAGAGTGCAATGCCACAGTCTCTCAAGTGGGTGATTTGCCCACTGCCTGGTCCTGGGGAGTGCAAGGCCACAGTCTGTCAAGTGGGTGACTTCTTCCATTGGTTCTGGAGGGGGTATTGTGCCCAGTGAGCTTCAGCCTGTGGAGGATCGGGTGAGTGGATGGCTTCTCCACTGGGTCTGGAGGGGACATTGTGCCCAGTGAGCTACTTCCTGTGGAGGATGGGGTGAGTGGATGGCTTCTTCCACTGGTTCTGGAGGGGGCATTGTGGCCAGTGAGCTACTTCCTATGGAGGATGGGATGAGTGGATGGCTTCTTCCACTGGTTCTGGAGGGGGCATTGTGCCCTGTAATGCAGATCTTGGGGAGTGCAAGGTCACAGTCTCTCACCTGGGTGTCAGACCCACAGGATTTGCAGGGGCCAGGCCGCACAACAGCCCATGGATGCAGGGCTACACACTGCCCTCCGGCGGTGACGGCTGCTCAGTGGTGGTAGTGGTGGTGCTGCAGGTGGAGCTGGCAGTGGTGGGGGGAGGCTCCAGCCCTTCCCCTGCAGCCTTGGATGGCTGCCCACTGGGGCTGCTGCTGCAGAGAGACTTACCAGAGTCCAGTCCTCCTCCTACTCCTGCCAGGCTCTCAGGATCCATAATTGCCAAGACTTGCTCCTCCCATGTTGTTAGTTGTGGGGGAGGAGGTCGGGGTCCACCGCCAGTCCTCTGTACAGCTAGTTGGTGTCTTGCTGCCACGGAACGCACCCTCCCCTGTAGGTTGTTCCACCTCTTACTGATGTCATCCCTTGTTCTGGGGTGCTGTCCCACGGCGTTGGCCCTGTCCACGATTCTCCGCCATAGCTCCATCTTCCTAGCAATGGATGTCTGCTGCACCTGTGATCCAAATAGCTGTGGCTCTACCCGGATGATTTCCTCCACCATGACCATTAGCTCCTCCTCAGGGAACCTGGAGTGTTGTTGTGGTGCCATCGGTGTTATGTGACTGGTGTGGGTGAGGGTGTGTGGGGTGATGTGTTGGAGTGTGTGATGTATGGTGCATGGATGGTGTATAGTTGATGATGTTATATGGCTCTGATTGTGAGGGTGCTCTTGCTACATGTCTCTCTGGTGGCAATTCTTTCTAGTCGTAAAGGACTGTGGGTAATGTGGAAGTGTGTTTTATAGTGGTGTGGGTGTGGTGTGTGTATGTGTGTCAGGTGTGTGTAGTTTGAATTGTCCAATGTGGTGTAGTTTTGTTTGAGTGTGTGTATTTTGAGAGCAGTGGTATGTACCACCAATGGTTTACCGCCATTGAATGTCCACTGCGGTGATTCGTGGGTCATAATGTTATGGGCGTAGTTCTGTTGGCGTAACAGTGTGGGTTTTGCTGCCGCCAGTTTATCACTGATCTTTGGGCTGGCGGACTTGTGTGTGTGGCTGTATAGTGACGGATTGGTATGTGTGTGTCATGATATGGTTGGCAGTTATCCGCGGCGGCGGCGTTATGTTGGCGGCAGTCGGCATGGTGGTAAGTGGGATTTACCGCCAATGTCATAATGAGGGCCTAAGTTCACAAAAGATTGAAAGTGATGGGTGAAGAAGATCAAACATTTTATCATTGTAATAAGTGCTAAAAAATAGCAGAACCCAGTAAATCGCAACAAGAATCAGTCTTTTGAAAAAGTGATGACAGCCAAACTCAATGTCCATCCCCTTAGAAGTTTGATGGCTACCCCTCATCCACCTCCAACAGCTGATCAGAAAGCAGAGGATCTTCAATGTGTTATCTGTGGTTTAGCCAGAAACAGGGCTAAAGGGATTAATGAAAGAACAAAGTACAGAGTATGTGAGTCTCAAAGGGGAAATATGTTCTTATCTCCAGCTACTGTCTTCCAAGGTGACGTTTTCAGCTGAGTAGCTGATCTAAATAGTGAGGTGAATGTATTTGCAGCAGATTTGTATGCCCACCTGAACTGCATGCATGCATTCATTTGAAAATATAAATGTGCAATGAGCTCCCAACAGCAACATAACCGCCAGCCTTCAGTAAAGTTTGCACCCTTTGAAAAATTAAATGAAGTTTTAAAGCCACTCTTGAGTGCTGGTTACGGTTTCCAACTCAGTGAAATCAGGGAAATAACAGTCAACATTGATGAAACTGTATTGATCCATAATAATGAAATTAAGATTTTTCTGGTTCGAATGTACAGGGACAGAATTTGTTGTTGTTAGTTTAACAAAAAGAATGAGCCACTTAAAGTGTTCTCAACTGATTTGACTCCTGAAGTTCTTGCTGCCAAAATAAGATCCCAGGATGCAGTAAAATCAGCAGGAACCATTTAAAGAAATATCCTGAAAGATTTAGATTTTGGAATTAATGACAAATTTTGTGATGTCCCAGAGCCCTGCAAATCATGGGTGTCAACAAGAATGGCTGATGTTATCTTAACATTTTTTACATCATTGTTTAACATCAGCAAAGCAAAACTGTTACAAACTAAAGTTCTTGAGTTCGGAACAGAAGCCAAAAACACTGATGATGGCTTTGAAGATATGAGTGAAGAACAGAATACAATCACATGAATTGACAGGCTAATGCTCTGTAAATGTGTTGTCTTTTACTAATCATGTTTTATGAATTACATCACAGCAAATAGAAAACTGTGCTCCACATGATGACTGCCCATGCAATCTATGAGAAGTGCAAAAGTAGAGAGGTAATCACTTAAATGAATAGGACTGGTGTATCAACAAGTTATAATTATGTAGTACGGAGCGGTACTTGTTAGCAGCTCATGCTGTAAAAATCTTGTGAATCCAACAGCACACCACTTCCAAGTCACTTTACCAGGAAAGTATTTGCTGCTCTTGATAATTTTGATTTTGAAGACAGCTCTTCTTTGTCTGGAACATCCAGCACACATCATACTGTCATGGTGCTTTTTCAAGACTGTACCAATGAAGTTGTTGCTGGAAAACAAGCTGTGTCAGCTGTAGGCATAAACAAACAAAGCTGCAAGCTTATAACCTAACTGCCTTGCCAAAGTGCGCAAAATCACTAGGAGCCATCAACATGCCCCAGTCTACCAGAAAGTTTCAAAGTTTGCTGCGGACATGGATCTTCTTCTATCTGATGCTGCAGTGTGCAAAGCTGATGTAACTGAATTTATCAACTTGCTTATTCGGAGGATGAATAAAAGACAGTTCATCTGTAGACTGGAGTTCATGCTCTGATCTCCCAGAATACAGTCCGCTGAAGAAGGTTGGGTTTTTACAAGTAATACCATCTCCAGTCACAAACCACGCAACAGTATACACTGCTCTAGAAAAATTCCAAAATGTGCGTGCTCAGCTTGAAAAACAGCCTATCCTGCAATTTTCTGCGATGAACGTGTTTTCCATATTGTAGCTGACATTTTTATAAGCAATCCAGTAGAATTTGATGATCTTTTTCCGTTGATGGGTGGATGCCACATGACAAAAGTTGAATTGCCGTGTGCAAAAAGTTATCTCAGTGAACGTGGCATAGACGATGCACTTACTGAGGCTGAATTCTTTGAAATCAAAACTGTCCAGTCAGTTTTGAGCGGAACTCATCATGCTTATTTGTTACAAGGTATGCTCTTCATATCTGAGACTACAGAAACATTGCATTGGAATGCTTTCTGGAACAATAATGGCAAATTAGGTTCTGTATATCTTATCTCAGTAGTGAACAAGGCAGAGGGTGCACTTCATTCAAAAGACATAATGCAAAGCAAGGCAATATTCAGTACACTCTGTTCAAAATCAGAAAACCTGAAAACCAAGGCCCGTATTTATAGTTTTTTAGCGCCGCATTTGCGCCACTTTTTGACACAAAAGCGGCACAAACTTACAAAATACAATAGTATTTTGTAAGTTTGTGCCGCTTTTGCGTCAAAAAATTACGCAAATGCAGCACTAAAAAAGTATAAATATGGGCCCAAGTTCGTAGAGTGTAATGAAGAAAGTGAAAAAAAATCTGAACTTTACAAGTACTTGGGAAATGTTTTACACATGATACTTCTAGTGAAATACTTGGTTCATGCTGATCCGGAAGGTGATTGGGAGCTGCATGTAAAGACTTTAGAGTCACTGAATATTGTGATTTGCAAATTCTATTTCATAAACAACCTGAGATATGGGTCCTGGTATTTGGAAAGAGTGAATTAGCTAGAGGTGGAAAAAACATACCACTAAGGAAAAGTAATCAAAGGATGTTTTGTGGTGAAAGGCAGAGAGTGACGTTTCAATGCTGTGGCTTCAGATATGAAACTGGAACAGATGATCCAGAGATCACAGAAAAGCTCCAAGAAAATTGTTAGTCAGACAGATAAAAGTGAATATGTTGCTAAATGGCACCATGAAGTCCTTTATATCTGCAACGTTTTCATAGAGATGACAATAAAAAAAATAATGGACCATGGTTAAACTGTTCCTCACCACAAACTTGTGGGAAAGAGAAGGAAACTGTTTAATAAACATGTTGACAGTCTTCTTCCTTTCATGCAGCAGCAAGGAAACCCCTTTGAAATGACTGAGCCTGTGCGACTACACAACTTTTTGACCAAACAATATGTGGATAGCATTATAAAGACATGTCTATTAGATGTTCTGGAACATGGACCAAAACTATACTGAAGCAACAGAGATTTGCATTGAAAGAGAAAAAGCTGTTTGACATAATCACTAAAGATAAACTTCTAGCCTTTAATTGCTGTAGTAAAAGTTTCTTCTAACCAGCCACTACGAAACAGGTAACAAAAAACAACTTTCGCAAGCACATAGAGAGATGACTGTAGCAAAAGAAAGGGGTGAATTTATTAAGGACATTCCATCGCATGATCTTCTTCCAACAAATGCATTATTTGATGGAGATGCTTCAACCAAACCAGTTAAGCACAAACTCGTACAAGAGCTCAACAAAACCTTTCACCTGAAGAATTCCAATTCGAAAAATTGTCCTCATTGAAAATAAAGTCAAGGATTGTCAGAATTATGGCTACATTATGGAACAGGCGAGAAAAGACACTTACTCCTGCTTCACATTCTGTACAAGAAACTTGACCCAGAGATGCCCAGTGTTCATATTCTTACAGTTGATGACACCAGGAGCAAAATTGGAACAAAGCTTAGAGCTTTAACTTCTGAACCTGTGAAGTTTCTAAAATATTTTGCTGAGACAGAAGAAGAATGTGACTTTAAAGACGTAGAAAAATACCTTGTGCATGTGTGGAAAACAAGTTTTGACTGTCACACATTTGACGATCTTCGGTACAGTGAGTTCGAGAGATCAGTCCCGCTAATTGACCTCCCTCTGACGTCAAATTCTGTTCGTCGACACATTAAAAGAGTGTTCTACTTGATCAGAAGATGTTTAAATGTTTTGGATCATGCATATGTAGAGAAAGATCTGTGTGAATTTGGTTGGGAAGAAATTTCTAAAGCCTGTACCAACAGAACTTACACGTACATGTACTTGCACAACCTGTGCAACAAAAAGATATCCCTGTTGATATGCTCTTCTCAAATGTACAATATTCAGCAAATGTTCCACGAGTGATTGCCAAAACAAAGAAAGTGATCCAAGAAATTGTGTCTAAAACATGAGTGCTAAACATTTTTTTCATATTCAGATTGTAAACATTGTTTGGTGTATACATAAAAGGATTAAAAACCATTATTATTTGTTTCATTTCTTTATATGGCTTTTCTGCCTCTATTATAGCCGCCATTTTGAAAAATGCAGGAGGGTTGCTCTGAGAAGTTATTTTCTATCTCTATAAGATTAACTGACCCCAAAGCCTACGTTTTGACAGCAAAATGAAGTAGATAAGTTTCATGGGACCTCAAATATTACATCATCACTGCAACACATCTGCCATTTTTAAAAATGTCGTCCAGAAAAAGTCAGCCCGGATCAGCAATGTCTGCACAAGCTAAATTACTTCTCTGATGATCCAAAAACAGAAATCAAAAATGAAAATCTCTGAACAACAATTTTTTTACAGCGCTATTTAAGGGGGCCTGGATTACAGTGGAAACCACACAAGCTGACAGAGGCTGACAGAGCCAATGCTTAGAGTAGAATGTCACATCTAACTGAATTGCACAATTACATTATATTTCACATATTTAAAAAGCATTACATTTCACTTATAATTACATTTGAGGTAGAGGGATATTTTAAGTGGTTTATTTATGTCACACAAAAATCATCAAACCTGAAAAACACATTATAAAAAACATACATTCTAGACCATGATCTTTTGCCTTTCTTATTTCTGAGCTGCAAAACATAGGGTATTATTTAGTTGCCTTCTACTATTTCTCTCATTTTTGTTTAGTTATCAAAAACTTTTCTTGTTATCTTGTATTATTTTTTCTTTATCTACATCATGTGTGGGAGAAGGATTCCCAGATAATCAGACACAGAATCACCAGTTATGGTTGCTGAGATAATTAGAGTAGAGCCACAGATTTATGGAAATGTTGATTGAAGTACCACCATACCCCAGAAAAAGCAAATTTGAGAGAGAATTATCACAAGAGTAAATGTTGTATATAATAACAGGCACTCACAGGAGGAGATTAAGAAGCACTGGCATGATCTGAGGGGGATAGTATTATCCTGGCCTCCAAAAGCCATCTAGAGTTCAGACAGATGGTGGTCCTCCCAGGCCAATGGATCTCTTGCCCTGGGTGGAGAAGTTATATGGAATCCTAAACACTGAAGGCTGCATAGGAATCCCTGTGGACTGGAGACTGATAAGTACAGTCATTTTATGTTTATGTTTTTATTATTATTCTACTAGATGTTAATGTTTTCACAAATTTTACGTTAAATGTAAAGGTCCAATAGGACTTAAATCTAACAGTTATTCTTAAATCTGAGCTTTTATTTGTCATTACATATTAGAATGTTTAAAGTTTTATGTATGGCAGTTTACATTCTATCTTGAGTCTGTCTTAAGGACAGTTCACAACCACGTCAATTGTGTTAGTGGTAAGTGACTACGGGCCAGATGTATGAAACTTTTTTGCACTCGCAAATGGTGCGAATCGCAAAATTCGGCTGTTTGCGAGTGCAAAAAAGTGGTCTGCGATGCATGAAAGGCATTCGCAGACCAAAATTAAGAAATCGCAAAAATTACGTTTTTTTGCGTTGCGACCTAGTTTTGCGAGTCGCAATTTGCGATTCGCAAAATCCACATCGCAAGGAGATGCAGCAAAAAAATGCAAATTGCGATTTTTCGCAGAATGGCATTTTGCACATGCAAAATACCATGAAAAGAAACCAGGTGGTAACCTGGTGCAAAATTTAAAAATGCATTTAAAATGCATTTTTAAATTGTACATGTAAAGCACACATGCCCTTTTGGCATGTGTGCACCTTACATGTCCCCCAAAAACGTTTTGGGGTGCAGGAGAGGGGGCCTTAGGCCCCCACCACCCTGGGGTTTTGCATTTCCAAAATTGCGATTTTTGGTTCAGAAATCGCAATTTTGGAAATGCAAAAAAATTGCAGATATGGGCCAACAGGCCCATAGCTGTGGATGGGGCCGGTATCGCAATTTGTGATTCGGTAATAGCATTTGCGATTTTTAAGAAATCACTATTACCGAATCGCAAATGTGATACATGGCACTTTGCGAGTCCGAAATAGCGATTTCTTAAAAATCGCTATTTTCCGAATCGCAAAGGGCCGTGATGGTACATCTGACCCTACATCTCTCATAATGCATCATTTTGGATAATGTTTATGTGTGCTATGGTACACTTTCACCATACTATATGTTGCACTGATAACAGATCTAGGGAAGTATGATAGTCATCTAAAACTCTATGGCCCATATTTATACTTTTTGACGCTAAACTGCGCTAACGCAGTTTAGCGTCAAAAAATGTTGCGCCGTCTAACGCCATTCTGAAGCGCCATGCGGGCGCCGTATTTATGGAATGGCGTTAGCCGGCGCTAGCAGACCGGCGCTGCCTGGTGTGCGTGGAAAAAAACCACGTAGACCAGGCAGCGCCGGCGTAGGGGGAAAATGGCGTTAGGGCGTCTTAAAATGGGGCAAGTCATGTTGAGGCAAAAAAATCGCCTCAACCCGATTTGCGCCATTTTTTTCGACGCCCAGACGCCATTTAAATGACTCCTGTCTTAGTAAAGACAGGAGTCATGCCCCCTTGCCCAATGGCCATGCCCAGGGGACTTATGTCCCCTGGGCATGGTCATTGGGCATAGTGGCATGTAGGGGGGCACAAATAAGGCCCCCCTATGCCACCAAAAAAAATTAAAAAATATAAAAAATTATACTTACCTGAACTTACCTGAATGTCCCTGGAGTGGGTCCCTCCATCCATGGGTGTCCTCCTGGGGTGGGCAAGGGTGGCAGGGGGGGTCCCTGGGGGCAGGGGAGGGCACCTGTGGGCTCATTTTGAGCCCACAGGCCCCTTAACGCCTACCCTGACCTAGGCGTTAAAAAGTGGCGCAAATGCGGGGTTTTTTGACCCGACCACTCCCGGGCGTGATTTTTGCCCGGGAGTATAAATACGACGCATTTGCGTCGCCGTCATTTTTTTTAGATGGGAACGCCTTCCTTGCATCTCATTAACGCAAGGAAGGCGTTCACGCAAAAAAATGACGCTATTTGCCCATACTTTGGCGCTAGACGTGTCTAACGCCAAAGTATAAATATGGCGTTAGTTTTGCGCCGAATTTGCGTCGAAAAAAACGACGCTAATTCGGCGCAAACGGAGTATAAATTTCGGGCATATGTACCTTCTTTAGAAAGCCTTCATGTAGGAACCTGTATTACTTCTTACTGTCAGCTCACACTCTGCAATGTTAAGCTTTGTACTCTGTACTCAATGGGGTTTACAGTTGGATTCAAAAACTTAGCTGCGTTCACATGTTGTCTGTATTCCTTTCAGTTCATGCTTAATGTTATACATAGAGTACAAAAATATTATGTACGGCATTATGCCAAATGTTTTAAGAGAAAGGTTGATGTGTAAGAAACCTTAACATGCTAAAACACAGCACTGATACTTTTATGTAATGATTTACAAATGTGATGATATATCAACACTCTTTGCATCTTGATGTTATGTATGTAATGTAGTTTTCTTTAGGTACTTCATCTCAGTCACACTACCTAAATGTTTATGTAAGGTCTAACATATTATGTTGTGAACTCTTACTTAGGAACACCAGGAATAAACATTTTTACCTCTAAGAGTAAGAGGTTCAGCTTTGGATGAAGCAGTTAAAGGCAAAAGATAGAGTTATGTAATCAATTTATACACAGATTTGTTACTAGTCGTTTTTGCCTTTTACATTGCATGACCATCAGCTAGAACTGAAGTCCATGAACCATTTGCAGATAGCCCAGCCACCATTCACTCTACTGCAAAAGCCTTCAGGAGAGACACAAATCCTGCTGGTTCAGATCCTGATGAGGAGCAGTCTGGCCCGTGAGGTGTGTCTCGGCAGGTTGGTAGGGTGAGCCTCACTAATACTTGTACTACTAGTAATGTAGTGCCTGCCCTTTCTCAACAGCCTACAGTTGACACTGCTCCCTCTGGCCCACCAAATGTCACTACCTCTGTAGTGTGCACCCCAGTCCTGGCTTCTGTTTCACCAACACCGACAACATTTTCAAAGCCCACAGAGTAGTGGGAGTAGGGGTGAGGCCCAGTTGGGACAGCTGAGTAGGACCACTAATGCTCATAGGTTTTGTAAAACTTTGCATCACACCATCAGTGAACACCCTCCAGGCACAAAATAAAGATAGGCCAGGTCAAAGGGCCCCTTCCAAGAAAAATAAAATCAGCTCCTGGGGAAGTGAAATTAGTTGCATAGGGAGCACACTGACCTTATGGAGAGGCAAACATTTATCTTGTACTCTATTTCTGTGGTAGTGCAGAATGGTTTAATGACATATGTAGGGCAATCCGAGATATATCCCTTTATGAGGACCTCCTACATCAGCCAACCCACCACACTCTTCTCCAAAGAGGGAGCACCTGCATCCCTTGGAGCCACCTGTCATCATCCCAGGCACTGCAACTGTGGATACATAAGCCACCTCAGGAGGGGGTCTTCAGTTGGACCAGTGGGAGAGGATTCCACCAAGATCATCACTGAGAGCTGCAAGACGTAATTTTCTTCTGTGCGGCACTACCATTCACTTTTGGGGCACTTTTTCAATGCATTTGCCTTATGTTTATAAGTTGTATTGAGTGTTTAGAATTCAAATAACTGTGTCTTTAATTTGATGATTTCATTCCATCATACGTGTCAATTCTGTGTCTGAAATATAATTTGTACCGTCATTTTCATTTGTTTATCTGTAAATTTCATTCAAATATGTTTCTTTTTTATTTTAGTTTTCAGTAAAAATTGTATTGCCTTCTATATTTACTGTTATCTTTCACAATAATAATAAAATCATCAATATTTTCAAGTTAAAATATAGATTTAGTAAATATAACAAGCAGAAAATCATGTGTTCTTTATGATTTAAAATAAGTAATTGATAAGACAGAATTTAGGTACATATCATGCACATAATATATGTGTACATATATGAACATTAGTACCAGCTATTACTGAAAACACATTGCAATGTTTCAACCATGCAGTAAATGTTTTAAGCAAAAAAATTACAAAGTACCACAAAAAGACGCAAGTTGTTTACATTCTACATGTGTACTTTGTAAGTTAAGCTTCTTACCCAATTCAAGAAACACCAATGATCCATTGTGCTAGAGAAGATGACAGTGACCTAGAACAGAATGTGCATGATCCATTTAAATGTATGATTTTATACACTTACAAATAAAAACTTCTTATCATAGGACATTAAGTATTATTTTTACAATGGTCCCATTTACATCTAACATTTATAGAAGATACATCTTGCATATACAAGGTATGCTACTGTTCTATGTAACAAACATAAAAACACAAACACATCACCATGTATAACCACCTTCAGTGTACATCATAGGCAATGGTCACCTGAATGATTTCCTACAATTGTCTTACACTTTTGTAAACAAAGACTTATGTATGTACATTTACTGCTACTTACCCTCATGAGAAGAAATTGTCTATGACATCTTGCCTCAGATCATTTGATTGTTTCTCACCACTGTCATCTCCATTTAGCAAGTCATCAATATCACCCTGGACCTCCTCATTGTAGTCATCATTTGGGATGAAAGGGGTGTTCCTCCACAGTACCATGTTGTACGGAATACAGCATAACATGGTTATTTGGCTCACCTTATCAGGTGAGTAGAGGAGGGCTTTTAGGAGCCCTAAAGCATGCTCCACAGGCCTCCTAGTTTTACCACATTTCTCACTGAAGTGGACTTCCCCTGGTGTTCTTGGATATCTCAGTCAGTTTGGATAAGCTGAGCCTTCTTAAAAAATACAAACAAAATAATGTTACATTTACATTTAACATGGTAATCTCTGAGAATTAATTCCTTGAATTGGTTTTATACATTTTAACATATCACTCACCAACAAGCAAGGCCCTCACATTTACAAGTTGTGCTATTTGCTGTTGTTTGCTACTACTGTGCTATTGTGTAACACAAATTAATCATGAGTAGATCCAGGAAAGGGTGCACACATGCTTGAGATGTAAAGATCATGAATGCACATAACTTGCACACTTATTGAATGGAAATGTTTCCTGTTGTAGTTGACTTATTCTCTTTTGTCTGGTAGAATCAAAGCAATGTGTGTTCCATTAAAGGTACCACCACATGTGGTACACCACCCAAGGCATAAGAGTCTGGTATATTGGTGATTCATTCTGCATTCATAGGAAATTTCATAAAACTGTTCCTGTGGCTCATCATCACAGTAAGAAATTACTGTAGCACACCACTGAAAGTTGCTTGTGACATTTCATTACAATCTCCTATTGTGTACTGAAAAAATCAAGTGGCCGCAAAATGTAGTACTACCATAGGTTTTGCAAGTGGTGTAATAGCCGTTGGAATTTCATTAAGAGGCAAAAGCTGAAGCTGAAGACATAAATCCATTATGGTTGGGTGGTTCAGTTCATATTTTTTGATACTGTTTCTTTGTTGCATGGTGTCATGGTCTGGCAATGGATAGAACACTCTTGGTGTCCAACCTCTCTCTCATTTAAATACAGACAGTTATGGCCCAAAATCACAATATGCACGTTATGACATTTTTACACATGAATTGTATGTGTAAAGTCTGAGCATAACCAATGTGGAATGTGGCTGCACAATATTATGGGAGTGAGACGTAAATTCCAGAAGATGATTTTCTAAGCCAGCTAGAGCCCTGCAACCACCCAGGAATCAGAAGAAAAAAAACCTCCAAGTGACAAAAGCACCCACGGAAAGGGAAACAGGAGAAAAACAAAAAATGGCGTCCAGGGTTACTTCATGGTAACTGTATCAGTCTATGAAACTGTGGGTTCCTTCAGTGTTCCAGGATCACCATATAATATAATAGACTTTAGGGCCTTCACTATTAAAACATGAGTACTCTTGTTGGTGACCTATCTCCGCTTGAAGGGTAACTGCACATGTTCTTGAGGAATAAGTATTTTACATGCAGTGATTGGTATGTTGCATTATTCTTTTTGTGTTTTTAGAACTGCATAAAAATGCTGGCAACTATGATAATATTTTCTCAAATTGAGCTAATCTATATGTACATGTATTTGAAACGAGTGGATATATCTGTTATTTTTGTAGTACTATATAGAGATCCAGCATCAATGAAAAATATTGTGCATGAAAAAGTGGTTTTGAGAGGAAGGCATTAGGCAAATATATACACAGAAAAAGTATGTTACTTTTTGTAGTCTGTGTAGGTTATCTCTACTAAAATCTCCCCGCAAATATGGATGCTGTCAACCTTGGAAGTGTGTCAAAAACGTATTCTACCACACAATGCTTTTAGAAATCACATTTCTTCACGTGCTGAGCTCAAAAAAGAGTATGGTCACAAAAGACTGGTATCAAGTTCCTTTATGAGTGTGCTGGAAGGATTTGTAAAGGTAATTTGTAAACAGAATATCACCACCACACCCATCCAGGAAGGATGGTTCATTGTGTCTACACATAAGCCACATTCTAATAGCTCTACTGAGTTAATACACCAAGAACAAATGCCAGACTATTCACACTCAACTGACAGACGGCGCATGCAGCAGGCACCAAATGGTTAGGACAAAGAAGATTTTTCTTTAAGACCTATTTTGAGATCTTTGAGTCAACATCCAACTAACCATTAAAGTGGATGTAGCATTACCAAAAAGGGTATAAACATATTGCCCTACCTGTTTACTATTCAAATTATATTTAGTTTTTTTATTAGTTAACACATGTTGGAGGTAGGCCTTAAAGTACTTAAAACACATTTAGCAGTTCTAATATACCAGGATATTTCAAAGTTACAAATACATGTCCAACTTTGTATTCATACTGCATCCTTGCCTTAAGGTCTATTTAGCTCCAAACCTCTAGGGTGAGTTATATGTCTTAAAAGGAAAGATTTGGGGTGGACAAAGGTTAAATATGGCAATTTGCATAAAATAAATTCATACAGGTTGGGATTGTAGTACTGAAATATGTTTACAAACGCTACATAAGTGGGTGGCTTTATAAGTGTTAACGGACCACTGTCAGTATATAATTTACAGCATCTAAATGTATCTAGTACCACTTTACTTGGGATGCATAAGTTAAATAAAATGTAACAACTGTATATAAGCCAATGTTGGCAGCTTTCAAGGACAGTGCACAAACATTTCAGCACTGGTTAGTGGTCGCAAGACACATAAACAGGAGGGGTGAAGGCAACTTATTTTGGGATGAGCCTTCAGAGAGGGTAAAATCAAACACTAAGATATAAGTAATAAGATAGTCCCAAAGAGAGGCCTGGTGTATAGTTGCCTGATGTTTCAGATAATAATAGGATTGGAAACAACGAATGACCTATAATTATACTATAGCATACTCCTATCTCAAAATAACACATATCATCATCTGCCTTCTACATACACACTTTAAATAAAATCAGTACATAACTATCCAAGTGCAAAACAAAATAATATTTCAGAAACCTAGATGTTTAGTGGTGTGTATGATTGACATGTTATTCAGAAGTTGATTATTTCAGTTGAAGTACAATAGGTACATAGAATGTGTTTTTAATATTCTGATTCAATATACTGTTGAAAACATTCTCAAAGCCTTCCCATAGCAGGACTGTTACCTCTTTATGAAGTATGAAGCATGTATATTATATTGTATGGTATGTGGAGTGATGCACTTACAAGGAATGTGTACATAATTGTGATAGAACTATAGGAAGATGGCAAAATACATTGTAGTATAATAATGTATGAAAACATGCCTAGTGAGGACCTGTGTTTATATGGTTAACATATGTGTTTCCTCCACATACAACGCATAAATGAAAGTACAAAAAATGATCTGTGCATAGGTAGAAAATTGTTGTTGAACTATTGCTCCAAATATGAATGTCCTGATGTTGATGATGGTGGATGCCTTACTCTAACCAAAAAGTTCCAGATAATCTCAAGCAAAATACAAGTGTGTTATATATTTGGTAGTTGTTACACGGCAAACACCTTGTTGGCCACATATGTATACTAATAACCTATCCAGAGTGTAACCAAACAGTCACTTGTTATTATTAAATTGATCAATATTTAGAATATAGAGTGATGATAAGATTTTTGAGATAGTACAGGTTCATTACTTAATAGTTAAAGACTGTGCTTCAAAAATACTCAAATTTATATAAATATTGGACATATAAGTTCATACATTTCTTTTTTTCTTACAAGCATCCTCCTGAGCTAGCGAATGAGATGTTGGCCAAGAAGAAGGGGAACCAGATGGCTGCTGGGAGTTGAAAGGCAGTGAACAGAAACTGAGGGACCCAGCGACACAGAGGGGGATGAGGCTGGCGAGGTGGCCACCACATCATCTATTCAGAGGCCTCCACAGCACACCAGCCCCAGGTGGTAGCGGATCTGAGACTGTGTCATGGACTTCCTATATCATCCACAACCACCAACACAATCAGCACCCTCCCCCCTCCTAATGTAGGTCAACACCCAGTTCCTAAAAAGGCTGGGATCTCCCTGGCCCCAGGCACCACAGCTTCTGTCCACCCAGTAGTGATGTCTGAGGAGACCCTTGAATTGTTGAGAAGCTTCTCTATAGGACAGACCACGCTACTGGGTGGCATTCACGGGGGCTGAGTCACAAGCTCACCCAGTTATTGGCCCTCCATGATTGCATACACTGTGCAGTATGGCCTGCATCAGGTCCCCCTCAGACATCACTACCTCCGACCCACCACCACCTGCCCCTTCCTTTCAAGACCCTTCCTCTTCCCAAAACCATCCTCCAGTCACCATCACCCCACCAACAACCTCAACACAAAACCCCAGCAACATACTCACACACAGATACAAACATGCACACTGGTACACACACAGACACTCCAACTTAAAGATACAAATACAAAAAACATACACATACAGACACTCAAAATAGCATCACACCTTTCACCACCACAGACACATCTAACACACACAGTCTCACTACACCCATGGATCTACCATTAATAAAAATATTCAGACTGAATCCCACAACCACACCCTGAACCCCAACCACAACTACAACCACAACCAAACACTCAACCACAACCTGAGCAAAACACATGCCATCAAACAAACCAACAACTCCACAGAAAGCCACACCCTCACCAAAACACATACCATCACCCAAACCCACAACTCCACAGAAACCCACACCCTCACCAAAACACACTCCACCCAAACCACAGACTCCACATTAAAACATTAAAACACACACATAGCCACAACATCAACACAACAACTTCACCCAAATCCAAACCATCACCCATTGTACAACACACACCCAAACCCACATCCAAATCCACAACCATTAACGATCCAAACCCTTAGAAACACACTCAACCTCACAACACTCACTTCAACAACCACAGCAACCATCCCAACACCCTCTGCCTCCCAAACACCCACTACACCCACCCCATCTACCCTTACACCTCTCTCCCAAACCACCACTACTCCTCCAAGACTCCATACGAAGCTATTCACCTTCCCTCCCCAATAATTGGTTGAGGTGCCTCACTTACACCCGCTCGTGGAGTGAAACAAGCCACTTTAAGAGGAGGAATTAATACTATGTACCAATTGACCTAGGAGTCAAGACATGTAACTGGATGCTACCTTATAAATATTTGTAAATTTTGTTTGTTTGGAAAAAAATGCATTTCATGTTGAAAGAAGTATCTCACTTGTTAATACAAATTATTTATTTTGAACATGATTTGTTTTCTGTGTAACACACATACAAGGAAAATATGTATTCTTTTTTATCACAGTAACAGTTTCTACATACAAACGTTTGAGTTGTAATTAATGTAAACTTCTATATATAGTCTTTCAACTAAATAGAAATCTCATAGCAAGTTAATTACACATAAGGCATTATTCGTTGAGGTGAATACAACTCTAATTAAACTACAACCACAATCCTTGGGTGAGATGACCAACACTAAATGGTTTAGGATAGGCATCATTTTAATTGTGCCAAATACAATTTTCAGTTTTAAAGTGAACAGAGACTGGAACACAACGCAATAAATATCCCACACCAAGTTTTAAAAAATAGAGTAACATATATTACATTATTTCACGCCAAAACAAATTAAATCCGATAAGTGGAATCTAAATTATGATTTTTTGTAACATTTTCACTATCTGTTACCTCTCCAGCACAATGTAATACACATTGTTGTGAACAGTGAAGGACTGAGGGATTCTGGTGGGTGTACTATCCCTCCACCCAGAGTCCCATTCTCTTCCGAAACCTTCCCCAGCAAGGAATGTTCCCCAGTGTGGCACTCATGTATCAGCTAGTGCATAAAGACGTATCTGATATTAGCAAAACAGCAGGATTGGATTTGTAGAAAAGTCATTCTTTTTGCCTGATCACCTTCCATTTTTAGATTGATGCTGGTGTTTACTGTCTCTGAAAGCACTCCGGGCTCTGCTAAGTAGGCCCATGCTCTGTCCTCAAAGGTATTTGCTGATTGGTATAATTCTAACTGGTAAGGATAGCCTACCTCTAAGTCCCTAGTATATGGCAGGGCATGTAGGTTTAGAGACCCCAGTGGCATGAATACCCTTAAGTGTACATTCCTTTGGTGTCTGATATAATTTTCAAAACCAGGCCCGCCTTGCAGGCTGCTTTTAAAATATAACTGTGTCCAAATTCGACTTTGGAATTAAAAGCACTTCCACAGTCCAAGAGTACCTTTTTACTACTTTTGAGCCACCTCTAAGGTCTGCTCTAGGTGCCCCAGGGGTAGGATGCATAGTTGTTAAAAGCAGGTATATTATAGAAGATGGCTGGTAAGAACACCCCACCTATTGTAGTGCTACTAGATCCACAGGCTAACATAGGGAGGGCTTTCTTAAATTTAATGAAGTCTAACTTTGGATTGGAGCAGGGTAGACCTATCATTCAATATATCAAATTAACAGTTACGTTAAACCCAACAACTTGCCAAGGTTGGAAATAACATAACTGTTGCAGGAAAGTAGCTTTAGAACTTACCCCTGTAGCAGCCTTTTCTGATTGGTCAGCCTTTGCCAGCCTGAGCCAAGCTGCCACCTGAGTAGGTGTGAAGAGGCCTGGGGCTGCAACAATACAGCCATTTTGTGAGAGGAGAGGCAAGGGAGAGGAAGATAGATTTCAAATGCAGGAGCCTCTACAGAAAACAGATGTCACAGGACCCAGACCCCCTGTTGGAAATGGTCCTTTCTGCACGGTTATCCTCAAACCTTTAGCCTTTCTCCTCATATTTTTCTGACCCTCTTTTTGTTGGCTTTAGGACTCTGGCCACTTTATCACTGTTGACCAGTGCATGTGCTCTTTCCCCTTAAAACTTGATTGGCTTACACCTGTTTGGCTTAATTAATTTACCTATAAGTCCCTTGTAAAGTGATATTCCATGTACCCTAGTGCCTATAAATTAAATGCTACTGGTGGGCCTGCAGCGCAGATTGAGCTATCCACAGGAGTAGACTTTCAAACTTGTCTCAGGCCTGCCACTGCAGTGACTGCGTGTGCAGTTTACCGCCACACTGACTTGGCAAGTCAAACTACTTGACAAGGCCTAAGATTGTTTTTTATTACACCTAAGTCACACCTAAGGTAGGCCCTAGATAGCCCTATGGGCAGGGTGCTGGTATGTAAAAGGTAGGACACATGTCTTTATGTATTCCATGTCCTAGTAGTGACAAACAACCTATTTAGTTTCTCACTGGTGTGAGTGCTGCTCCTCCCATATATATATATCTCTAAGTGGTATCTATAAAGAGTAGCGGGGCATGTTTAGTATGTTTGGAATGGTAGTGAGAAATCCTGTCTACTGGTGTAGGTGGATGTGTTATTACTATTTCAGAAATGCCACTTTTAGAAAGTGGACATTTCTCTGTGCTTATAACTCTAGTGCTTTGCAGCCTGACTCCAATCCACATCTGGGGCAGAGTGACAGCTCCACTTGGTGCATACTTTGCAGACAGCCATAACGCAGGAAGGGCTGGGTGTGACAGAAGAGGCATCTGCATATTGATAGTCTTCCTGGGCTGGGGAGAGGGAGGGTTGTTCACACCTCACATGTGAATAGGCTGTGTCTTGCCCTCACACAATGGACTGACTACCCCCTACTGATGTCTGGAGACAGGGCTGGGGTGAAAGGGTATAGTTCTTCACTTGAAAGGGTCCCTTTGAAGCTATCCCCTGAACAAAGGCATTTTTGAGTACAGGTAGAAGGGCTTTGCCCACTGATTTAAGAGCACTTTTGGGACAGACCTGAACGTCTGTCAGAAGGACTGCTGGACTACACAAAGGACTCATCTGGACTGCTCTACTGTGGTTGCCCTGCTACCTGCTGCTGCTGAGTGCCCTAAAGGATTCCCTGGATTGCTATTCTGCTTGTTTGCCTGCTTCCAGTGGCCCCCTGACTCTGTTTCACTATACTGTAGGACTGCTGTGCTTCCGGGGAGGGGGTAGCCATTCTGCCATTAACATTGATGTGCTGGCCTGCCTGCTTTGTGGCCCCACCCATGTTCTCAGCGCTTGGTGAGCGCTTTATTTCTCACCCTGAGTGCAGGCTTGTCTTGGGTCCAGCAGCAAAGCAGGTTCTGAGCACTTCAATTTTTCTTCAGAGTTAGCACCTGGTGAACCGCTTTGCTTTTCCCTTCAAGTGTGGGCTAATTTGGTTCAGGTCCTGCAGCTAGTGCATGGTGAGACGTTCTCACGCATAGTGCGTGCGTGGTCTTTTACCCCCCTATTCAGCTGCGCCTCAGACTGGCCTGTATCTGGCACCTGGATCCGGGGTGGCGACAACATCCGAGGTGAGGACACCTGCCTAGAGGGACTGCAGGAGGCAGCCTGCATCCGCTGTAAATTATGACCTAGTGCCACATCCCCTCTGGCATTTTTTCCATTGGTGTTTTTGTATGGTTTGAAATTTCGCACACCCGCATGGCGTGACTGTGAGGAGCGCCCGGCACACATTGGCTGCCAGAGGTCAAATAGGTCGCCTGGACAGCTGGGGCACAAGTAGGGGCATTTAAGTCGTGGGTAGTAGAGAACACCCACATAGCCTCGAGGAGAGCTGTGCCCCTGGAGACCGTTGGGCAAAGTGATGCACCTGGGGGAGACCCGGTCAGTCAGTTAACCAACAGCATCTTTGGCGGTGATGGAGTCAGGTTTGCCCACAAAGCTTGTAGACAGCTTGGCAAGGCGGGAACAAGAAGGCAGGTGAATTCTGGATGCATTTGTTTTTTAACCTTTGAACAACTAGGGGCAGAAGTACTATGGACTGTATGGCATGGCGAGGGACATCTGCTACAGCTAGTGTCCTTGGCTCTACGGGTACTACATGGCACTGCCCTGGGAATGTGAGGAGTTTGACCTTGTGCCAGCGGACCAAGATCTGGCCCAGTTACGCTGGCCCATCTCCCAAAGGTTGCAAGGGGAGGACCTGGCATGGGTGATTTTGTGCTCAGCTTTCTTGCTAGCCTTTTGCTTCTCTTTCTGTGAGGGAGCAGGGGAGTTCACCTTGTACACCTTGTATATCTATATATATGTATATATATATATATATATGATCCTTTGGTTACCGCTTCAACGTCCATGTCCTCACACGGCAGACCGAGGCGGGACTCCGTAAATTTCACAGCCGATCCTCTTTCCAAAGGAAAACACCTCGGTCACCAACTGCCTTGAAAATCCATTTATTAAACTCGTAATGGCAAAAACAGACACAAAAAAGAAAGAAAATTCACCCAATGTGTTTCGGGAATCCCCGTTCCCTTGTTCACGGACATTGTGTTGTCCATATTTCACTTTCTATTTATTTACATATTAAAACTGACGGAAAGGCAATTGACATCGATAACAGACCTCATGCTGCTTTATATGATACCAACTTGTGCGGCCATCTTAAAACATGTTTTACACACATTTCTACAATTCTTAATGCAGCTATTATACTTCCAGGATTTACAATTAACAACTTTCCCCACTTTTTAACAGGAATCTTTTCATACTCATTAATATTATTGCATATCAATATATAATTTCATATTTTAATGATATTTCACTTAATTCCCCAAAGTGTGAGTTTAAATTAATACCTCATTTCATCCAACCTGGATCATACATCTTGGACAAGTGTCCTATAACTTTTAACAACTGCTTATATATAAAGACATCCATTTATCACATTTATAACCTTCATGTGACATTTTCATATAGAATAATTTCAAAAGGCTTTTTCACCATATAATAGCTCTTTTGCTTCATACAGCCCGTATTTGTGCCCTTTCTGTTAAAAAATAAAAATATACGTGTCAAAATTACAATAAAACAAATTATAATTAACCTCCTTAAATAACATTATGTGCATCACAGCTTAAACTTTATTACAACACTAAGGCCTCTAATCTGTCAAATGAGTGGCTAGTTCTTCATCCTTATTCAAACCAAATGTCTCAATTGTATTAAGGCCAATGATTAAGCGAGATTCTAATTTCCTAAATTCCAGTGTTCTGTTACCTCCCCTTTCACTCAACATTATCCTCTCCAGAACCACAAATTTTAATTTATTAGTGCTCTGCTCATGGTATTGCTTAAAATGTCTAGCTACTGGAAAGGAAATAACCACTTGTCTCAGGTCAATTCTGTCAATTCATTTTCTTGCATTAATGGGGGTGTACCCAGAAGTGGGGCTGTGGAGGAGGAGAGTTTCACAGACTTCCCTTATCTGCCCAAAGCATGGGCACGGTGACCTACCTGTTATAATTGGTCAAAAGATGGCATTTCTAAAGTCTGTCTTTTTCATTAATGTCCGAAGAGCAGGTAAAGTAATGCAAAATTAAAGGTGAGGTGTACAAAGCAATTTTAAGATTGTAAACCTTGTAATTAAAAAAACCATAGGGTTTGCAACCACAAAAATGACCTTTTCGTTTGTGCTAAACCCAGTTTAGAGTCAGACAATCCTTTCCAACGGGCAAAATGGGTTTAATAACGTGAACCACAATTAGAAAGGGGTGTGAAAGGGGCATCATACCTAGTTGCAATTCAGTATGGCATGTTTTAATGGCTTGGGATCACAAATGCAGTAGCAATCCACTGATCATTTACTAACTCCTCAAAGGAGCTGATAAGATATTAGCAAAGGGAAGATGTCTCTTTGAGACACCCTCCCATTTGTGAATAGTGTTAGCAATCTCATTTGGCAGTCTTTACGCCCCACTGTTTTCCCAATTGGGACTTTGTTTTTAAAAGCGACACCAGTTTGTTTAAAGAACATGGGCTGCTATATAAAAAATGTTACCCATTTTGGAACGCAAATACAGGGATTGTGGTCTGCTATTCCCCGTAGGCCACCATCCGTTTGTCTGGAGCCAATCAGAGGAATTTGTCAATAGTGACCTGTTTAATTCTTATTCATCAGGCAGGCGGTTCTACCCCACCCAGACCTAGAGATTTTGCAGTGAAACCTAGGAATGCGTAAGTAGCATTGTAAAATTAAAAACTGGTTGCCAAAAGTCAGCGTGCGTATTGCACACATTTAGTACAATTGGGCCTAATTTTGAAGCTGCTAGCGCCACAGTCTTTCTACTGTATCACAGAGATCAGTTTAATTGGGGCACTTTTTAGCATTATCTACATACCGACTGCAAATCATCTGGAACCCAGGGGAGTTCTTTAATATATTTTTTTGACAAATTGTACCTTTGATGACTTTCCACAGAACAACTATTTAATTACTGCATCCAGAAAATGGATCACACATCTGTATTTCATATGTTGGGTCCATGGCTGATGTAGGTGGTAACTGATATTTGTCTGTTATGACCCTATCACGAAACATAATTGCAATGTTATCTGGATATGCGCCACACTCTTTGTTTTGTGCTACCACTGTGAACATACAAATGCAGCGACTGGGAAGGATAAGGGGAATGTGAAAGCATGATTATCTCCCCGAAGTTTTAAAAGTGACAAAATTCCCAATGTTCTAAGGTGTGCCAACTTTGTAAAACTTTCCTGAAGGGAAAATATCTTGCAAAAGTAAAAGTCGATTTTTGCAGGAGATTTGTCTAACAAAAGCTTTTTTTCTAGAGAGATTCCTCTACGGAAACATAGGTTTAGCAGGTGGGGATTGGTCTTACCAAAGCATATGTTTTAGGATTCTTTCACCTGTTATGTTTTAAAACTTCGCCAGCTTGGTGAAGTTTGTGAATTTTGTTTAAATTCACAATCTTGGCAAAAGACAGTTCCATAACGTTTGAATATGTCTGCAAATTATTTTATGCAATACTTGCTAATGTTTGTATTATTTTGTATGTTTGGCAACTTGATCCTCATGTTTATAAAAAGGTTTGTTTTCTTGAAAAATCAGTCAAACAAGTTTGAGAAAAAGCAAACAAGACTACCTGAGTAATACCAAACCACATCACGTCAACAAATGTAGTAAATATTTAATTTGTGATCACTGATTCAACAAGCATTGGCAAAGCCAAAAGGTGTTCTCTGTGACACCTGGAGGTTTTCTCAAAGTTTATTTTTCCCTGAGGTGGCGGTCGAGCAAGCACATGCTAGTGTGACAGCCAAGCACTGCTGCTGTAAATGAATGATTGATGACAACAAAAGGAAAACAATTTCAAGATGGCCGCCACTCCAACAATCAGACAAAGACCTGTGTGTGACTGTGGACAGTTAGTTGATATTAGTGGTTCAGCTGAAATTTGAGTCTTATCTTGTTTTTACTGTTTCAAATTTCTGATGGGAATCTTCAATTTGCTTCAAGCTAAAGACAGGGCAATTATTAATGCATTTATTGATCTATTCAAGTACCTACAGGGACTTAACAAAGGGCAAGAGGCGTGCTTTTTTAACAAAACTCGGAAGTTGAGGATTCAAGACATTTTATTGGGCAGGATGTTAGGGAATCCATGGAACATTCTCTCAGGAAAACATCAAAAGACAAAAACAAGGTAATAAATAATACATACCTGGTAAAGTCAAATGTGAACAGGCAGAGGTAAATTTAGGAACCACGTTTGGGCTGCGCCATTATGAGTAAGAAGGGAGTAAAGTAACTAGTTGGACTTGATTTCGTTTATCTGTTGCGAAATTCTATGAGCACAGTTAAAAAAACAAATCTTAAATCTGCACCCACAGAGTTACCCTTTCACGTGGGTGCACATGTAAAACTTTTGGGTATTCACAATGATATCCAGTCACAGGTTTTGAGGTGAACTTCAAGAACATTTTGTTTTCACCTGAATCTATGCATTTCCATCCTTCATACTTGTAATTTTATGTCAAGACAAAAGGCTCCTATCATGCTTCTCTAATCTTGCTTTAATTCAATAGCAGCAGTTAAGAAAACTACAATTCCCATAAGGCTAGAGTACAGATAGCCAATGGAAATGCAAAATGTATCGTAAGAAACATCAATCATAAGAATAGGCAAAGTATAATCACCATACTTGACTGCAACCAGCCCACTTTTCTTGCTGCTCGAAGTCCAAATAAGTACTTATTCACATCTTTACTTGCTCGCTGATGTTACCGTAATGTTTTGCTTGTTTATATGCTTGCTCTAGGTTGTGCGCCGCTTTGCTTTTTTTACCTTTAATATTAACGCGCTCCTCTGAGCGCGTCTCTTCAGCCTGCATGCTTGCGTCTTTCAACATTCTCCAATGGCTTCACGGTTGCTTTACGTTACATCTAGTAACTACCCCAGACCGTTGCTCAGCCGGTTGTCAACAACGGCGTTTCTTGTTGCTCCTCTTCTTTTTTCCTGATGCACCTTGATTTTTCTCGGCCCTCCGCTCCATTCTTTCTCAGGACGAACGGCTCGAGACTCTGCCTCTCAACCTTACGATTTTTTTCTCACAGGACTGTTCACGCCCTATGGGGCTTGTACTTTCACTCGGTTCTTCACCCTCAAGGGTTTAACCTTTTACATACCTGAAAGAAGTGGTTTCTATTTATCTATAACATGGAATAGGATAGCTCCCCACTAGTTCAAGCCACAAACAACGAGGATTACATTTTTGATCAGGACTTTAGTGCCTACATTAATAATTCAGTGGGAAAGGCCATTACAGCCTCTATGGAAAAGATGACAAGAAACCTAGAAACCTCTGTAAAGAGTATGGTATTAAAATCTTTACTGGCCCATTCTGCGGGTGATAGCAGAAAACGTAAGTTCAAAGCTATGTCATCTATCAAATCCCTTATTAAGATCACCCCTACTGGTGCTGCATTGACGGGTGAAGCTTCTTCACCCCAGATTGAGGACATAAATCCTCCCAGGCCTCCTTCTAAGGAGATGGATTCTATATCTGCCCATGCAAAATGCAAATCTAAAACTAAACATGTATTAAATGCTCCTAAAAAGATTGTGATTTCACACATCCCTGATACCAATGATGATATGGGTGACATTGGTGATTTCGATGATAATTCGGACTTTTGGGGATCTCAGGATCTGCCCCCCCCCCCATAAGAAATCCAAATGATATGTTTCTCTTTTAATCCCTTTGCAGCCAAAACTGTCCTGGACTCTGACGGTAATCCCATGTTTGACCCTTCCCTACTTCACCATCCCAACTCGACAGAGTGGTTTCCTTCTGCCCATGTGGGTGATTACATCGCTTCCGGGTCTAGACTTCCGCTGGACAAACAGACAAGGGCTAAATTAAAATCTGAATGTTCTAGGCCCTCTTTATTTTCCAACATTACTTCCACTCCTTCCATTGACCAACCTCTACTTACATTATTTTAGAAATTCGGAATGGTTCCCCGTAAAGGGGTGGATAACTCCTGGTCTAACTGCCAGAACAAATTACTGGATTTAGTGGGTCCTTTGGCCCGTATTTTTGGTATGGCGGAGTCAGCCAGAATAGAAAATTTGGACATTGATCCTCTAGACCTTTCCCTATGGATTCAAAGGGCTTTTTATCTCCTGGGAAACGCAAATGCTGCCATCACTCACGAGAGAAGAAAAGGTCTTCTATTGAAGCTAGATCCAAAACTAGCTAACCTAGCAACCCCTGACCCTGGCTTCAAAGCAGACGGACTCCTTTTTGGAGACTCTTTCATTAAGGATCTTGGCAAATAGGTCTCTACGCTTGCCTCTATTGACAAAGCACAACAATCCCTCAAAAAAGCCTTCAACCAATGTGTTGTTGCAAGGGCCTGTACAGGCAGGAGCCGCTCTACCGGCCGTTTCTTTCGTTCGTGAGGATTTAGAGGCTCATTTAACTCTTCTTACAGTAAGCAAGCTTTCAAACCCCACTTCTACCCTCAGAGAGGTAGAGGTTACTGGGGTCGAGGACAACGTGGCTTCAGGAACAACAATTTGCAAGGTAGGTCCTGTTTCTGGCCTTCCTCCAGTAGAGGGTTGTCTTGAATTGTTTTCAGCAAAATTGCATAAAATAACAGCAGACCCATGGGTACTGAACACTATACCAGGTTATTTAATGGAATTCTATTCCACTCCATTTCAGAGTTTTTTTCCTCCCCCTCCTCGCTTTGAGACAGAGATGTCCACACTCATTTCGGAAGAGATAATTTCTCTTCTTTCGAAAAACGCCATCCAACACACTCATCCAGACCCTTCGAGTTTCTTGAGTTCCCTCTGTCTAGTACAGAAGAAAAACTGAAAAATTAGACCAGTAATCAGTCTCAGAGTTTTCAACCAGTTCTTAGTCCATCGACACTGAAAGATGGAAACAAGAGTGCATCTAAAAAGCATTCTTCTTCAATTTGATTTTATGGTCCGCTTGGACCTGCAGGACACATACCTTTCCGTTCCTATTCACGCAGACCACAGAAAGTTTCTCCAATTTTAGTGGCAGGGAAAAACTTACCAGTTTATTTCCTTTCCGTTCGGCATTTCGTCAGCACCTTGGTGCTTCACAAAGATAATGAAACCAGTAGCAGCTCATCTCAGATCCTTAGGCATCAGGTTAATAATATATCAAGATGACATTCTTTTAATGAATCGGAATCATCTTTCTCTGCTTCTCCAGATTACACATTCCCTTCTATCTTAGCTGGATTTCATAGTCAACAAAGAACAATCTATTACAGTCCCTACTCAAAGAATACAGTTTTTAGGTTTCATGGTAGATTCCTCTTCCGCTACTCTTCATTTACCCCAGCAAAAGGTAAAAACTATCAAGGCAGAAATCTTATGAACTCTCGGCAGTACTCAGATTTCGCTCAGATCCCTGGCCGGAATCGTAGGGCTCCGCTCTTCTTCGATTCAGGCTATCTTTCCCAGTCCACTTCACTATTGAGGCCTTCAATGCTTAAAAATTCGTCATCTCAGAAAAGGCCTTGCATACTCAGATGTGATTGATTTAGACCAAGAATTCAGTTCGGAGCTTCAATGGTGGATAGACCATTTGGACACCTGGAACAGCAGAACTATCTTTGCATCAGCCTCAGATCTTGTGTTAGAATCAGATGCAAGCCTAACAGGATGGGGTGCCCATTGTGGTGCAATCTCGACTGGAGGTTATTGGTCTTTAGAGGAGTCCAAATTGCATATCAATTATTTAGAGATGCTTGCGGGCTCCTTTGCAATCAAAAGCCTGGCAAAAGATAAGGTTCAGTGTACCATCCTACTCCACATGGTCAATGTATCGGCTGTCCACTACATAAACCATTTAGGGGGCACCAGATCAAAACCCTGGGTGGATCTCGCAAAAAGTCTATGGGAATTTTGTTTACTCAACAACATTTCGTTCACAGCAGATTATCTACCAGGCAGTCTCAACGAGACTGCAGACTGGCACTCCTGTTTCCTCAGGGATTTCAGTGACTGAAAACTCCATTCCTTGGTGTTCCAATCTCTCCTCCACAAGTGGATTCCCTTCGGTATAGACCTCTTTACCTCTTGTCTGAACACACAATTATCTCAGTGTTTCAGCTTGCGGCTGGATCCTTTTGCTTTGGCCTCAGATGCTTTTCTTATTGATTGGTCAACTTTGGTCAATTACGCTTTCACTCCTTTTCTCATGACCAGACCACCAGAGTACTGGCCCAAGTCAGACGCCAGAAAGCGACATTGATAATAGTAGTTCCTTTCTGTCAATCACAAGTGTGGTTTTCTCCCCTCCTACTGCTTGCGATCAACTTCCCAGTCCTCCTTCCATCTTTTCATTCCTGGATCCCTTAGGTCACCCACACTCCCTAGTGCTCAACAATTCTCTCACACTTTCAGCTTGGAAGGTATTGGATCATCCCAACCTGCAATTAATATTTCGGTAGAGGCTTCAGACTACATTAACAAAGCCTGCGTCCCAGGTACCAGAAAGGCATATAGTTCCGCCTGGTCTCTTTGGTCAAGCTGGTGTATGGGAAGGAATCTCGATCCCGTTTCAGCATATATAACTTACGTTATTAATTTTCTAGCTGCTGAAGCCAGTGCCACTAAGTCTTACAGCACAATCAACCTTTACAGATTGGCTATTTCCATGCTTCACATTTACATCAACAGGAAACCGACAGGAGAACATCCCCTTCTTTGTTGTCTCTTAAAGAGAGTACAATTTTCCAATCCTCCTTTACCCAAATATTCTAAATTATAGGACGTTAATGTTGTTTTGAATTTGTTTTTATATTGGCAAGATAATACAGATTTATCATTGAAAATGCTTTCCGCTAAACTCAATATGCTGTTATGCCTAATTGCCATTAAACAGTTATCAGATGTTAAAGCTTTGGATATTTCCTCTCAGCAATTTACTCCTACTGGGGTATTGTTTTCTACCAATAAGCGCACTAAGACCAATTTGCAGTCGGTTTTTTATCCATATTTTCCTAATCAACCTAAACTTTGTGTTTGACAATGTCTTAAGAGTTACGAAGATCGCACAGTCGATCTCAGAACGTCCTCCCATTTCCAACTCCTATCTTTTTTTAGCAAACCTCACAAGCCAGTAGCATCTGCTACCCTCGCCGGATGGGTTCGTTGGGTCATGTCATTAGCAGGAATCAACACTTTCATTTTTGGGGCTCATTCTTCTAGTTTTGGAGGCCATGGCCTCCAAAACTTTCTTGGTGGGTTCCAAACTCAAAGACATTCTGAGATCGGCTGATTGGTCCAACGATAATGTTTTCAGAACTTTTTATTGCAAACCAGTTCATATAGCAACTTCACTGGCGATTAACATGCTTTAAAAAAAGCATAATAGGAGCCTCCGGTCTTGACATAAAATGTAGATTTTCCTAGTAAACTATGACAGAAAGCCTTAATTTTTATTAAAGACACAGAGGCAAGTATTATCCCTCCTCAACTCTCTATAACTGTTGTTATTCGTTGCCTTCCCTCACTGCACCAGCAACTCCACCTCCACCTTCCTTCTAGGAGACGGATGGGATTTCCAACATCACCAGCATCTTCAGGGGATCCATCCAGTTTCCAGCCGGACTCACTCCCTAACTTCCAGAATTCTTCTTCCTTCCAGTCGTGGTTGAACTTGGTTCAAGAACTCTTTTCATTTCTGTTGACAGTTGCTGTTGTCCTAGCTATATTTCCTCTGTTCTATCATACTGACTAGCCTCTTGCATCAAGAAAAGAGGGCTGGTCGCAGTCAAGTATAGTGATTATACTGTGCCTATTGTTATGACTGGTGATCTTACAATACGTTTTGCATTCCCATTGGCTATCTGAACGCTAGCCTCATGGGAATTGTAGTTTTCTTGACTGCTGCTATTCAATTAAAGCAAGATTAGAGAAGCATAATACTCACCTCCGTGTCTTTAATAAAATTAAGACTTCGGGGGATATTTATACTCTGTTTGCGCCGAATGTGCGTCAAAGATTTTGACGCACAATCGGCGCAAACCGTGCACCATATTAAAACTTTGCCGCCAGAGCCCGTGGACATCAAAATTCCTCTGTGTGCGCCATTTTTTGGAGGCGGGAAACTGCCTTGCGTTAATGACATGCAAGGTAGGCGTTCCCGCCCAAAAAATGACTTTAAGGCCCATGTGCCTTATTTATACTCCTGCGTCATTTTGACGCACAGGAGGGGGCAGGCCTTAAAAAACGGCGCACAGCCTGATGTCCACTGTTTTTTAACGCCTGGGTCAGGGCAGGCATTAAGGGACCTGTGGGCTCACTTCCATGGTCTCTGACCATGGAAGGAGTCCAGAGGTGCCCTTCCCTGCCCCCAGGGACACCCCCTGCCACACTCGCCCACCCCTGGAGGACACCCATGGATGGGGGGACCCATCCCAGGTAAGTACAGGTAAGTTGAGGTAAGTATTTTATTTTATTTTTAAGTGGCATGGGGGGCCTAATTTGGGCCCCCCTACATGCCACTGTGCTCAATGGCCATGCCCAGGGGACAGGAGTCCCCTGGGCATGGCCACTGAGTAAGGGGGCATGACTCCTGTCTTTGCTAAGACAGGAGTCATTTCAATGGGGGTTGCGCGTCAAAAAAGGCGCAAGTCCGGTTTGAGGCATGTATTTTGCCCCAAACCTGACTTGCACCATTTTTTGACGCACAACCCCCATTTTCCCCTATGCCGGCGCTGCCTGGTTTAAGTCATTTTTTAAAAACTCAGACCAGTCCGCAGCGCCGGTTAACGTCATTCCTTAAACAAGGCGCCAGCATGGCGCGTAGGAATGGCATTAGCCGGCGGTAATATTTTTGACGCAAACCAGCGCCGGCGCTGGTTTGCGTCAAAAAGTATTAATATGGGCCTTCCTGTCATAGTTTACTAGGAAAATCTACATTACCTGTGATTAAATACCATTTCCTTTGTGTAACGCCTCCTTTTTCTCCATTGGATTCTCCTATTTTACCCTTTAGAGAAGCCACACATACACCTCTACCAATTTTGGGGGTATTCCATTCCTCTTCACACCATAGAAAGGGATTTAGTCATGTGCTTGGCAGGAGCAAATGTCAGCTGATTTCCAAGATGGGATGCCACCACAGAGAAGTCTGAGAATACCACAAACTCTCGAATTTGCTTGCGTTTAAATTTACCATGGAAAATTCTGCCACAGAACACAAACTCCCCACCCCTAAAATGGGATTGATTCAAACATAATATTCTACCATGGTTAGGCATTAAGAGAATAATTTAAAGAGCAAGGTCACCCTGTATGATTAATTGCATTCCTAACTTCAGGCATTTATTCGTGCAATGTCTGTGTTTTATGAAATAGCATAACTAGAAATTTGAACAAAAAAGTTTCAAATGCCTGCACAAAATAAAAATGTATGTGATGTGGGCACATTTCAGTCAATTACTTACAGTTGGTCTGGATATTCTTAAGGTCACATCAGACTCCACCCAAATTCACTTAGGCTCTTTTTTACTTTAAGGTCACTTTGTTTTCACAAAGGCTGCTTGCAATCCAAATAAAATTCCAATGGGTTCTGATTTGCTGATTCGGTTACGCAAAATCACAAAATGCAAGAATGCATGAAGTTGCATTCAGTTACACAGCATATAATTTTTTGAGGCAAGGTACCGAGTTGTTTTCCCAAAGGTAAAACTGACTAACAGCAGATTGTATTATATTCCATAGAAAAATTATCTTTTATGACGTAGAAAAATTTCCGGAAAGCAAGGCAGTGTCTTTGTTAAATCGAGTTAATTTCAGTTCGTTTCAATAGCTCGGGTGCATCACAGCTCTCCATTTTCGCTAAAACATGTACAGGATGCAGTGGACTGTGCAATCAGGACCGAGTGCGATTGTAAACTCCCCGGGGCCTGGTGGAAGTTAATTTTATTCCATAGTACAGTATGTCTGTAGCCCTTTCTAAATATAACCGCAGGGAAAAGCATGCAGGGTTTCAAATTACAGCCACTCTCTCTGGGATATTGTTGCTTGCTTTGCAGGGATGGAAATCAATGCACCGTGCTTTAGAGGCCTGTGCAGCAATACGAGCAAACTTTTGGGCGGGCTTCATTTCCAGTAAAAGTTACTCCCACCTACTCACATTTTGGAATCCAATATATTCTGTTAATGAGTCACGCGGCCAGCAATGCATCCGCTCATTTCGCCAATGGGTGGCACATAGAGTAGGACGGTGAGGAATTTGGAAATGTGGACACTGTACTGTTTGTGGCATTCCGACCAGTTCACACTTTCAGTACATCCCGCCAGATTTCAAGGAGTAGCCATTCAAAGTAGGGTCCGTAACAGGGTGCGTAGTAGTTTGTGATCACGCCGGCTCACATTTTACATCCATCCATTCACGAGCTGAAGGAACATGCCTGCTGGCCAAGCTTGGCAGTAGTACTCTAAAAACTGCTCCTCCTATTTCAGATTGTGATTACCTAAGAAATTAGGTCTGCCCCCCGGCAGGTTTGGGGGAGGTGGTACGGCCCACGGGCGCCATTTTGGGCACCTTTTGGGCGGTGAGGATGAGAATAAATAGGGGGCCATTTTGTGGAATGCCACCATTTTGGGGAAGGCGACACAGTGGCCGGGTAGGGTGACAGAAACTTTTTTCACACCGTCCCTCCCAGCAGCAGTGTTTTTTTCGGTGGTGTAGTTCTGGATGCGACAAATGGGAAATGAGAGGTGCCTTTTTGGATAATGGGTGCACGGGGGTTGGCACCGTGTCGCTGGGAACAGGTGTAGGCGGAGACAGAGACTGTTCACATGATTACGATAACAGGGATGGAGGGCAAATCTGCCAAGACACTTTCAGATTGGAAAGGGGTGGACAGCAGCAGGACAACACAGACAGGAAAATATGGCATTAGGGCTTTGAGACTTGCAGGTTCAGTGGGTAGGTGGCAGCAAGAGACTATTAAGGTGACAAAACGGATTTAACAAAGAAAGCATTACAAAAAGAAAGAGTGTAGTAACAGACTGCAAGGTTAAGGGAAAGGGAGGTGGGAGAGTAGGGCAGGAAGGGGGAACGTTTTGGTTAGGTAAAATTGAATGTGTAGTGAGGTTGTTAGTTTTGTGAGGCATGATGCCAAGGTATTGTAAGTGCACCTGTTTCTAATAAAGCGCCCTTTTACACACAATCAAGGTGTAGTGGTGCTGTTCGCTCTTCCCCAAAAACAAAGAGGCAAATACTGCTCTGTCTTTCTGAGTTGGTTTATGCCAAGTCATTTTCAGAATAGCTGCATTTTCCTTGAGAAATCGAATAGAGCAGAGGCAAAACTGGGACTAATTTGAGAGGAGACAGTGGATGTTGTTCCCAAGACAGGATGAATAAACATGTCTGACTGTTTTCTAGGTGTTTACTCCTAAATACTACTTTCCATACTTCATTGATGAAGGAGAACTCCACTTCCTTGTGAAAGCTGCAATCCTCCAACTATAAATGCTAAGAAACAGAGCAATGGCACTTGACACCTTCACCCGTTGAGTGCCAGACTGCCACCAAATATGCTTCTATCATGGTTGATCACACTTCCATTTTGCCTGTAGTCCTATTTTTAAATGAATCAGAATGTGAGGCCCTTTTGACCAGTTTCGACTAGACAATGTAGCCAGTTTTGTTTAATTCTTTGCATCACAGCTTTTTTTCTCCTGTATTCCACTACTATAGGGCCTTTGTGTCATCAATCAGACACCAAGGATGCTAAGTTTTGCATAATCAGTTTAGATAAATTAATCCCAGTATGTTTTCTGCTAGCTTTAAGTCAGACTAATTGGTTTCCCAATCAAACTGTCAACAGCAGATGCAAAAAACAAACATTTGCAATGCAATGGGTCTCGCATGTGCTCGAGTTAGAGCTATTAGTGTTGTAAATTCCTAACTGGACTTTCCTTGCCACATAAATTGAAAACGAAAAGTAAAATAGTTGCCATACGCAAGCTGGTTCAAAGCGCAACTGCTGCCATGAGTGTGAGCGCAAATGAGAGACACAAAAGGAAAAAGAAGTTTGCATGTAGTCAAACGTATCAGCAAACGTGCAATAATCCATGTAACAGGGTCGATGGCCAAGGATGTAACAAAACCGCCCGAAGGAGGGACAAACGTAAAGCATTTACCAATGATAACAAAGGATTTTTGAAAGGCAAGCCCATGAACATGTGATAGTGATGGGCGTGAGGTGGGCGTGGTTAAAAGCCCACAGATAGATTACAACAGGCCAGAGCGCTTGCGTGTTCGACCTAAAAGGGTCATATTATTTACCAGACAAATGACTCTGTATACGAGTTGCCAGGGATATTCTTAGGTTAGGAAGAACTTTGTTCCAGAGATAGACCCAATGTCAGAGAAGATTAGCAGTGCCAGAAAGTTATTCCTGAATCATGGATATCTTCGATGGAGCCTGCTTTGCATAAGCATGTTAAGTCAGTTATCCAGATATTGAAAAAATATATATCTTTATTGTAAGAAATTGAAAAACCTTCACTGAGGAGTCCCTTACCATTAAGGGATGTTGGTATGCACATAGTAAAATCTGCTCATCCTAAAAGTAATTAGGCATCTGACAAATATTTTCAACCAGGATCCAGTCACATTTCTTCAAACACACTCTATTAGCTTAACTGTATGATAAGAAAGTCAATAGAATGTTAGCTAAATGCCCCTGTGAGTGTCATTGGCAATGCTAATGCCAGTTACCTCAAAAATTGGTTAAGCTGAGTCTAAACGCTTCGAATAAAACAGGTAATCTTTTTGCAAAGCCAGATGTTTGAGTAACATAAGAATGCAAGAGAAACAAACTCTCTCAGATACAACTAGTATGCTGCTGGCAACTCATTTACTACCTGTGTGTGTCTAAACTTCACATATGTCAGTATCTCATTGAACAATACGAACAATGCCCAGTAATAGGATATTTTTCCAGAAATCCTCTTAAATTTAAATACCTCCTAAATACATCTTTCTATGTTCACCCTAGTAGGGTTCTAGGACACTGAGGCCCTGATTTATACTTTTTTTGCGCAGCATTACTGTCAGTTATTGATGCAAAAGCGGCACAAACTCACAAAATAAAATTGTATTTTGTAAGTTTGCGCCACTTTTGCATTAAAAAATGACGGTTATGCAGCGCAAAAAAAGTATGAATCAGGGCCTGAATCTACTCATCTGGTGCCATTTTTTTAAAACTGTGTTTTATTGCAATTAACAGCTTAGAATATTCCCCTTAGGTCTCGCACCCACATAATGACTAATCTTACTATGCAGTTGCCCATGCAGTATGCAACAATTTGACCACCCAGCCCAGTACCTAGTGGTGACTCTATGGCAAGTAGATGTCAGGGATCCCGAAGGTGCCTCCTGAGTTACCTGTCAGCATCCCCATGGATTAGGGTTAAATCATATCTTTGTTCTTGGTTAAACCTTCATGTTTCTAAGTAAACACAATGCGCTGTGTTACACAATTGGTTTTATCGATGCTTGTTTTACCAATGCTTGTTTGCTAATGTGAACGGGTGTAGACATGTGCTTCTAATTGGGTGTGATGTAGACATGTGCTTCTAATTGGGTGTGGTGATTCATCCACATGTGGAAACTCAACTGCTTTCCTGATTGGCTTTAAATAGCATAGTGAAGCATGCCTCCCTGATTGGCTTTGTTTTGCTTCCTGATCTCAGCATCTGATTTGGCAGTCCAGCCCCTGCTGACATCCTCGTATTCAGGACTTTTGAGGCAATTCTTTTCTTTGTTCCTGTACCAGCTGACACCAGGCATTCCTCCAGCACTCCGGAAAAGACTGCAGCTAAGTGACTAGTATTCTGCAGGGAGTTTGTTCTTTGAGCGCCACGCTTTCCTAGAACAGCTGGTGTATTTCAGACCTCGTATTTTGGCAGAGTGCTTATCTTGAAGAGACAAATTCATTTTGGAACATTCTACATTATTATTGTAGTTACTTGTCTAAATGTGCTTCAGGAAATCTGCTTGAGCTCAAGTACTACAAAAAGTGACAGAGCATCTACGTGACTTTTCTTTCTCTAACAGCAAACTCTTGGATTTAAATTGTGTCATTCATGCCTGTGTGTCAGGTTTGAGGAATTTGCTTTTGAAGGGTTTTTCACACACACAGTGAAACCAAACCAAACTGTGCCAGCCTAACTGTTTAAACCCAGAGTGGACATTTGTATTTCTTGGATTGTTTTTGTTCCTTTTAGTTTAACCCTAATGCATGCAGGAAAGTTATATGTGATATAATTAACGCCCTTGTTTGTCTTTCTTGTGCATGATAAGTGCAAGCACAGTTCTAATTGTATTGTGCAACAGTGAATCTCTGTGAAGCCAGCCCTAGTGTTGCAGTGCTTATTGTTATGGTACTCAGTTTGGGTTTTTGGTAATGCAGTGTCAGTAATTGTGCCAACAGTTATTATTATCCAAGAAAGTGCTGGAGCATCCCGGTGTTCTTCTATCGCTCCTGTACCCATATCAGAAAGAGAGATTCAGTTTCAAGGAAGTTGAGTGCACTAACTCTACTATCACTCTGTCAACAACGACCTGCCCCCCACAAAGATACAGGGTGCCTGGCTGGACCGGCAAGACGTGGCAGTGTTTTATCTCTTTCTCTTCCACTCCCCCTTTCCTTTTGGGACACCTGCCAGGGTTTCTGTGTCCACCACGAAGTGCCGAGAGATGTTCCAGGAGGTCGGGGGCATACCATCACCCCTTCCGACATCCTGCTTTTCAGGTGAGTTGCCCGTCTCAACAGTACATGGTGCTGTTTGTGGGGGTGTTATTGGCCCTAGGGCCGTCCAGGAGAGCAAAACATGTATCATCCCCCCTAGTAGCTCCAGGGAATATAAGGGGGACTGTGTGGCCACCCTTCTTGCCCATCTATACTTAATTAAAAAATACATCCTCCCCATACCTTATTAAATTTCCCTGGGTAGTTCCTGGCTACAGACACCAGCCTTTCTGCTTCTATACGTTGGATCATACCCATGATCTACATGTGCTTAGTGGATGTCTGGAGGCTCCCCCTTCCCAGCGTGATATCCAGTTTCCCCAAGGAATCCCAAGGAACAAAAGCGAAGTTGCTTCTGGGGAAGTCAACCTTGCCCGGAATGCCCAGAAGTGCAAATTGGGGGGGAGCATGAGACCAGTGCCTTCTGGATGTTTGACAGCACTCCAGTTACCTCCCATAAATACTCCTGTATGCGTGGACAAGTCCATATCATGTGAAAGAAGGCTCTGTTTGCATCCCGCTATCTCAGACAATTGGGCATGGGGGACATTCTCATCATGTATAAGCGGTTCCGGTCGTAGTAAACACTGTGGATGATTCGAAAAGCTCATTTTTATTGCTATCTCACAACAGTGCATCAGGGCCCCTTCGCAGTCCACATCCTCCTTGTTTCCCATTTCCAGCTCCCAATGGACCCTTGGCTGTGTCAAGTTGTCGGTCTGTTATTGTTAAGTGTTCAGTAGGTAGGAGAAACCACCCAGTTGGGTATTGCCTCCATCAGTATCATATTCTCAAAGAGGTTGCCACAATATAGGCACCTTCAATCTATTGATTCCGCTTGAAGGGCATGTCGCAGCTGGAGATAGGGGATCTCTTGTGAGGGGTCTAGTTCATTTTGGGGGTAACTGGCATTAGCATTGACATAGACGCTCACTGGAGCATTTAGCTAACATTCTTTTTACTTTCTTATCATATGGTTAAGCTAATGGAGTGTTTTAAGAAATGGGACTTCTTCCTGGTTGAAATTATTTGTCAGATGCTTAATCAGCTTTAAGATGAGCAGAATTTTTCTATGTGCATACCAACATCCCTTAATGATAAGGGACTCCTCAGTAAAGGTTCTTCAGTTTCTTACATTAAGGATATATATATATTTTTCAATATCTGGATAACTGACTTAACATGCTTATGCAAAGCAGGCCCCAACAAAGACATCCAGGATTCAAGAATAACTTTTCTTTCTGGTACTGATAATCTTCTCTGACATTGGGCCTATCTCTGGAACAAAGTTCCTCCTAGCTTAAGAATATCCCTGACAATTTGAATACAGAGGCCTTTGTCTGGTAAAGAATTTGACCTTGTTTTTTGCATCTGCTGTTGACAGTTTGCAGTCTGTGAAAGATTTCCTTCCCCTTTTCTCTGCCAGGTTGCCTAGTGTTGACATACCTATGATGTCCCACTTCAAGTACCCCACCATCTTGCACATTTCTTTCAACTTGTTGCCCCTCCACAGAGGGTGATCTTGGTATAAGTGTGTTGCCCTGCCACATAACACACTGACCTGTCCTATGCCTTAAATGTTGCCCGGGACAATCCCAGAAACTCTGTTCTGTATTATGGGCCATATAAGCACTGTAAGTAGGACTTTGGTTCCATTCAGCATTGCTCAAGCCACGTTGCAGGGTCATCCCTACTTGCAAATGCTGACTCGTTAATTATCTGTAGATGGGCTGCCCAATAATTTACTCCAAGTCTGGTAAGGAGACAACCCTGTTATACACATTTCTTTGTAATGTTCGCAGGGCTATTTTGGGGAGTGTCCCAAAGCAGACTGCGCGGGGTTCTGTCCGCTCTGTCTAAAAATGCAACTGGACATAGGACATAGAGAAATTTGGGCAGTGATCATCTTAAAAAGAGTCGTCCATCCCTTGAGTGAAAGGTGCAGGTGCTGCCATCTATCCACATAGGTTTTGAATTCTCAGTAGATCCCCTCTAGGATCCTTGTCAGAATTTGGTCTCTATCGAGAAAAATGTCTGTGCTCAGGCAGAGAAAGACTGTAGTATCCACCAAGACTCCTGTTGGGATTTTGACATTCTTTCACCCCTCCCCCAGAATACACATCTTAAAGTTCCCAGAGATCGACATTGCCGCGGCAGGGTCATTGCGAGATCTGTAGTACAGCAGGATGTCATCTGCATAGAGGGATATATTTTTTTCCGACTCCATTTCTTTGGAAAGCCCACTATGTCCCCCGTAATGCAGATCCAAGTCACTAACGGCTCCATGTAGAGGACGGACAGCAGGGGAGGCAGCAGGCATGCCTGCCTAGTTCCATTCTCCAGTGGGAGGGCCACGGACAGTGCCCCACTGACCCTCACTCTTGCCATCAGTCCAGCGTATAACACTTCAAACCATGTGAGGAATAACCTTGCTGAACCGAAATCTCCTCAGTACCAGCAGGAAATACACCCTTTCTATGGAGTTAAATGACTTTTCTGCATCCAGGGCCATAAGAGCTTGGGGTTCTCGAGAACGTCTGAGATAATCCAGCTAGGCATGAATTCGGTGCAGAGTTTGTCTAGTCGCCTGACAGGACATGAAACAGGTTTGGTCCTTCTGGATCAGGGAGAGATGACTCCAATCAAGTAATTTGCCAATACCTTGGCCAGAATCCTTACCTCTGTATTCAACAAGGAGATCAATCTATATGATGTGCATGCCATTGCCAGCTTCCCTGGCTTGAAGAGCCCCATGATCATCGCCTGGTGCAGGTTCAGGGGTGATTCTCCTTGCTCCAGCACCTCACTAAACATTGCCAGGAGGTGGGGATGGAGAGGGTGCACTTGTAAGATTCCACTGGGATCCTGTTAGGGGCCAGCGTCTTACCTATTTGCACCTGTCCCACTTTTGCGTCAGAGTAAATTCATGCTCCAGTTCCGCTCTTTCCTCTGTGTCTAACGTCAGGAGAGGAAGTTCTTCTAGGAGTCCCCATAGGTCTCCTTTGGCGCCAACCCCCCTTCACCATATAAATCCTAAAAGTAGCTTGCCAAGACCTCTGCTATGTCAGTTTTGGTGGTGTAGCAGTGTAGCAGCACCCATCTGCACCCCGGATCTCCCTTACCCATCTTGCCCTTTTCTCTCTCCTGCTTAACTAGATCAAGAGGCTACCTGCCTTGTCTCCCACTTTGTATGTTTTCCTCTGAGTCACCAAGAACTGTTCTTTGAGGGCTTCGTGAGTCACAACGTGAATGGCCCATCGCAGGGCATCCAAGTGACAGAGGACTGTTTGTTTCCCAGTCTTGCTGTACCACTTTTTACAGTCAGCTATGCCCAGTTCCATTTGCACCATCTTTTCCCCTGATTTCCTTAGTTTCCAAGCAAATGCATTCTGTGCTTTATCCGGGAGGACAGTCTTAAACTCCTCCCAGAGCATTACTGGTGGGGGATCAGCTCCCAGTTCACCGCAAAATATGTCTGGGACTCCATTCTGAGCTTAGTCAACACCTCGTTGTCTTTGAGGTCCTAGTTGCTAAACCACCACCCCCTGCCATGGATCTTCTTGTATCACAAAACATCACAAGAGAGGGGTATGATATAAAATGCCGCAAAGCAAATAGTCTACAGTATAGGCACCCGGGCACTCACCCTCTGGCACAAAGACAAAATTAAGTTTCAAGAAAAACTTTTGGGTGTCCTAAAGCAAGGAGTACTGCTGCTCAGTGGGATCCACAAGTCAGTGGGATCCAACAAGAGCCATCGCATGTGCAAAGTGCCATAAAAGTGACAGCAGGACAGTGTTTTTCCAGCTGTCCTGTCTTGTGCAAGGTCCCTAACAACGTTAAAGTCTCCCCCCACCATGTGGCTGATAGCTCCTGCTTTCAACAACACAGGCCAAAGGGCATCTAATACAGGTTGCTGGAGCGTGGGGGGCATAGATGCTTATCACAAAATAAGAGTCCCTCCCCCTAGTACCCAGTACCTCCACATATCTGCCTGCAGGTTTCATACCATGCCTTAGATACTTGAAAGGGGGCTGATTTCCTGGTCATGATTGCCTCCCCTTGGGAGCTCTGAGCAAACTCAGAGTGGGCTCTGTACTGGCCCTTTGTTTTGGCCGCGGATACTAGTTTTAGCCAGATGTGTCTCCTGCAGCATCACCTGGTCTGGGCCATGCTGTCTCAAATATTGCACCACCATCCCTGTTCTAAGTTTGCAACGCTGGCTGTTTACATTCCTTGACAACTGTCAAACTGGTTGATTCATTCTCTGTCATGTTTCCGGTTTTGATATTGAAGTTTGGCCAAACAGCCAGTTAGCTGTCACATTCACTTCTGCTGCACCTAGTCTACCACTGTGTCAGGAAACACATACTGTAACTGTTGCTTCATCAGCCATTTCTGCAGCCTCTCCATCCCCCTCCCATGGCCAAATTAGTCAAGGGAAACTGTTCTCATGTATGTTGTGGAATGTGGACATATACAACTACAACTAAGGGGTGTAACAGGTGCTCCTCCCTAGTCCCTCTCTGCACCAAACACTTCTAATAAGAAAGCATCTGTCTCCCCAAACTGTCACTGCCCAAAACATAACAACTAGGCAATAGCAAACTACCCCAACAGTATACCCCCAACTTACATGTGGACGTTCAGCAGGCTTACAAATATTCTCCGGCAAGTTTCAAGAGGAAGGGCTCTCCATGGGCCTCATTATCTCACTCTTGTAAAGAGAGGTAGAAATGAAAACGATCAAATCCTAGGAGAGGATGGTCAATCTGAGTTCTATATGCCTGGTGCCATCCACTGATGTCCTCTCCCAATCATAGTATGATGTGTGGAGGGCGAGATCTCGCCCTCTAATATGAATGACTCATGGTTGGCATGTAGTCTACAAGGGGTTAATCGTCTCAGGTGCTGCCTTCTCCTCCATTAGTGCAGGGAGATCACTTTCCAGTCGTCTGTGATTCTGGTAGACCATCCGACACATTCGGATCTCTGCACTAGGAGTTCCTCCACCCATCTCCAGTCCTCTTCGGGGTCCTCAAAGAAGTGTCTTATCCATCTGTGGTCAGCTTTAGCCAAGCAGGGTAAAGCAACATGAATTTTACCTGCATTTCTCTCGTTTGTGCTTTGACTTCTGTGTGAATGTCTGCCTCTTTTTGCTGGACTCTTAGGCCCATATTTATACTTTTTTTGTGCCGCGTTTGCGTCACTTTTTGACGCAAAAGCGGTGCACACTTACAAAATACAAATATATTTTGTAAGTTTGCACCGTTTTTGTGTAAAAAATGTTGCACATGCGGAGCAAAAAAAGTATAAATATGGGCCTTAGTATATAGTCTGAGAATATTATAATTTTGGTGGAGTTGAGGAGGGCCGCCAGTCGGTTCCACCCTGCTCAGATGATCATGTCTCGGTCAGTGTAGTTAAGTAACTGATGAGTAGTCGGCCTGGGGAGAACCAATGAGCTGCGGGCAAAGGGCCTATGCATCTTTTGATTACAAAACAGGATGACAGATCTTTATCAGGTACCCAGGATTTTATCCATATCGTGAAGGATTACTCTGGTTTCTGTTCTTCGTGAACCTCTGGCACCAGAACCAGAATTTCATTTTTTTAACATGACCTCTCTTCTGCATCCTCCACCCTTCTTTATAACTGTAGCACCAGTTCCCAAAGCTTTGAGAAGTTACTGTTGAGGAGTACTCCTCATTCTCTGCCAAAGAGATCTGAGTCTCCACCTCAGCCATCCTTTCTGACACCGTTCCCAAATCATGGTAGAGGAGCGACACCTCGGTGCCCACTCCATGGATTTGGACCAATAGCACCTATTTAGACTTCTGTATGACCCGTAGAGTGTTTTTGAGGTGACAGGATCTCCCTCCTGCTGGAGCTGCTTCTTGACTGTTCCCTCCAGTTGAAGGGTCGCTCTAGGGGATCTCTTGTGGGAGCTGAACCCCAATAATTTTCTGAACCCTTATATTGAGTAAATTCCTTATTTACCTTATAAATTGAGCTCCACAGTTCTTCCCAATGTTCTATCAGTAAGAGTCTACCTTCCCCCTCAATACCTCAAATTTAACATTATAAAGTGGAACCATTCCAAAAATTGAGTTCAAGATCAAAGATACATTTTAAGAGTTTTAATACAGAGTTGTTAATAAACCGTTACAAAGGAATGCATAGTTTGTCATGAACACTTAGAATACAGAAATGCAGAACCACAAATCATAGTAAAACCCTAGTTAGTTAATACCATCTTAATAAGGAGGAAAATCTCAAAATAATCAGACAGAGTATCAGAAGGAAATGAGACGTCGCCCGATCCATCAAAAACACTTTCTTTGGATATTAATTAACAAAATTCCAAATTCAGCTTGGTATTATCATAGTCAGGTCACACTGGCACCTCAAAAACAATATCTTAGTTTCAAAGGGTCCTTAAAGCCAACCCATTTCTTAAGGTAAGAGAAATCTTCTGCCTGCTTCCTCAGCAACTGCACTCTGGAGAAGTAAAAGCCAATATGAAACATTTTTAGCAATAGCCCATAGCGATCACCTTCCTCTGCTTGCCTACATCGGAACATCTAGCACATATCCTTCAAATTGATACATAGAGAACAGGATGGAAGGTTTCATTAACAAATCATGATTTCACTACTTTAAGCTATTGACATCACTGTTCTCCGTGTTCTGAGGAAACTGCGGGAAGAGAAGTCCTGCAGTGGGTCTCTGACTGGAAGGAGAATAAACATAAGCAAGATGAACAATACATCAGAAACTGCATCCATTTAATTAAATTACATCTTGTAATAAAATGTGCATAAATCTACTACATTATTTATCACACTTCTAAATGAGATATTCATATTGTTTCAAAAGCAAAATCATTCATTCTCGGGCTACGGTCATATTCATCACTAAAATTACTATTTCTCACAAAACTAATTAGTTCATTAGTTCGTCAAATTTGCCACCCAAAATTGAACATCTGAAAAACCTTTAAAATCACAGTTGTGATCTTCTCCTGGGAGGAGGCCTTTGCTCCCCCTCATTTCACCATAGTGGCAGTATGAAGACTCTCTTGAGGGCGTCGCCTGTTCAAGATTGAAACCACTCACAGTGGTGTCCCCTGGAGTGGGAGACCAGATGAATAAGTGGGTGCCTCTCCAACATCTGGAATGGGCAGGTGGATTTCTGGGGCCCCATTTTCTCGAGGATCAACCCAGTAGGTCTGCGATGGTTCCTCCGCCCCTACTGTCGGTCAGTGGGAGGGTTCCTTATTGTGTTGGGCAGGGAAGGGTGTTGCTCCCTCTCAGCTTCTACCAATCTCTCCCCCAGTGGGTTGTCCACATGGTCTCTGGATTTCCCGTTACCCTTGAGGGGACCAAGTTCACACTCCCATATTGGAGCTGCTTTGTGCACCTCTGGGCATCATCATCCGCGGTTTTGTTGCTTGGCTTTCGGGCACTGTGTACATCGTGGCCCACCTCAATCCCCAGCCCGGGGGTGGGGCACATGCAGTCACCTTCTGGGGTGATTCAGTTGTCCTTCCCTTCCTCCCATGACTTGAGTGCTGCCATAGCTCAAGGCCTGGGGCTCCATAGTCCACCCCCTCAGCTTGTCTATTCGCCTTCCTCCTTGGGTGCCTTACATGATCGAGTTGGCCTCACCATGCCTCCCATAAGTGCTGTGCTGTGTGGTCTTCTTCAGACTAAAGGCCTCTGGTACTGTCCAGGGTGACCTTTTCCTCAGCATCCACTCCTCTGGCACCAGAGTATGGTCCACCACACTCCCCCGCTTCGGGGGTGGAGCACATGCATTACCTGTGTGGGTGATGCACCTACCTGTTACCTTCTACCTTATGTTGGGTGCCATAGCAGGCTCTGTCCTCTCCAGCCCCTTGGCCTACCCACACGCTGTGAGCCCTGCCACTTCGCTGGGGGGAAGGAGCCTAAATCAAGCGGGATGGCACCTCAGAACCTCCCAGCTATTCTGGTCTTGTTCCTGGTCCTCTCCAAAAGTGCAGGCCACTGTTGTCGCCAGATATATTAGGCTGGGACCGAAGCCTCACCGAAGTGCTGCCACCTTCTTTGGCGGTCTGGCCACGTTCAATCAGTGTACGTTTTTTAAGCACTCAGTACCCCGACTAGAGTAACTCTCCTGCGATCTCGGTTCACTTAACACCTGATGCTTTCCCATATCACTTCCCAATGACACAGGTGTTTCAACTACCCCACATCAAAATTTTGTTGGACATTCCACTACAGAGATCAGACAGTTTAAGAAAAAGAAACTGCATAAATCTTATGAACTAACTTTCTAAGAATTGGTGGAACCATGGTATTCTTCCTTCACTTCACACCCTGCACTAACATGGTTTTGGGAGGAAAAAAATGTGTTTTCTGAATGTAGATGTTGCATGTGACATAAGTACTATTAACCAGGATTCTTTTGGAAGTCCTACCATGGACCGCCTTGTTGAGAAGTTAATGTTTCAGACAGAATCAAATGCCAACAAGTTATCTCCTCAGTGGCGGGTCAGCCACTATTTCCACTAAAGCCTTCTCATATCAATTCCCACTAGTCCTCTGGTTTTCCCCAAATCTCTACCCACCCTGGGAGCAATCACGTTCCGACCACAATTCTGAATTTGTGAAAGAAATCTAACGCATGAAAACTACCATTTGTTTATTTGTTTACTGCTATCTTGCGGATAGCCACGCCATGAGCCCCAAATGAAAATTGGCCCTTGTGTAAAAACTGATTTTGCAGTTGGAAAGTCTGTGATTCATAAAATAGCAGGCTTTGTAATTTCAGAATCAGAAGTTGCAATATAATGAAGGTACTTAGCGAGTTAGAAAAGTCTTTCCCATTTCCTAAGTGCCCTTTGCCACCCACTGTGAATTGCAAATAGGGGAAGGCATGGAGGGACATACCCCGCTCTTTGCAATTCGGAATGCCCTACATGGTGGTTTTGGGAACAACATTAATGTCACACACCATTGAGCAGATACTGCCAAATGAATATGGGAGATATCCAATTTACATAATGAAAAGATAGCTTCACCTTTGTGAATGGTGTGAGGCAGCCTCGTAGGGAGCAGACATTAGATCAGGGATTAGATCAGGGATCTACTGCTTGATCCAGTCGATGTCACTCCTTGCATGTGAATATTTTTTAAAAGTGGTCCCTTATCCTTTTAATGCTTCTTTAAAAATATTCCCATGAAGGGAATATGATTGGAAGGACGTTCTCGAAAGCCTCTATCCCTGTTATCACATGTAGTCACTCAAGGCCTCCTGTCTCGAGAATATTAGTAATGCAGAAGGATTATCAGAACACTTTGCATGGGACATCACCTTCCTAAGTGAAACTTTAGGGACCCTTATGCAGATTTGCAGGACTGTCCCACCTGTATTTTTGGGGAATTGTCACTTGGAGGCTCCAGTTCTGTAAGTTGCTCTGGCGGTCAAAAACGCTTTCGTTCTGTCATATTTATTTACTAGCCTGACTTTCAATGTCAAGATCCTTAAATATGAGAGAGTTGGTATACTCTCTCATCTCCCAGCCCAGCCAGTAGCTGGTCTGCAACCCCGATGAGAGAGAGGCGTTTGTTGCTTCAGTCAAATAACCACCAGACAATGGTGTTTACCTTCTGCATGCAACTCTACTAAATAGCACCAATGCTTTACAAACCAATGCTCCTGTATTTTTGCAAAAGTGCAACCTCACGCATCAAGAGAAGACAAGTGTCCAGATGCCCTTCTGCAAAAGTGCAAGTGTGCTGCTGTTACATGGAGAGCACATAAGCAAGGGCATTTACTGGCTGTTTGATTGTAAAATGATCTTTAAGTATAAGGCTGTCTGGTAAATCGACACCAATTCCAAAAACGTTGCTGTCACAGACAAGTCGTGTCATTGGAGGTTGACACCAGACCTTCACCATTTATCTTACTGCTGTTTAGTCCAAGACTTTCCAGTCTGCATGGAGAGGCAATACATAAAATCGAGGCAACTTACAGGCAAAGATACCAATTCAGACCCACACCAGACCTACAAATGCCACCTTTGCCCATTAGCCAGCCCAAATTACCACTGTAACCTTCTTGAATGACAGTAGTTTGTCCTCGCCAAACACTGCAAATTAGTATGTGTCAAGACTCCAATCCACTTGCACCTGAAATCTGCAGGATCTCAGAGGATAGTCCTCCCAGTTCCTCTTGAGAACAACTCCCAGCATCCAGAACAAGAGCAGGTGTCTATGGATTACACTCAAGGGTAGCAGGGCTAGTGACTGGAGAAGGTAAGGAGTACCTGTTTCTTTGGCTTCTATAAAATTACAGCGAACACAGTATCTTGATCAAAATAGGCATCAAATATATATGTGTGAGACTCTCCTTCCCACCTTAGCAATCATTCACTTAAGAAAATAGGAGTGCTTCAACCTTAACTGAAAAGTATTTTATCAATTCAAGGGAACACAGGCAAATAGAGGATTCCAGATAATCCTAACTTAACAGCCCTTTCCAATATTAAGGAAAATCACCTGTTCGTTTCTTATTAGTAGTGATGTAGCACACATTTTAGTTCTGTCCCTCATCTCACATTGATCATCTGTACTTGACAGTTTAAGCATTATTATAATCAAAGTACTAATAGTTTAATTGAAAAACTGATGCACTGTGAAGCCATACTAGTGTGCATTCACTCTAGACTGGATGTGAAAACCTGTGTGGTATAAGGAACAAACTTCATGTTTGAATAATTAATTTGTCATTATGTTATAAAGTATAAACTTATTTAAAAGATTTTAGATTTCTGATGAGAAATGTTTTAAATGCATATGCAAAAGAAGAGAATTGTAGTATCACGAAATATAATTATTTTCTTTTTCAATGTATTGTTACATGAATGCTAATGGACGTTTATTAATGTTGAATTCATAATTTGCCTATTTAAATGTGTTTTATTAGTATGGTTTAATGTGCTGTTTAATTCATTTGCATTAGCCTAAGTAAGACCTATTAGGTTCTGTATTCGTGATTGGGCAGAAAATGTCTTGTCATCTTGCTAACGTGAACCTTTCTTTCAGGTTTTATTCTCATGAGAATCATAGCTTGGTAATAGATGCCTATTATTCTACACATAGACAGTATGGGAGTATGGGAAATTATCCTTCAGGACTGTGGACTGGCAATACATACAATTGTTGCAATCTTGCATGGAACAGTACAGATGCACTCCGCTCTCATGACAAACCTGAGAAACCACACCAATGTTTCAAGTTGGAGTTGCATGATCTATTTCTATTCGATGTTATGCCTTCTTGCCCATCATCTTGCCCTATGAACTTTGATATATTGTTCCCTAACTGAATTGAGTTCAGAAAATCTTTCCTTGCATTTTGAGCTGCATGTTGAACACCTTGGACTCTGAGAGGTATATTCCTCTCTGCTCTTTCCCCCTTGAAATGCTTTGCTGAGACTTAGAAGTTGTTCCCCTGACCCAAAGAAGAAGACTCTTGACCGAGCTTCTGAAATGGTGATTTCTTCCCTTTTTACTTTTTGCCCAACCTTAGTGATCTGTTTTCAAAGATTCATGTTTTTTCAAATTCTGTTTGTTCTTTTTGTCCCTTTTGTCTTTTGCTTGCATGTGTTTCGCCCAGCACATGCTAATCCCTGATTGGTAAATCTATAGGGTTTTCTCTGCACAAACTAGCTGAACCTTGATGATTTGAATTGCCGTAATGCTTATCAAAACTGAGCAATACTTGTTTTCTGTTCACCAGGAGATTTTGCTGAAGATCTGTTTCTTATTTGTAGAGTGTCTATTTCTTCTAATGTTAGTTCGGCTGAACTTATTTCTTCGCCTTGGTCAACCCTTGGTGATACTGTATCCTTATAACTTTGCCTTGAGAATTGTCTACATGACTTTGAGTTTGTAATAAAACCCCTTCAGTGTATTCTGAAATGGAGGTAACCTTGTATGGGAACATTGGCCATACTGTAAAAGTTTATTGGTTTGCATTGAGTATTAATGATTTGTTCTCCACACCCTTATGCTGGATCCAAAGATCAATTGACCTAGTCAGACACAGATTTCTGCAAATAAAAAAAAAAGTGCTATGAGATCAGGTAGCAGAGGTACGGTTAGCCCCACGAACGGGGAGAACCATTTAGGTAAAGTGTTAGGGAGATAGGATTGGTCCCATGCAATTGCCCAGTTCATATTTTGCCCACCTCAATTTCTGCTCCATGGTCTTTTCTGAAGACTGATGAAGTTCCAGCGTCTTTCCTGGGAGAGACGAATTTGAGAGTTTTAATAGGATTTTGCACTTACATTGCTTTTGGCCTGAAGATTGCGGTAAAGTGTGATGTTGTGAAGTGTTTTGCGGAGTCATCGTATAGTATGATTTTAGCGCTTGCTGCTAAAGAATGTCCGCGGTTGTTGTTGTCGAAAAACGCAGTTTGCGACATGCAAAACGGCCATCGCGATGCAGAGTCACATTTTGCGAGTCGGTACCGACTCGCAAAATGTGATTCTGACTCTCAAATAGGAAGGGGTGTTCCTGCATCGCGATGCTGAGTTGCTTTGTGACCGAGAAAGCGGTCGCAAACCAACTCGCAGTTACCATCCACTTGAAGTGGATGGTAACTCATTCGCAAAAGGGAAGGGGTCCCCATGGGACCCCTTCCCCTTTGTGAATGCCACAAAAAATATTTTTCAGAGCAGGCAGTGGTCCTTTAAGGAAAACGGGCTGCAAAAAGAAAAAAAAAACTGCTTTATTTAAAAGCAGTCACAGACATGGTGGTCTGCTGTCTCCAGCAGGCCACCATCCCTGTGAGTGCCTAGACTCGCTATGGGGTCGCAAACTGCAACCCACCTCATTAATATTCATGAGGTGGGTCTTTGCGACCCCATAGCGAGTCGCAGAAGGTGTCTGAGACACCTTTCTGCATTTCATATTGCGAGTTGCAATTTGCGAGTCGCTATGACTCGCAAATTGCAAGTCGCAATATGAAACCTACCTACATCTGGCCCTAGATCCCTTTCCTGGGGCCCTAATGGGTTTCTCTCCAGCCTCTGGGGCTTGGCATAGGGCATCCTGGGATGTCTGAGACCCCCCACCTCTCTTCCTTCTCTGAGAAGAGACATGGGACCTTGCACCCACCCTACTACAAAGGGACATGTCTGGACTACTCAGAACCTTCCCTGCCCTCGGTTGAGGGGAACCTGGGCCACAATCCTTGGGTCACTCCCAAGTGTGTTACCAGACCCTCTGGTTCTCACCCAGAGGTCTGCCTTCTTTGCAAGTTCCCTGGGGTCAGAGAACTCACACTGGCATGGCCTTGGAAAAAAGACAATGGAACATGTGCTCTCTGACAACTCTCTGATAGTACAGCCCTTCAAAGTTGTTTGCTGTGCTACCCAACATCCAACCATGTAGTGTTTTGCAAAACTTCTCCACAAACCCCTCCCACCCAGGACTTGTTGAGACAGTTTCCTACTGCCCCTGAACCTCAACATATACTCTTCAGGGGTTATTCCATACTTAGAAAGCTTCCTTTAAGGGGTTGTACCTTTGCCTGTCTCTCCCTTCCAGGGCCAGTAGAGCATCCCTTCCATTACCAGTAATATAACTCCCCAGGCTAGTTACCCAGTATTTCTCAGTGATCCTGCGCACTGTTTTAGCCCTCTCATACTCCTTCAGCCACTGACATATGTCATCCCCCTCCTTGAAGCTAGGCACCAAGTTTGTGGGTATGTGGGTGGTGTTCCTAACACTAGACTCACACTTGCTGCCACCACTGGACTCCACCTGCAGTGCTGGTGAGTCCAATACTATGCTCAAGGATCAGTTTCCTTTCCTCAAAAGCAAGCTTTCCCCTGGCGAAGGCCCTTTCAGCCTCCATCATCCACTTCTGCGCTAAGGCCTTCTCAAACCTCTAGCTTTCTCTCCTCTACAGCCAGATGCACCAGCTGCAACCTCAGGCCCCTCTCAGCCTGTCTACCCTTGAGCTCCTCAGGGGACAGGGTGAGGGTGATGACATTGCTCCTGGCACCTGACCCAGCATGGGGCTCCCTGTCTATGGGGTCCTCACCCTCACCCTCTACTGGCATTTCTGTCTGGTTATTTTCTTCACTGTTCTCAACTTTCCCAGGATCATTGCCCCCTGGGTGTGTGGATAGAGAACCCTCCAACACGGAGTCCTTGCTAATATTGGGATCCCCCTAAGGGTCTCCCTCAGAACCATCCTCTCCTGGTTCTCTTCCTCAGTTGCTTCCCCATGGTCCAACTCAAAATAGTACAGGGTTTTCTCAAGGTCTCACCAATCAGACTCCTCACTTACAAGTAGGCAACTCTCCCTGCAGAACCCCTTAACTCCTCAAAAGTGTAACCCCACAATTCTTCCATGTCAAAAGTAGTTTCCATTTTGGCCAGGTATCAACACTGATGTAATCAACAAGAGTCCCAAGTGCAAGAAAATGAAGTAGGAGTAAACAGTAAAAATTACCAATATAAGAGAATAAGAAAATTACAAAACACAGCACGTAATGGTCTAAGTGCACAGTGTGTATAGCAACAGTGAGTCACTGTGGTATCACACAACACAAGTCCTCAACGCTGATCACCAATGTTAGAAATGTGGTTTCTGGGTGGCTATGGTATGCACCTAAGCCATGCAGACCCCACCACTCTCGTCAGGGCAAATAAGTTACACACCAAAGATAACTTATGCCCAGCCCCTGGTAGTTTGGCACAGAGTAGTCAGGTTTATCCCCAGAGGCAATGAGTAAAACATTTGCACAATACACTCCCACCAGTGACACAATAAATGTACTACAAAAGAGACTCCACACAGGATTATATATAAAAATTTGATTCGGTATTAGATATATATAATTAGACCAAAAGCAACATAAATCATAAATGTTGCGCATATAATGTGATTACCATAACATGACACAGTATTGTGGTAATGCAAGGCAAAACAATAGGCATCATAACCTGAATGAACACTCAGGGCACAAAAATGCATCAGGTTATAAAAGAGGGTACATGAACCGCCACCTTAGGGCAAATAAAAAACAACCTGATTTGGAGACAAAACACATGAAGCACTATATATCACAAGACATAATTGGTTTATCATATACTTCCATAAGAATGTAAGATCCAGGGCGTCTGCACTTCTATTACGGATTTTAAGATACTAATGCATCCCATGTGGGGCACATGTGTGCCTACCATTTGTATTGCGGTACTTTCAACACCCAATCGATATACAATAGAATTGCCAGGATATGCATGCTTCAGGACTGACAGACATCAGATAGGAAAATCCTTTGCTAATCTGGTTGTCATCCTGACCCAGGCAATATCACCACGCACAAATGAACCCCCAGCAAAAAGAGATCAGGGGCCTCCATATTGGCACGACACAGTAATCCCAGGCAGTTAGTGCATGTCTCGGGGGCAGGTTTCTACTCTCCTCGTGTTCTTGAAATAGGTCTACCACACAACTTAATGCCTCCCAGGATGGATAGGGTTGTACCTCCTCCTGCCAAGGAACAGAGGAGCGCAGGATGGATTCAGGGCCTCCCCAACACCACTTACCTCTTGTGCTCAGCAGGAGCTTGTGAGGAGCTTCACAGCACCTTCAGCTAAGTGGGTTAAGTGCCTGGTGGGACTTAGCAGCGGGCTGACAGGCCTCCTCAGGTTCCAGGAGACCTCTTACTAGGGGCACCTGCAGGGATACCAATGGCCCCAGCTGCAACCTGCCTCTTCCAATTCCAGCCTGGCCGGGCGGGTTCCTCGTGGTGCAACACCAGATGCGGAGCCTCAATGATGGCCCTCGTGCCTGGCCTGCCCCTCAATTACCAGCAATGCATCGTAGGGAGGGGGAGCCACCCTTGCAGTCTTCCCTTCGGTTAGCGGGGCCTCGGAAAAGATCGGGCACTCTCATCTGGGTGAGAATGCTGAGGCTAGCAGGCATTGGACCAACTCCATCAGCCTAAAAGGTGGGCAGGACAGCACACAACAAAGCAAGTGGTTCAAATGGTGGTTCCTCCTGACAATACCAAAGTGCCTTGGTAGAACAGGGTCAGGGAGCAGCTGCCAGCAGGGCAACAAACAGAAAAGCAATCCAGTGAGTCCTTTAGGCCAACCAGCAAATAGGTGGCAGCAGGGCAACAGCAAAAGAGCAGTCCACATAAGTCCTTTGTGCAGCGCAGCCGTCCTTCTGACAGAAGTTCAGTCCCACTTCCAAAAGTGCTCCAAAAGCATGATGTCAGAGCCCCTGCACTTACATTAAACATGTCTTTGTTCAAGGGGTGACTTCAAAGGAATCATTTCAAGTGTAACATAACCCCTTTCAACCCAGCCCTGGATCCAGATATAAGTAGGGTGTAGATGAGCCCTTTGTGTGAGAGCAGGACACAGCGTATTGATATGTAAGGTGTGAATAATCTCTCCCTGTCCCTCTACTAGCCCAGGAAGACTATCAGTATACAGATGCCTCTCCTGTCACACCCAACCCCTCCTGTGTTGAGGCTGTATGGAAAGTATGCACAAAGTGTAGCTGTCACTCAGTCCTAGATGTGGATTGAAGTCAAGCTGCAAAACACTAGAGTTATAAGCACAGAGAAAATGCCACTTTTTAAAAGTGGTATTTCTAAAACAGTAATGTAAAATCCAGCTACACCAGTAACCAGCATTGCTTACTACAATTCCAAACATACCAAACATGCACATACTACTCCTTTCAGATTAGAAATTACCACTTAAAAGTATATAAGGAAATTCCCAATGCTAACCTATGAGGGGTGTGACAGTAGTGAAAAACGAAATAGGCTGTTTGTCACTACTAGGACATGTCAAACATAAAAGTGAGTGTCCTACCTCTTACGTACACAGCACACTGCCTGTAAGGCTACCTAGGGCCTACCTTAGGGGTGACTTAGGTGTACTAAAAGAGGAGTCTAGGCCTTGTCAAGTAGGTTGAAATGCCAAGTCAAGGTGGCAGTAAACTGCCCACGCAGGCACTGCAGTGGCAGGCCTGAGACAGGGTTGAAAGGTTACTTCTGTGGGCGGGACAGTCAGCACTGGAGGCCCACTAGTAGCATTTAATTTACTGCCCCTGGGTATGAGGGATACCACTTTACAAGGGAATTACAGGTAAATTAAATATGCCAAACAGGTGTAAGCCAGTCATACCTAGTTTTAGGGGAGAGAGAGCATGTGCACTTTAGCACTGGTTAGCAGTGGTAAAGTGCCCCAGAGCCCTAAAGCCAACAAAAAGAGGGTCAGAAAAATAGGTGGAGGAAGGCAAAACATTTGGGGATAACCCTGCAGAAGGGAAATTTCCAACACCCATGGTACCGAATCCTACAGTGATTTTATTTCAAATTCCATCTGAAGCAGAAAGGTTCACTGTGATTGACCATTGCCAAGCATTTCTCTCCATACCATTGCATGAGAAAAGCCAATTTCTCTTCGCTTTCTGGTTTGACAGTCATGTTTTGGCATGGTGCCAAGTTCTACAAAGGCATACCAAAAGTCCTCTGATTTTTAATCAGATCTTGAAATAGAATCTGGAGTCACTTAAATTGCCCCATCATTCAGTCTTAGTGCTGTATATTGATGATCTACTTGTGGCATTAAACACTCAAGAAGCATGCAGGAGAAACACAATTGTTCTCTTGAACCTTTTAGGAGAAAATGGACATAACGTTTCACCAGCAAAATTACAATATTGCAAGAAAGAAGTCCTTTACTTAGGTCACCATATTGAGAAAGGTGCGTGGAAGGTATCACAAGAAAGAATCTCAGCAATTTTAAAAATCAATCCCCCTGCCACTCAGAAAGAAGTTGGCCTCTTCCTGGGAATGGTTGACTACTGTTGGCAATGGATTCCAAACTTTTCCCTTTTGGCCAAGCCTTTACTGACACTGACATACAAATGTGTGTCTGATCTGGTACTATTGGAAGACAATTGCATGTGTTCCTTCACAGAGCTGACAGAAAGACTATGGGCCATATTTACAAGCAGTCTTCGCCACCGGTGAGTCACTTTCATGGCCTTGTAGTTATGGAGTTAGGCAACACAGTGCATGGCAGCAATTTGTGCACCAGCGCAGGGGGAGAGGACAGAATACCGAGCATTTCTACCCTTTCCCATTGGCACGGGGTGGTACAGCAAGGCACTTGCTGTGCCGCCTTGCAACACAGGCCTTGTAAATATGACACTATGTCGTGCTGGGAAGACTTGATTATAACAAATACTTTTCTTTATTTTACTGTGAGAGGGAATGATGTGCTCTCTCAGTTTTGACATAGTTGCATGGAAATGCAAACAAGCCAGTTGCATATTTTGCTGCCACACTTGATCCTGTGGCCACTGTGCTGCCTGGCTGTTTAAAGGCGGTTGCAGCCCTGAGTGTCAGAACTGTCAGTGCAAAAGCATTGCTATGGGTCACCCTCTGATTGTTTTTGTAACTCATTCGGTGGAAATATTGTTAACCCGAACAAAGACACCTTATCTTACCAGTGCGCATTTTAACTGTTATGAGCAGGCCATTCTCATTGCATAGAATGTCAGGCTTAAAAGATGTACCATTCTGAATCCTGCTACTCTGTTACCTAACCTGTTGATAATGCCAATGAATCTGTGGATGAGGTTAAGCATGAATGTCTAGATGTGACTGAATTGTGCACCAAGCCAAGACGTAACATTCAAGACATTCCCTTAACTGAAAATGACTATGTCATGTTTGTTGGTGCTCCTGCCTAAGAGACAAAGGTGGTACCCTGAGAGCTGGTTATGCAGTTTGCACAGTCTCAGGTGTGATTGAAGCTTCCTTACTTCAATGAGTCTTTTCTGCCCAAGTAGCTGAATTGGTTGCTCTCACTAGAGCATCCTGTGTTTCTGAAGAGCTGAAAGTGACATAGTCAGTATGGGTTTGGTGTTGTTCATGATTTCTGACAGTTATAGTCCCAGAGATGGTTTATGACCTTCTCTGAATCCCCTATCTGCAAAAGGAATGACATCTATAATCTGTTGAATGTATTACAGTTGCCTGCAAAAATTGGTGTTGTCAAGTGTACCACTCATAGGAAATCTACTGATTATGTTACATTGGGAAATACATATGCAGACAAAGTAGCGAGATATTGCGTCCCAAGCGGCACATCCTTTAATGGAAAGTGGAACAATGATTTAAATGATGAAACAAGTCAAAATGTCCTGTTAACTGCTGTTGATACCTGGGAGGATGTTAAGAGACTGCAGTGACAAAGTAGCAAAGTTGGGTTAGAGCAGGATGTGACAGGAGACATAAGGATGATGTTTGGGTTTCAAGTGATAAAAGAGCAATGTTGCATAATAGTTTGTTGTCACCCATGGCTAGACACTATCATGAAAAGGGACATGTGGGAAGAGGCACCATGATCAGAACCTTTAGACACCCATGGTTTAACCCCAGATTCAGAGTGATAGCAGAGTGATAGCAGAAGCTGTGTGCCACAGCAATGTCGCATGTCAGCCGATGAATGCAGGAAAAGGCACAGTGGTTACACTGAGTCATATAGGCAGATCAGGAGGACCGTTTAACAGGCTGCAGACTGATTTTATAGAGCAACCCATGTACAATGGACTGAGATATGTTTTGGTCATGGATTTTCTTTCATTGGGTTGAAGCTTACCCAACCAGAGGAAATGATATTCTCACAGTAGCAAAACTGTTACTTAGGGATTTGATCCCTTGATTTGGCTTCCCAACTTCTCTTCTCAGATCAAGGGACCCAACTCAACAGTGAAGTCCTGAAATTATTATGGGGGCATTACAGGTTGAGCAAATATTGCATTGCATTTACAGACCTGAGGCTTCTGGACTGGTGGAGCAAGTTAAGGGTACTTTGAAGTCTAGATTGGCGAAAGTATGTGCATCCACCACTGTGAAATGGCCAGACGCATTGCCTCTTGTCTTGATGAGTATGCTCAGTATGCCTGCTAGAAATACTGGTTTATCCCCACATGAAATCATCATGTGGAGAGACATGATATTGCCAAGTGTTCCTGCAAATGCACTTGCGAACATTACAGATGACGTGGTGCTAGATTATTGCAAAGGACCAGCTGATCTGGTTTGTTCTTTGTCTCATCAGGTTGGAGAAGCTACAGTACAGTCACAGAAGGAGCTTTGCCATGACCTTTGTCCAGGCGATTGGATCTGGGTGATAAAACATGTAAGGAAATCCTGCTTGGAACCATGTTGGAAAGGTCCCTACCATGTGGTTTTAATAACTACCACAGCTGTAAAGTGCATGGGTCTCCCTAACTGGGAACATGCAAGCCATACTCACAAAGTTCCAGGTCCCCTAGATGATACAGTACCTGCCCCTGAATGGCCGGTTACAGTGAGCAAGAGGGATGGGGTTAGTCAAGTTGTTGGGGCTGGACACATAGCTGCTACAGCACAGTCTGGGGGGGGGTCCGACTGAGTCAACTTCAGTGGTTGGTACCAAAGGGTCAACACAGAATCAGTTGACTCATGCAAGCTCGGATGCTGACAAAGGACCAGTTGCTGTAGATACATGAAATGCACCATAAGATCACTGGCCAAGTGAACAAGCAGTGCCAGCTGTACAAGTGCCTCAAACAATTGCTGACGAGACAGAGCAGTCAAGTCAAAATGACAGTAATACTGAAGGTTGAGTAGATAGAAGATCAAAAAGAAAAAGAGTACCAAGCTGAAAATACTCAGTACCTGAATGGACATATTTTGCTTCCAATGAGTGGGAGGAGGAGTTTGCAACCTTTCGCTTTAACAATTTGAATCCAGCTCCATATTCTTGAGCTTGAGATCACTGTAGAACTGAACTTTGAAATCTCATTGCTGCTTGATGAACAAAGACGTTATGTATTGGAAGTAATTATTAGTGATTATGAGCTGTGCTTTTATTAGAGACATTTGAACTTTTAGTGGAACTCAGATTCGTGGTCTGAAATTAGAGAACTCATGGAATGGAATAGAAATAAAAGTAGTAAGTGTGAATACATATGTGTGTAGGCTTAGTAGTTGTGACATTTATCATTAGCCTATTATTGCTCATTGCACTGAGCATGCCGACAACAGATGATTACAAGAAAGTTAAATCCACATGTGTTCTGAGAGCAGCAAATCCCATATCAGATCAAGATCCCCTTTGCAATGACAATAAATATTTACGCACTGATGGTTCTAGAGGCGATTTGTCTGCAAATGTATATTTTAACTTGCTGTATGTATATGCAGATATCATGGATGCTAGAGACTGCTACGTGTGCACACAGTTACCTCCATCAGTCAGTGAGGGGATCACCTATCATAGTCTTCCACTAACCTATGGAATTTCCTGGAGCCTGTTGTTAACACTTTTGTGTATCAGCAGAAATATCAGTTATTGTTCAAATTATTACCTTGTGTTTTCAATCATTAAACATTTGAGCAACACTGCAAAGGCAAAAAACAGTGACACAATGGGAGGTTTCTTTGAGCCTACATTGACATTTGGTACAGTTCATGCCCATAAGGATAATTTGACCTAAATTCTTACCCCAGTAGGAAAAGAGTTTATTGGACAAGTCGAAGAAAGGGGAAAACTCATGAAGGCTAAAATAGAAAAGGGAATTGCTTTACACAATTGGGGAAAAGATGAGACATTCAGTAGTTGGAAATCAAGGGACCCTTGCTTTAGATTGGCAACACATAGGGAAGTTATGTGTATACAGACCCAGATCAAAGACTGACACACATTTTGTAGGGACTAGTGAATGTAGACATGTGTTTTCGTTTCAGAGAGTTTGGACCTTCATGTTGAATGGACAGGACACCGACATCAAGGTGTTTATTTCATTTCTAGAAACAATGCTTATTACAAGCAGCCGAAAGGCTAGTGTGGTACATGTTACCTGGTAGTAGTTTTTCAAAAAATGTATCATGTGGACCATTTTAATGACCCAGTGTGGGATAACAAATCAAATGCCAGAATCAAGAGAGGTCCAAGAGCTTTCGAGATTGTATGAGACACCTTTGGTGCCCTAATTTCATCAGTAGGTGTAATTTTGAATGATATCAAGATAAGGAACTTATCAACCATAGTAAATAATTTATCTATAGACACATCAGGTGCCATCTTGCTGAGAGATACAGAAATGGTAGCCACAAGGTCAATGGTTTGACAAAATCGTCCTGGGTTAGACATTCTTCTCACAAAAGAGGGCAGAGTTTGCAAAATGTTGCAAGCCCAACAGTGCTGCACGTATATACCTGACAATAGTAAGGAGATAAGAAAATACATTGCGAATATAACAAACTTGAGACAGGACCTGAAGGAGTTATCAGTGACAGGTGCCTGAGAAGCAATAGGTAATGAGTTTTCAGCTTCAGGTTTGGAAGTCTAAGGATATGAATTGTTGGAAACATTTTGATAACCCTATTGATAATGACTTTGTGTGCCCTAGTTGGAGTTGTGCCTTATAAACTGTTCAGGAATCTGAAAGAGAGAAGAGTAAGGAGTAAAAGGAGACAGGAAAAGATTGAGATGGAGACTAGGAGATGCACATATTATAGTAACATGAATCAATTAGAGGAGTTCAGAAAGCCTCACCTGGAACATCCTCTGAAATTTTGAGCTGTCTCATTGAAATGGAGAGTTTGAGTTTTGTGTGATGGCTTGATTCACCATCAGAGGGGGGAACTGATGTAGCCAAAATTTTAGTACTGTCCCTCATGTCACACTGATCACCTATATGTGACAGATTATGCATTATGTTAATCAAAGTAACAATAGTTTTAATGTAAAGAATGCACTGAGAAGCCATACTAGTATACATTCACTCTAGACTAGATGTTAAAACCCATGTGGAATAAGACAGTGGTTTCTAACCTCTGGTCCGGGGACCATGGGGGTCCGCAAAGCCTCCTCAGGGGGTCCGCATCTGCTTAGAAAATTAAATAATCTTAACAGCTTTCAGGAATGACTCAGTGAGGGTGTCCCTGAATTCCAATAATGATTTAGTGGGGGTCCCTGGGTTCCAGTAATGATAAAGTGGGGGTCTACAGAAGTCAAACGGTTGGGGACCACTGGTATAAGGAATACATTTCATGTTTGAAGAATGATTTTGGCATTATGTTACATTACAGGAATCTAAACCAACAATCTGCATTAATACAATAATAGATTTCTGATAAGTGCTTTAAACTCATATGCAAATGTAGAGAAATGTACTTTTGTGCCATATTCATAGAAATTTATTAACAGAGTTATCTTCATTTTAAATTTATTGTAACATGAATGTTAATGGGCGCTTATTAATGCTGAATTCATAATATGTGTATTGAAATATGTTTTATTAGTATGGTTTCATTTGCCCTTTCATTAATTTGCATTAGCCTAAGTGAGGCTTGTTAGGCCCTGTGTTCTACACATAGAGAGTATGGGAAGTTGTGCTTGAGTGAGAAACACCCAGGATGTGGACTGGCAATACATACAATTGTTGCAATCTTGCATGGAAGAGCACAGATGGACATCGTTCTCATGACAAGCCTGAGAAACCACACTAATATTTCAAGTTGAAGTCACATGATCGATTTTTATTCAATATTATACCTTCAACGTCATGTAGAGTGAGAGAGTGACGAATCATCTTGCCCTATGAACTTTGATATATTGTTTCCCAACTGGATTGAGTTCAGAGAATCTTTCCTGTCATTCAGCTCTGCATGCTGAACCCCTAGGACTCTGGGAGGTACAGTCCTCTCTGCTCTTGCTCCTTTGAAATGCTTTGCTGAGATTTAGAGGTTTTTCCCCAACCCAAAGAAGAAAACACTTGACTGAGCATCTGAAATACTGATGCCTCACTATTTTTACTTTTTGCCCAAATTAGTTAGTGATCTGATGCCAAAGATTTCTTTTTTTGAATTCTTTTTGTTGTTTTTGTCCCTTTTGTCTTTTGCTCACATATGTTCTGCCCAGCACATGCTAATCTCTGATTGGTAAATCTGTAAGGTTTTCCCTTGCCCAAAGTAGCTGAACCTTGATGATTTGAATAGCCTTAATGCTTATCAAAACTGAGCAACGCTTGTTATCTGATTATCAGGTGATTTTGCTGATGATTTGTACCGTATTTGTAGAGTGTCACTGCCCAAGAAGGTTAAGTACTTCTTGGTATGTAAAGTGAAGCGAAAGGACAAGGATTCAGGAGTAGGGTAAAAAGAGGAACAGAGGGAATCTCACAGGCTGCAGGTAACAGTTGAATGATTGAATGTGGGCAGCGGGCCAACCAAGGAAGGAAAGGATCCTCTACTTGCTACAGGTAGTTTGGACAAATGGTAAGTGGGGAGCGGACCAAACGGGTATTGGGCAAAAGAGCAGAAATGTGGCATGAAGGGGTCCTCTTGCAGCGAGAGAAGAAGCCGAGCGTGCCTTCTAACTCGGACACTGCTTTTAACTGTGTCGCGACCAAATTGTAGGTCAGTTCGTGAGCGAGCCTACGATCTTGTGAGACCCACAAATTAACTCAGCATTTACACTGAAGGACATGAAGTCCTTCCTTCAGGATTACGCTCCAGCATCTGCAGCACACATGCGCAGGTCAGGTGAGTCCTGACAGTATACCTCTCCTGTCGAGGTTGAGTCTTCACCACTAAAAACTGATCACTCTGGGTTCCTCTTTGGTTTCATGCGAGTGTGAGTCTGAGGTTCTTTATCCATACTACGTTTCACATAGACTTTAGATTTCCCTGGGCAGGTTTGAAAGGTTTTACCGTGTGCTGTTATTGAGTTTGTCACAGAGGCCTATATTTAGTTTAACTATTTTACTATAAGTAAAACGTAAAAGGCATAAAGTGAAATTAGTTTATAAAAAGAATAAGGGAATCAAAAGTAAGCATTGTCCATAATGTGGCTCAAAACAATATAATTTTTGGACCTACGAAAAACACCAAACTTTTTTCATGTTTATCTAGTGGGGGGAGGATTAATAATACAAAATGTTTGGGACTGGAAGCAGCCTCTAGAGTTTTCTCCATACTATTAAACATGTACCGTATCATCGGCTCCACCCAGGGATACCAGCTACACTGCCTATGTGACTACAATATCAGAGCCCTCACTCCATAGAAGTATAAATTCAGTGTCTAAGTCATCCTGAACACCTTTATTTAAGTGGTCTTCTTCTATTTTAATAAGTTATCTGACAACATGCCTGTTCCTTTCAAAGTCCTTAGTTTATAGGGGCCTTTCTAGATAAAGAGTCGTTGTGGGTTTCACTTCTCTAATCTGAGAGCTGCCAGGACCATAAATATATAGCTGCATGGCAATTACAGAATGTTGTGCACTTAGGGACCGTTGCATTAGTGTGAACTATCAGGTCGTTTGAGCTGAGATTGAGAGAGTTGCGTCTCTGCATGACTATCCTCATTGAATAGTATTACCCAAACATTGTACACTCTTGAAGCTTCGTTTTGAAGGGATCTTTTGAGTTAAACTTATAAGGGACATCCATAGTTACCACCTCGGACGGTGAAAACGATTGATCTTCAAGGTATGGCCGGACGCTAACTTGCATTTCAGGCACCGTAGTACTTCCTTCCGATTTCTCAGAGAATGTAGTTCCTGTGTATACCAAACACCGAGTACATATAGGGCCTGATTCTAACTTTGGAGGACGGTGTTAAACCGTCCCAAAAGTGGCGGATATACCACCTACCGTATTACGAGTTCCATAGGATATAATGGACTCGTAATACGGTAGGTGGTATATCCGCCACTTTTGGGACGGTTTAACACCGTCCTCCAAAGTTAGAATCAGGCCCATAGTTTGATTGCATTATCATGGGGTCTGCAATTCCCATTCTATTTACTAACTGACAATGAAAGTCTCGACTACGTCATTTATACTCAATGGAAATAAATAATGTGGCTATACACAGGCTCAGAACTGTGATCAACGAAAATGGAGTTTAAACTCCATAGCCTCTTGGATGTTTCCCCTTGTTCTTCAAATATACATGTTGCCTAGATTTACCTGTTTGTTAGCAAACAAAACTCACACTGTCAACAGAATTATTTTTGGACGGTTGGCTGTATGGGCAACCTACCTATACTTCTCTCGTGTGGTTACAGATATCCCAGTGCATGTTTCCTCTGCTTTTCTTGCGGCACCTGCTGATCTGGAAAACAGTTAAAGATAGTACAGCCTTATTCACCCTCATTGATAGTATTTCTAGTGCATAGATCTTCTGTGAAAATACACCAACCAGCCTTCTGCATAAACTGCACCTCTTACCTCAATGGAAAGGGATATATTCTCTAGCTCGTTCTTCCACATCTCACCTGAACCTTTGTGCATTCAACTTATTGACTCTGAAGCTTATCTGAAAGAACTCAACAACCTCCCAGTAAAGATAGTAAATTGTTCCAGATATAATTGGATTTCAATATTTTAAACTCTGCATCCATCAGAAGCTCTTCTTTCATAGATATTCCTTCTGCTTTCATCTTGCGGGCTTTTTTATTGCAAACTCATTGTTACCTAGAATAGATGTGCAGATATCAAATCAGCATTTTGTGATATTTTCTCCCTTTTTGTTTTGCACTTTCTAAACCCTTGATGGGCTTCTTGCTTCTGAGTTTTCTGCTTTAAGGTTCTTTGCTAGCTTGGTCTGGAATTGGATGCTGTTGGACCTTTAATGAAAGGCAATTGTTTAGGTTAGTGGCTAATGTATCTGTCATTTTCCACTACAGAGGGGTCTACCTCGCTAAGGACTTCTATAAAGCTGATGTGATCTCCTTCTGTGGAAGCATTACTAGTGGTGGTATGGATGCAGAACTGAAAGTTCCTATATGCATTACGTGCCACTGGCTTGCTACTGTGGCTTGTGGATCTACCACACCAAACAGTGTTGGACTTACATTGCAGTAAACACTTCTTTTGGTGTAACGCAATGTCAGGCCATTTCAAGCTAAAATATACTTGACGTTTCAAGGATGCACATGCACCTATTTTGTAATATGCTGTTTGAAACTTAGCAGAGAATTAAAATTGAATTCTCAAGACTTAACTAACTGAGCCAAACAAGAGGACACTCTGTTCAGACCCAAGTAGAATTTCAAGTCTGTGAAGACGAGAAGGCTGAGGGTAACAATCAGACAAATACACTGACTTACTTACTAGTCACGCAGGGCAGCAGTGTAAAAACCTGCACTGCATGAGAAGGAAAAGGAAGGAGAGTGCCATATTTACAGAAATGTGGCCCTGCCCTCCGCTCTCCCTAGTGCCAGCACTGAATATAGCTGCCAAGCGCACGCACACACCTTAGCGCCATAGTGCTATAGTGTGTGCATGAGTCTAGCTTAGGTTTTGTACTGGAAGCATATCTTCCAGTACCAAATACTATGCTTAGACTCTCTTTAAAACTTGCACTTCCTTGTATGTGTGCTCCACAGTGCAGCAGGCATACAACGTCTGAAAATAAAGGAGAAATTAGAACATTTCTCCTTTTAACGGCTGCTTTTTAGCTGTGTTAATTTTTGTCGCTAAATCCTGTTCATTAATATTAGTAGATAGGGCTTAGCGCTAGAAAGCAGTGGTGGTTGCTTGGGAACGTCCATGTACCACCCATGTAACACCTCCTTTGCGCTAAGCAACGCAAAGTAGTGCTTCACTCTGCTTTGCTCTGGAAAGAAAATAGGTCAAAAAAGATTTTGCGTTGATTTGCATCACTTTTGTGATGCAAACACAGCTTAAAATCTTAGTAAATACACCCTGTAGTCTTAGACAGTTTCAGTGTATAATTTGAACGTTTGGTTGCAGGTGAGACCCACCAGTACTCATTTTGTGCACTGACACTTATTTTTCCTATCATACTTTCGCCCAAATCAAGAGACAGGAAAACACGAAAATGAGGACAAAGGAGGAAGAAGCGATGGAAAGCTAGTGACAAAGAAAGAAAGCATGGATGGAAAAGATTCTGCAAGAGTTAAATAAAGGAGCAAAGCTTGTATGGTGGTGAAAGAAAGAAGCATGAGGTGTGTTAAAGACTATGCAGGCTGGATAGTCTGCGCTCGCAATATTTGTAGTGCCATCTGCAGGCTTCTAACAAAAAATTGGGGCCCCAGCACTTATTGTTTTACAAACTGAGCATTGAAAGTAGCCGTCTACTTCAAAATACACCTGAGACAATCCACCAAGTGGCCAGTATCTGTCATAGATGGCATTCTCAGATAAAGTTCTACATCATCTGTCTGCTGGTATATTGGAATGCCACCTTCCACTGTTCTAGGCAGCAGCAACCTCAGCAACTCCATGTAAATATTAAAACATTGAAGAGGCGGCATTGACACATGGAGGACATCGGAACAAAACACAGTAATGATTGTTGGATCTGGATTTGTACAAGATGAGTCTGGCCTGAATGGAAGTACCTTAAACAAGTTTCTCAGACACTCACCATTTTCAGAATACAAACTGCTCTATTTTCGATCAAGTCAAAAGCCACAAATAGATCTAACTAAATAAAAATGCAGGTACATTCCCCTACCCTTCGCCTCATGTCAGGTCTGGTATGGGAGTCATGTACAATATGCAAAATGCTGTCCCACCTGTGGACAGAGGGAAGAAGACCGCCTTAGAGCATCCCAGCAGACTGTTATTAGCTAGCTCTTGGTTGGACTGAAAAGCAACCACATCTGCCATAATTTTAGCAAGACAGTGCTGCACCAACCCTCATCAAACATTAAGGTCTGTGCAATTCAAGCTAGTTTTTTACAGAGATGGCAAGATCCGATCTATCTTTTGATCAGCCTGAAAAAGACCTGGCTGCAAAACAAATGTGGTAACAATTGATGTACAACAACAGTTTACAACCTGAGTGATGCCTGACGGAAACTAATTGAATGGATCTTTAGCAACATTGGTAGAAATAAAATCCTGTCACATGGAGTTCCGACGAATACTAGAATATAATTTCTGAAGGGCAATGGACTTAATAATGGAGAATCTCTTGGAAGGGGAAGGGAATTCACACTCAAAAACCTTGGAAGCAGAAGGAGAGGATAAGGTGTGCTTAAATCTTTCACTTAACCCCACAAATGTTAGGGACATGTTGGTACCCATGTGCAGAGGGTGAAGAATCAGTGTGGGTGGTAGGGGGCTTAATCATATTTCTCTTGTATTAAATAGGGAGTGGTCATGATTAGATGGAGTTGAAAATATTTCCTTGCAGCTATGAGATTTATCTAGATGTTTGTGTGTCCTCACGTTTCCTAAACACATTCATATGAAAATCGGTGTGCTTGCTGCAACATGGGTTGAATTTACCAATCCACATATTCCACAATGCACTTACACACTCTGTACCCATCCATACACCTGCTCTAATGCTTAAGCTCCCTATCCCTCACCACTTGCTTCAGCGTCATGCATAGGTGCTGCAAAAGAAACATAAGAGCACAATTATGGTCCTCGAATGACATCAAAACACTACCAGTACAGGCCACTTTAGAGCACACACTCTTTCAACCACATCACTTCCATGCAGCAGTGTGCCACTCATCCATAAATGTGATTTAGCATCTCATTAGGGGGATTAGGGGTCCCAAAAATGCATATGGAAGTTGTTTCACTGTCACTATTTAATTTTGCTCTACTTTTTTAAGGGTGTGTCGTAGGTAGTGCAACGAGCTATCTTTCAGTGTTTTTGATCCCCATGTATATGTATTTATTTATTTGGGTGGTGTATAGCGTGCTTAATGTCACATAGGTCACTGCAGAGCGTGGGAGTAGACGAAAGTTCAGTCAGTTAATAAGGGTGTACCTAGACCTTACATTCTGGGACCATTCCCAATGTAATGTTAGAATTATTTGACAGCCACGTTGAAAAATATTGGTTTTCATGTAATGACTTCTGAAAAACAAGAGCCAGATGCCACAGGTGAACCTAGGTAAGACATTATTTGACGGTGGCCAGTAGTTTGCCAAGCATTTCAATTATGAGTTTTGTAAAATAATCATCACGATCCCGCAGTCTCACCTTAACAGATTTTGGTGCCTCAGATATGCTGAAATGTATCAGCGGAAAGACCCAGAAAAAATGTCAAAGATGCAGACTTTGGTGTGTTACATAATTATTCTTCATGTTATGCCTAATTTCCAAGTGAGAACCTTGAAATAGAAGGACTTTACCAATGGAATAAATACCTCAACCTAGGGTAATGGACTTTGTTGGTTTCAGTAAATACCTCACATTTTTCTCACCTAATCCAAATCGGGCCACCGTTAAAAGTTTGACTTTAGAAGCATCAGCCATCTCAATGGAATTACAAGATGAATGGTCATCAGTAGAGGTGAAATCAATAACATCACCCTCTCCTGGAATTTGCAATCCATGGGCGTCGTGAAGCTCCCACTTTAGTGGCTTGTGAGGGGGGGTTCCACTGGGGAGTGTGTCAACTTAAAAACTTCAAAATGTTTTACTTTGATTTGATCGGAAACTCTGGTCTGAAGAGCATTATGGGGGTGTTGGGTGTGGGGAAAAGCAACAAGAGATCACGAAAGAAGAGAAACAAGAAAGGGAGGAGATGTAGAGATGGATGACCTGAAAGATGGATGGAGAGATTGGTGGTTGACTTTGTTGATCGAGCAGGAATGGAGCGATGAACGGATGTATGGGATTGGTGGATGAGAGATGGCTGGCTGGGTGGAATAATGGGAAGAAGAGTGGAATGATAGAAAGAAGAGTGGATTGAAGTGAGACGTGGGTGGATGAAAGAAATTAGGATGATGGGTTGATGGAGAGAAGTAACAATGGCTGAGAGTAACTATGGATGGGTGGAGAGAATAGTGAAAGGATGAAGGGGTGGATGGCCACAATGATAGATGGATGGATTATGAGAGACAAAAGGGGCGACAGAAAGAAGGATGTCGGTGGGTTGATGAGCAAATTCAAACAGAAACATTTCAGAGCTCCTCGGGAGAACTCGAGCTGATACCAACTCTTTGAAATTCCGGTGCTCAGATGTGTATTTGTAAAAGGCGATCTCTTTGAGCCGTTGCAGCAGTCGCCCACGTACTTTCCACTAAGCGCCAGGGGTCATAAAGGTGCACGTATCACCACAGCACAAATCATCGACATGTCATCGTCTGGTTAGAAATGACGCAACGAACAGAGCCAAAAAGCACACAAAAACAATTAGAGAAACGCCAGCCCCATTAATCTTCGCAAAAGGGTGCTGCACGGCCATTGTTTCATCCAACTCTGTGTCTGTCATATGCACAACAATGATTCTGACCGCGTATGTAGTTTCTTTTGAATTCGGGCTGTGCGCCGCTGATGAGTTTTTAATCGGCAAAAGGCCCCGGTGTTTGTCTTGTGAAAATCTGTTTACGAGGTGTAGGCGAAATTCTTTTAAGAAAAGTCTTCAAATCCCAGAATCAACAAGTGCAGCCCCCCTCCGCAGTTTCCAAACCACCCCTGCACACTTATGGCATTTGGCTTCTGTTTGCAGTGCGTTGTATTGTGTGTAGTGAAGGAATGTTTCACAGGGCCTTGAAGCCCTGAAAGCCTGCCTTCATTGAGCCCAGTCACGAGGATGCAATTCATTGAAGACCTTGGCTAAAAGCAAACATTTGCCTCATGTGCCAGCAGGTGCAAATGAGATGATGTCGTGATAACGCGGTTGTAAAGTGACGCCTTTTATTCGGAGTGTGTTTGTATCTTTGGCGTTTGCTGAGAGATTGCTTCAAGGTGCGGCGTTTTCAGAAGGAGGGAGTGTAAGGGGTGCAGGCACGAAGCTAAAGACAAGGTCAGACTGAGGAACCAACTCACCCTGACAAAAATCAGTTCTCTTCCTTTTGTCTCCATCCACGCGCTCTCTCGCCTTCTCTCTTGTCTCGCTTTAATCGCTTTCTATGTATGTTCTCCTTCCCTTCGTCTCTTTCTCGCGCTCTTGAAGCATCCTCGTGCCTAGTGCAATTAATCTCGACGTTGCTGGGGAAAGTACCTCTCCTGGGTGTAATAAAAGACCCGTCCCTCCCGGGCAATGGGGCCTTATATTACCAACCCAGGGCCCAGACCTACTAAAATTTTGCACGGTACTCTTGCGACAGTCTGTGATACAAAAACAGGCATCAATTTACTGTCCAATTAAAGGCCAGGTGCTCTTATGTATAGTCTCAGTTGGGTTACACCTGTTGGCACCCCAGGCCCAGGATACACAGAGGCAAACTGCATTGAGGCGCATGAGCGCGCATGTACACTTTGGTAAATTTGGGCCCTAGTTTGGTGACTATTAATGGGGCATGCCCAGTCCTTTCTAGGACAGAAAATGTTCCACCTTTGCAATGTGAGGAGAAATGTTTGTTCTAAAAAATATATGCAACGTTTGCAATTTTAGGAAACCCACCAAGGGGAAACAAAACATAAATCTGTACGAGAAGGGTTACTCATTCACTTGTGTGGATATTCTGATATTTTTTGTGGTCACAAACAGCAATCTGTCAGCAGTACTCCTGGAAACATTTTCTGAATTATCCCTTAGACACATGCAAATGCAGAGTGACATACGTAATTAATTGCAATTAATTGTACATATTGTACAATTACACGTGTGAAAATAACTTCATATTAGAGAACTTGGACTTTCATGTTTATTTTCATAGATAATATATTGTTCCTTGCAGAGATACACCCTAAACCCGCACCCACTTTACGGATATTCACTTCCATTTTCACACTGGCAATGCCTTTCACATGAGTACATTTTTAGGTCCTTCCTGAATATAAAGGTCTGTAAGTAGTCTCAAAAGGTTGTGGTATTAGAGCTACCCAGGCACCCCTCGTGTAGAGATAACCTGGTCGGCTTCCTCCATGCAATAGGGGATTGTACATTGCTTCACGTTTTAAACAGTCACCTGGATTATGCAGCACAGGAATACCAAATTATTCAGATGAACGGACTCGAACATTCAGCAAGAAAAGACAAAATATGCAGCGCAATGTGGCACATTTAAAAGCAGTATTTTTATACCTTAACACTGTATTGACAAAGGTTTCGACTCATTAATATCAGTTTAACACGTAACAACAGCAATGAGCAACTGAAAGGTGACAAAAGGCCTGCCAGACAAAGATATGATACGTGCGGTAGAGTTCTTAATAACTTTTGATCTGCTTGAGCTAGAACGTTTTTTTTTGTTAAAATCGGTAAATTATGCAGAAAATGATGAAGTGTGACAAATCCATAATTATGCGGAAAATGCCATAGAATCTAATTTTTCCTGTGGTCCTGGTCTTGCCAGCCACTGCCGCCTCTAAGTCCAGCGAGGACGTAAACTAGGTAGAAATGTACCCTTAAAAACTGAGTGGATGTTTTTATCGTGTGGTTCTGCACTGCTCCTGCAGCATGGGAATAGAGTAAGTGATGTCTTGACAGACTTTTTTTTAGAAGAACTGAATGCAGACAATGAAATCTCTTCTTTCATCTCATTCTTTAAAACTAAAATATAGAAAAAAGTGATTTATGGAATGCTTGAATTAATCTGAATCACTAGTAATTAGGAGTGCCACATCCCAATCCATAGTTATTTTGCACACCATGTCACCTCAGTTGGACTCAGACATAAACAAATAAGTCTTGACCCTGCTCCAATGGGAACAGCACAGCCTGAACTACCAGGGCAAGTCCTCCTTGAACTGGAACACAAGAAATCCATGACATGTTTCGCCCTAGTTGAGCTCATCAGGCAGGTATAGCTTGGTTCCAGTGGCACAGTATTATGTACGCATTTTTCAACCTTCGCAGGAATAAAATGCACAACAAGGTCTAGGGACCTTTGGACCCAGAAAGAGTTGTAGCGAACCATTAACAATGACTTCAACACCACCCCAATAATTTAGACAGCATGACCAATATGGCCATGAAAGGAAAACTCCATTCAGGAACACAGTTCAAAACTTTATTACAAACACAAGCTCAAAGTCATGGAGACTATGCGCAAAACCTAGTTGTAGACATACATAATCACCAAGGGTTGCCCAAGGCGATGAAATAGATTCAGTCATACTAACATCAGGAAAAGTAAGCATTGAAGAAGAAGAAGAAAGTCAATTAAAATATCTGAGACACTGAAATCACACAATGCTCAGATTGCAAAATCATTTAATCAATACAAATTCAATTAAGTCAATAATCTTTGGCTTGGCACAGGTCAACCATACAGCTAACCAAATTCGAGAAATACATGTGTGGGGAGAAACTTATGCGGGCAAAACACAAACTACAAAAGGACAAAAATAATTTGAAAATGAATAACTTGGACTACAGGGCATTAACTAAAAGGAGAAACAAAACAAGTGTCATCATGGTGGAGATTCTAACCAAAAAAGGCATTCCAAAGGGCAAGGGCATATGGCAGAGAGGAAGATACCTCTCCAAAGGACACAGCATTCTTAGAAACTTCATCAGCAAATCAACTGGTCAGCAAGGCATCTGCAACCATGGGGAATGTGTTTGTCTCTGACCAAGACAGGATAAGGACTGCTTCCGCTCTGCCATGAGCAAATTAAAAAAATCCAACAGTATACTAATTCACATGAAACGTTCCAATTTGTCACTATTGTCAGTTCATGTTACCCACAAGGGGCATCATTCAGTCATAAATTGACACCAGACTTCAGGTTGCAACAGTTCACATTTAGCCAAGTGTATCACGGAAACACCTTTTCTGTGTGACTCCAATGAGTTGTAACAAATGTATACAATTTCACTCCATGTTCCTGAATTACAATAATGTCAAGGCCAAAGGAGTACAACTTTCTTTAGAATCTAAATTACATTTTAACTTCAACTTTAACCTTCTAGCATGTGATTTAATTGAAAAGGCACCTCTGTTTAAAAGATAAATGCAAGCAAACTGCACATTTAAAATTCACCGGTGCAGCTTTCTACGTTAGTTTTTTTCTCATTTACGTTTATAAACTTAAACTTGTCACAGTCTAATGACTTCAGTGACACGAGGGACAGAGCTAAAATTTACATCCTATCAGTATGCATAGGACCCACATCTGGGCATACCCATCCCACTTAAGGTGACACACTAAAGTTTATAACAAAGTATGAATGGAATACTTGAAATAATCTCAACCACTGGTAATTACTTGAGCCGCATCCCAGTCCATCATTAACTGATTCAGTGCGGGCGTCGGCCAGTGGCCGACGTCCGCACTACCTTCCTGGTGCGGGTCACGACCAGTGGTCGACACCAGGGAAAGAGTTAAAAAAAATCAGCCGATTTGTCGCATAGGAGGATTTTTTTTAATTAAAAAAACCTGTGTCTCCCCTCCACCTGCCCCTTTGTGACGTCAGCACACCGTGAGGCGCGCTGACATCACTATCTGTTTTCCCCACTGGATCAGGAAGCGGCCTTGTGTCCGCTTCCCGCTCAAATGGGTAAAACAGGCCCAAATGGGCCTTCCCGACGTTCGGGAAGGCCTCGTTTGAAAGGGGAGATTCTCCTCTTTCAAACGAGGCCTTCCTGAACGGGTTTCCTGGCCCTCGATCGCAGCACAGCTGCGATCAAGGGCCAGGAAATCCCCACTAAACAGCAGGGATTTCACTTGGGGGGGGGGGCGGCTGCCTCGGAAAACGGGCCAGCCCCACCCGGGGTAATTATTTTTTGAAAAGTAGGTTTACCCTTGGGGGGTCACGATCGCGCCCCCCAGGGATGTAAAAAAACAAAAAAAACAATGAAATTGACAGGGGGTCGCCCGTGAGCAGGGTGACCCCCTGTGGGGGCAATAATTTTTTCAGCAGCTGTATGGTTTCCCTGTTAGCCACTATGGCCCCCAAGGAAATTATACAGCTGTTAAAAAAATATATAGATCTATATATACATACATATATTTATTTAGATACATCTATCTATAAATAAATAGATATCTATCTATATAGCTAGATATAGCTATGTATTGATATGTATATATATATATATATATATATAGATATATAGATATGTCTATAGATAGAGCTATTTATAGATCTATCTATCTATCTATCTATCTATCTATCTATCTATCTATCTATCTATCTATCTATATGTAAAAGTGATATATATATATATTCGCAACCAGTTCTCTCGCAGTTGCAGCTTGCGTCTTGAAAGCAATGCACATACGTCAACTGACGTGTTTCAACTGGACCTTTTTTTACGCAGCAATACAAAAGTCAAGTTACTCTTGTGATTATGTTTCTGCTAGAAAAGGATCTGACTTTTGTCTAGTGGCAGTTTTGATGCCATAAAAAAGCACAGAAGGTTTATATCCCTACTGCAAGGATCAAAACTGTATTGTATTTGAATAGCTGAGTGGATTAGTAAAGCCAGCCATTACTTGCGCTATAATACAAATGAAATGCATGGGCGAGGGGGGCTATGGAGAGATTAAATGCACTTTTGCTGGATTGTAGTGAGGGAATCAGAGGAGGAGGTAATGGGAGTGGAAGAACCAATACTGATTGTTGACTGGGCTCTAGAGGCGCTAGATACTGTGACGATTGGTATGTGAGAAGGTGAAGTAATAGTGTGTCTTTTTTGTTTTTTTTTGTGTCTTGAGAGAACATGCTGATTGAAGGAAGAAGAGAAGGTAAGGTGACCTCTACTGTTGCAGGTATCACACACACACCCACCAACAATTTTGTGACTGTCTATGTAGGCTAGTGTTTTACAGCAACAGTTTAGCCAGTAGCAGAGATGGCATCTTGTTGGATGACTGCTACTCAAGCCCTAACTCGGGTTATAGAGAACAGCTTTGACGTAGGATCAGAGCCTGAGATAGCAGATACTGAGACAGCATCTGAGGGATAGGACAATGGCTCAGACTCTGGGAGTGATTTTTCAGTCGTCGGAGTCACATTCGATAACCCCTCTTCCAGTGATTTTGAGGAAGGTGATGAAGCCAGTCCTGCTGTCTCTTCGCAATACAGTCTGTGCAGCGGGACAATAGCGGGTTAGCCCAACCCAGAGAGAAGGTTCATACGGCGGCAGGCACAGATAGAGTGTTCTCTTTGGAGCTCCCCAATTTAGTTCAGCCCCAAATTCCACCGCCCAGATCGTATTGTGGAGACATCAAAATTATCTATCACAAAACAACCTGGTTTTGTAAGGCAGGCACCTGCGTTTTTGGTCCTGGGCTCGGCGGCCATGTAGGGAAACCTACCAAACCCAGACATTTCTGAAAACTAGACATCTGGGGGAGTCCATAGAGATGTGACTTGTGTGGATTTCCCAAAGTTTTCTTACCCAGAATACCCTGCAAATCTGAAATGTTGAATAAAAACTCCATTGTTCTTGCATTTCTGTTACACAAACTATAGGTATATGCTGGGATCCACAAAATTCCTACCACCCAGTGTTTCCCCACCTGTCCTGATAAAAACGCTACCTCACCTGAGTGCCTGTACCTTGTGCCTGTGTCAGGAACCGATCACCCCAGTGTTAACAGTTGCTCTCATGTAAGGACTCACATTGACCGTTGTGTGATCTATTCCTGACACGGGTACTAGGCCTACCCACACAAGTGAGGTACTATTTTTATCGGAAGACTTGGGGGAATGCTGGGTGGAAGGAAATTTGAGGCTCCTCTCAGATTCCAGAACTTTCTATCACCGAAATGTGAGGAAAAAGTGTTTTTTTGCCAAACATTGAGGTTTGCAAAGGATTCTGGGTAACAGAACCTGGTGAGAGAGCCACAAGTTACCCCATCCTGGGTTTCCTTAGGTGTCTAGTTTAAAAAAATGCACAGGTTTGGTAGGTTTTCCTAGGTACCAGCTGAGCTAAAGACCAAAATCCACAGCTAGGCACTTTCCAGAAAACATGTCAGTTTTCAATGTAAATATTTGATGTGTCCATGTTGCGTTTTGGGGTGTTTCCTGTTGCGGGCCCAGGCTTACCCACACAAGTGAGGTATAATTTTTATCAGGAGACTTGGGGGAATGCTGGGTTGAAGGAAATTTATGTCTCCTCTCAGATTCCAGAACTTTCCATCACTGAAATGTGAGTAAAATTGTTTTCTTGCCACATTTTGAGGTTTGCAAAGGATTTTGGGTAACAGAACCTGGTGAGAGATCTACAAGTCACCCCATTCTGAATTCCCCTAGATGTCTAGATTTTAAAAATTTATAGGTTTGCTAGATTTCCTTAGGTGCCGGCTGAGTTAGAGGCCAAAGACCACAGCTACGCACTTTGCAAAAAACAGATTAGTTTTCTTTGGGAAAATGTGATGTGTCCAATTGTGTTTTGGGGCATTCCCTGTAGCAGGCACTAGGCCTACCCACACAAGTGAGGTACCATTTGTATTGCGAGACTTGGGGGAATGCTGGGTGAAAGCAAGTTTGTGGCTCCTCTCAGATTCCAGAACTTTGCTGCACCTAAATCTGAGGAAAAAGTATTTGTTTTGCCAAATTTTGAGGTTTGCAAAGGATTGTGGGTAACAGAACCTGGTGAGATCTCCACAAGTCACCTGATTCTGAATTCCCCTAGGTGTCTAGTTTCCAAAAATATATAGGGTTGCTAGGTTTCTCTAGGTGCTGGCTGAGCTAGAGGCCAAAATCCACAGCTAGGCACTTTACAAAAAACACATCCGTTTTCATTGGAAAAATGTGATGTGTCCACGTTGTGTTTTGGGGCATTTCCTTTCGCAGACACTAGGCGTACCCACACAAGTGAAGTACCATTGTTATCGGGAGACTTGGGGGAATGCTGGGTGGAAGGAAGTTTGTGGCTCCTCTCAGATTCCAGAATTTTGCAGCACCGAAATGTGTGGGAAAAGTGTTTTATTTGCCACATTTTTAAGTTTGAAAAGGATTCTGGGTAACAGAACCTGGTGAGAGGCCACAAGTCACCCCATCCTGGATTCCCCTAGGTGTCTGAGTTTAAAGAATGCACAGTTTTGGTAGGTTTCCCTAGGTGCCGGCTGAGCCAGAGGCCAAAGACCACAGCTAGACACTTCCAAAAAACACATCAGATTTCAATGTAAAAATGTGATGTGTCCATGTTGCCTTTCCTGTCGCGGGCAGTAGGCCTACCCACACAAGTGAGGTACCATTTTTATCAAGAGACTTGGAGGAACACAGAATAGCAGAACAAGTATTATATCCCCTTGTCTTTCTCTACATTTTTTCCTTCCAAATGTAAGACAGTATGTAAAAAAGAAGTCTATTTGAGAAATGCCCTGTATTTCACATGCTAGTATGGGGACCGCGGCAATTCAGAGATGTGCAAATAACCACTGCTTCTCAACACCTTATCTTGTGCCCATTTTGGAAATACAAAGGTTTCCTTGATACCTATTTTTCAGTCTTTATATTTCACCAAATGAATTGCTGTATACCCGATATTCAATGAAAACCCATTGCAAGGTGTAGCTCGTTTATTGGCTCTGGGTACCTAGGGTTCTTGATGAACCTCCAGGCCCTATAAATTCCCACAACCAGCAGACATAATGGTGTATTGCTTTAAAAAATCTGCCATAGCTGGAAAAAGTTATAGAAGAAAACGTGGCCGGAAATGCCTCTTTTTTTTTCACCTCAATCTCAATATATTTTTATTTTAGCTGTTACTTTCTGTAGGAAAACCTTGAAGGATCTACACAAATGACACCTTGCTGAATTCAGAATTGTGTCTACTTTTCAGAAATGTTTAGCTGTCTGGGATCTAGCACTAGTTTCACACCCATTTCCGTCACTAACTGGAAGGAGGCTGAAAGCACAAACAATAGAAAAAATGGGGTATGTCCCAGTAAAATGCCAAAATTGTGTTGAAAAATGTGTGTTTCTGTAGGAAAGTACCATCTTGCCTGGCATGTTACCCCCATATTTCACTGTATATATGTTGTTTTAGTTGTATGTGTCACTGGGACCCTGCCAGCCAGGGCCCAGTGCTCATAAGTGTGCCCTGTATGTGTTACCTGTGTTATGACTAACTGTCTCACTGAGGCTCTGCTATCCAGAACCTCAGTGGTTATGCTCTCTCATTTCTTTCCAGATTGTCACTAACAGGCTAGTGACCAAGTTCACCAATTTACATTGGCATACTGAAACACCCTTATAATTCCCTAGTATATGGTACTGAGGTACCCAGGGCATTGGGGTTCCAGGAGATCCCTATGGGCTGCAGCATTTCTTGTGCCTCCATGGGGAGCTCTGACAATTCTTACACAGGCCTGCCATTGCAGCCTGAGTGAAATAACGTCCACGTTATTTCACAGCCATTTACCACTGCACTTAAGTAAATTATAAGTCACCTATATGTCTAACCTTTACCTGGTAAAGGTTAGGTGCAAAGCTACTTAGTGTGAGGGCACCCTGGCACTAGCCAAGGTGCTCCCACATTGTTCAGGACAAATTCCCCGGACTTTGTGAGTGCGGGGACACCATTACACGCGTGCACTATACATATGTCACGACATATGTATAGCGTCACAATGGTAACTCCAATCATGGCCATGTAACATGTCTAAGATCATGGAATTGTCACCCCAATGCCATTCTGGCATTGGGGAGACAATTCCATGAAACCCGAGTCTATAGTTGAGACCCGGGTACTGCCAAACAACCTTTCCCGGGGTTTCACTGCAGCTGCTGCCAACCCCTCAGACAGGTTTCTGCCCTCCTGGGTTCCAGCCAGGCTTGGCCCAGGAAGGCAGAACAAAGGACTTCCTCAGAGAGAGGGTGTTACACCCTCTCCCTTTGGAAAAAGGTGTTAGGGCTGGGGAGGAGTAGCCTCCCCCAGCCTCTGGAAATGCTTTGATGGGCACAGATGGTGCCCATCTCTGCATAAGCCAGTCTACACCGGTTCAGGGATCCCCCAGCCCTGCTCTGGCGTGAAACTGGACAAAGGAAAGGGGAGTGACCACTCCCCTGACTCGGCACCTCCCCTGGGAGGTGCACAGAGCTCCTCCAGTGTGCTCCAGACCTCTGCCATCTTGGAAACAGAGGTGCTGCTGGCACACTGGACTGCTCTGAGTGGCCAGTGCCAGCAGGTGAAGTCAGAGACTCCTTCTGATAGGCTCCTTCAGGTGTTGCTAGCCTATCCTCTCTCCTAAGTAGCCAAACCTCCTTTTCTGGCTATTTGGGGTCTCTGCTTTGGGGAATTCTTTAGATAACGAATGCAAGAGCTCATCAGAGTTCCTCTGCATCTCTCTCTTCACCTTCTGACAAGGAATCGACTACTGACCGCGCTGGAAGCCTGCAAAACTGCAACAAAGTAGCAAAGACGACTACTGCAACCTTGTAACGCTGATCCTGCCACCTTCTCGACTGTTTTCCTGGTGGTGCATGCTGTGGGGGTAGTCTGCCTCCTCTCTGCACTAGAAGCTCCGAAGAAATCTCCAGTGGGTCGACGGAATCTTCCCCCTGCAACCGCAGGCACCAAAGAACTGCATCACCGGTCCTCTGGGTCTCCTCTCAACACAACGAGCGAGGTCCCCTGAACTCAGCAACTCTGTCCAAGTAACTCCCACAGTCCAGTGACTCTTTAGTCCAAGTTTGGTGGAGGTAAGTACTTGCCTCCCCATGCTAGACTGCATTGCTGGGAACCGCATGTTTTGCAGCTACTCTGGCTCCTGTGCACTCTTCCAGGATTTCCTTTGTGCACAGCCAAGCCTGGGTCCCCGGCACTCTAACCTGCAGTGCACGACCTCCTGATTTGTCCTCTGGCGTTGTGGGACCTTCCTTTGTGATTTCGGGTGAGCTCCGGTTCACTCCACTTCGTAGTGCCTGTTCTGGCACTTCTGTGGGTGCTGTTTGCTTCTAAGTGGGCTCTTTGGCTTCCTGGATACCCCCTCTGTCTCCTCACGCAATTGGCAACATCCTGGTCCCTCCTGGGCCACAGTAGCATCCAAAAACCCTAACCGCGACTCTTGCAGCTAGCAAGGCTTGTTTGCCGTCTTTCTGCACAGAAACACCTCTGCACGACTCTTCACGACGTGGCACATCCATCCTCCAAAGGGAAGTTTCTAGCCCTTGTCGTTCTTGCAGAATCCACAGCTTCTACCATCCGGTGGCAGCTTCTTTGCACCCACAGCTGGCATTTCCTGGGCATCTGCCCACTCACGACTTGATCGTGACTCTTGGACTTGGTCCCCTTGTTCCCCAGGTACTCTCGTCAGGAAATCCATCGTTGTTGCATTTCTGGTGTTGGTCTTCCTTGCAGAATTCCCCTATCACTACTTCTGTGCTCTTTGGGGAACTTAGGTGCACTTTGCACCCACTTTTCAGGGTCTTGGGGTGGGCTATTTTTCTAACCCTCACTGTTTTCTTACAGACCCAGCGACCCTCTACAAGGTCACATAGGTTTGGGGTCCATTCGTGGTTCGCATTCCACTTCTATAGTGTATGGTTTGTGTTGCCCCTATCCCTATGTGCCCCCATTGCATTCTATTGTGACTATACATTGTTTGCACTGTTTTCCATTGCTATTACTGCATATTTTGGTATTGTGTACATATATCATGTGTATATTTGCTATCCTCATACTGAGGGTACTCACTGAGATACTTTGGCATATTGTCATAAAAATAAAGTACCTTTATTTTTAGTATATCTGTGTATTGTGTTTTCTTATGATATTGTGCAAGTGACACTAGTGGTACTGTAGGAGCTTCACTCGTCTCCTAGTTCAGCCTAAGCTGCTTTGCTAAGCTACCTTTTCTATCAGCCTAAGCTGCTAGACACCCCCCTACACTAATAAGGGATACCTGGGCCTGGTGCAAGGTGTAAGTACCTCTGGTACCCACTACAAGCCAGTCCAGCCTCCTACAGTTTCTGATTCAAGTCTGCCTCTTCCTGAAAGCTGGGAAGATGGTGATATTAACACTGCAAACTCTTTGCAGATGCCATGTTCAGGGAAAAACCCAAATGCTTTCTTCAGCATTTTTCCAATTTTTCTGAAAAAATGACATTTTTGCTGTATTGTGGCAAGTTTCTAGGCCTCCACCAGGGGAATCCACAAACTCTGGGTGCCTTTAGACTTTCTAGGATGTTGGAAAAAAGGACGCAAATTTGGCATGGTTAGCTTATGTGGAAAAAAAGCTATGAAGGCCTAAGCGCACCTTACCCCAAATAGCTAAAAAAAAGGGCTCAGCATTGGAGTGGGGGAGAGGCCCAGCAGCTAAGGGGTTAATTTGCACACCGTGCCAACTCAGTTTGAACCCAGCACTATGCAAATCAGTCACATCTATTGGTTTCCAGGTGTCTCTCTGCAGGTCTGCCGAAGAGACCTTTTGTGTTGTCTTGGCCAATACGTTTCTCATCCTGAGGTAATAGGTGTGGCAGCCAGTGGTTTAAGAAAACCTGAGGTGGACCCCGGTTGAATGTAGGGGGAGAGCCCTCACACATATGCAGACCTTCAGGTTGAAGATAAAAGGTGGGTGAGGGTTTGCCACCCATACAAGGGGCTCCAGGGTCCTCCTGCAGGGCACAGGGATGCTGAAGTCTGCATTATGCTCCTGTTAGCAGGCTCTAGACATAGGACTTCAAAACATTCTGGGACATCTCATTAAGGGAGACCTAGCACTTACAGAAAGAATACGAACTCTGACTTTCCTTAGCTCTGGAACAGTATTTAATCTAGCAGGGACTCACACATATCAGTATCAGTTCTTTCTCATCTTGGCAGAGAGTTGCGACAACTTAAAAATATTCTAAATTTTGTTACCTAGGGAATGTCATCACAAATGGCAGCGGTACAACACTCTTAAACTGCATAAAATGAATGTGAACTAGAAAGAAAAGTGCATCTGAAGTCTACGGTGATCACAACGTGCATGGTGTTCTATGCTGCATCACTCAGGACAACAATAAAAGTTGCTGTATTCAGCATCAGGAAGCAGTCACTACATGCTGATTACTCTAAATTGGTTGCCTAATTTTATGAATACCTCTTCAAATCTGGTTCCTTGGTATTGGAACTATCTTTTAAAATAAAATATACTTTGCACTTGCAGTAAGTCCAGACAAAGACATTTTATGGAAATCCAAATTTCTTTAATGGAGATTAACAATTCACCTTTATGAAAGAGTAGGGGTGGAATTTTAACATTATTGTAAGCACGAGGAAGCCATATAATGACTGCCAAGCCTGCTGCCTTATGATCCCTGTTAGTAGTGCTACTATTGCATTGATCTCTATTTGTCTTATAAAGCGAGGTGTAAGTTTCTCTGTTAAGAAGTGCTGTTTGATGTAGAGAATTAGCTTGGTATCAAAAGCAATGTGCTGGAAAGCACACTAGTGTGAGTGGTCCTAGCACAATGTAGCTTGGCAGCCTCCTAATCATTGTTGCATAACAAGGTGTCCTCTTATGACAAGCTGCTTGCCTTTATGATACTCTATAAAACTGCTTGCTTAAAGCTGTTGCTTACCAAACTGCCAAAGCAGCCGAACACTAGGCGCATGCTGCTTTAGCAGCCTATGCACGCTGTATTTAAGAAATAGTATTAAGCAACTCGCTGTCTAAAGCTGATGCTATTCAAGCAACCTGATTTCCGACAAGGCCCACGTTGCTCTAAAATATCATGCACGACTTCACATCATTTTACTCCTAGACGTCGTTCCCTATTTGGGGGTCTTTTGATTATCGCTGGTTAGTCAAGCCATCCCGCTATAAAGAATTACCTTGAATTCATGATATACTTATTATCACACCCTTCATGCTGATAATGCCCCATGGGAACAATATAGAGGGATAATGCCATCTTACCAAAAGAATACTTACTACATTACTTTTTCTTCTCTACTGTCCTCCCTCCGGTATAGATTAAAGATATCACCTTTTTTTAACTGGTGGGCTTAAAGATCTTTCCTCGTGTGACTCTTCTTTCCCTTTTGGTGGCACAGAACCTCACCTAAGGCTCCGTGTTCACTTCATGATCCTTAAATATCTTCTACCACACAGTTCATAAAATCTATAAATAATAAAGAACCACCACATATAATTGTGAATTGTATGGTACTATAAATAAATGCATATTCTGTTTATGGACAATATTACTACACTGTCATTATTATTAGATATGAATGTATTTTTTATTATGTTCATAGATTTTGAACAGAAATGTTGCCTTGATACCTTCTCTGTCTTTTATGTCATTTGCGTTCAATGTTTGTCTGTTATGTCTTTGGTCGAAGTAAAACATTTGGATATTTTTTGTACATGTATATGTTTTGAATTGCATGTACTACTGGGTAATTCAATATATGTATTGGATATATATCAGCCTTGAAAAAGCCCCAGGCATGCCAGCCACTAGGGCAAAACATGTGTCCACTGTATACCTCATGTCAGGATTAAACCTTGATGTCTCAAATAAAAACATAAAAAAGAAAAGGATTTACAGATATTTATAGTTTGGAAAAGAAATACTTCTATCCAATGACACAATCTATCTCACCCTTGTCATTTTAAACATAGATGGAATGATCACTGCCTCCATCAACAGTTTTTGTAAAATAAACCCATGATACACATATGAAATGCCTCAGAAAATAGGATTATTGTTTTAGTACAAGGTATTCCAACATGACAAAAATAAAACATAGAGTTGCCTGCACACTTCATCACAGTTTTGTCAAAGGTTACTCTTGAAAATTGTATTTTATGTATGTATATGAAATTTCTTTAGCACAAACCTAGACAAAAGGAAGTGGAGCACTTTACAGGGTCAAAGACAAGCATAAAGTCAACAAGTGATGAGAAAGGTAGCTGATGTGTGGTTGGTAAATGCAAAGATGAGTTTTCAACTCTTTCCTAAAACTGAACAGCTCTACAGCTGTCCTGATGCACATGGGGCTATTGTTTCAGATCTTGTCAATAGAGGGAGAAGGTATGTTGCCTTGTTTTTTTCCACTTCTTAGTCTGCTGTGTGATTGTGTCCTGGCTGCAAGTGTGCTGAGATAAAGCAGAGATGGTAAGTCTGTCTACAAGATAAGCGGGGTGCTGGTTGTGATGGCTTTGTAAATAATGCAGCTGGCTTTAAAGATGGTGTGGGCTGGCAAGGGGTGGCAATGGAGTTCATCAGGGTAGGGGTGATCATAGTTACTTGAGGCCCTGGATAAAATGGGCTGCAGAGTGTGGGATAGTCTTAAATATAATTATGTACCATTGGCATATTTCTGAATCTTGATGCTGTCATCTGTGAGTAGAGCACCAAGTGGCTCCTTGTAAAAGCTTAAGATGATCAGAGATAGCAGGAACCCTGGGGGACTCCACAGCTAATAGGGCTCTTTTGGGTCATGGAAGTGCCCTTGTGAACAAGCTGGTGTCAGTTGAAAAGGTAGGACAAGAACCAGTGAAGGTCATTGCCAGTGAATTCCATTCAAGACCCTGGGTGCACATGAGGATAGGATAGTCAACTCTATTGAACACTGTTGAGAGGCCTAGCAATGTCAAGAGGCAGCTAAATAACAAAACAGGAAATGTCACAAGTGTTATAATATCAAGAACACACAACTGAGGAGTCAGTTCGCCCTTGATATCATTTAAAAACATGTAGGCCCAGATTTACTAACACTTTGGGCCTCATTACAACATTGGCGGGCGGCAACCACCGCCCGCCAAGTTGTAACTGCCGTGCGGCCGCCAATGCACTTCCGCAGTGCCCATTTTGACATCCCCGCAGGGCCGGCGGGCAGAAACCGAGTTTCCGCCCGCCGGCCCAGCGGGGATGTGGGCCGCAACATGGGAGCTGGCTCCATATGGAGCCGGCGGTGTTGCGGCCGTGCGACGGGTGCAGTTGCACCTCATCGCGCTTTTCACTGTCTGCATAGCAGACCGTGAAAAGCTGCATGGGGCCCTGTCAGGGGGCCCCTGCACTGCCCATGCCAGTGGCATGGGCAGTGCAGGGGCCCCCAGGGGCCCCGCGGCTCCCTGTACCTCCAGCCTTTTCCTGGCAGTTCAAACCGCCAGGAAAAGGCTGGCGGTCGGGGACTCGTAATCCCCTGGGCAGCGCTGCTAGCAGCGCTGCCCAGGCGGATTATCACAGCCGGGGCAAATGTGGCGGAAAACCACCGGCCCGGGCGGTGCGACTGCGGCGCTTCCGCCGCGGTCGTAATGAATCTGGAAGCACTGCCAGCATGTTGGCGGTGCTTCCGTCATTTCAGCCCTGGCGGTCCTGTACCGCCAGGGTTGAAATGACCCCCCTTGAGTTTTATGCCAAAATGTTCGCAAACCTGGTGCAAAGTGTTGTGGTGGAATTTATTTTAGAATGCAAATCATGACCTGTTCTGGAAAGTTGTTTAAAGTACAGCAAAGTCACTAGTGCAAGGGGGTGTACCATAGGTAGTACATGGGCATTCTCTAGCAAATCACAGGTTTGATGCAAATCCATTTCTACTAACATTTGGAGACATGGATTTGGGCCAAAAATTATGCCTCATTGAAGCAGGTGTAACACTGCAGCAAGATTTAGAAGCCTTCACATTTGCCTACTTTGCAGGCATGCTGCTCTGTACAGCACATATTCAGTGAAAAAGTACTAGAACTCAGTTTTTGCACTGGAAGGGTCCCCTTCCATTACAAAAAACTATGCTTGACCGAACACACAAACCTTTGCTCTGTGGTGTAAGGGTATGTGAATTGGCCACACACTCTGTGTGTGGCTTGTCTTCTTTTTCAAATGTCTTAAGCGGGCCAGACCTTGTTGCTGCTTGTCTACTACAGTAGGACAGCAGCCTACCTCAAGATACACCAAGATAGGCCTTAGCTGTGACTGCAAAGGCTTGCCAGCCACTCTTCCCATTTCAGATAGGAAAGCCAGGAATTTGTCTCATTTTACTTTGCAGTTTTATTTAGCAGTCACTTGGGGTAAAAGTGTGACAAAGAATATGGTGTAACGGCTAGAGCTGCTGACTTTGGAACTGGGGTACCAGGTTCGAGTCGCGATGTCACTCGACATCCTGTGATTCTGCGCAAATTACTTAATGTCCCCATGCCTAAAATTAATATGTCCTTGTGTAATGTAACTTGTGTTCATATAAAGTGCTCGAATAACACTGGGCCGTGGGTCGTTTCTGCGCTATTTAAAACTGCATAAAAAAATAGACTACTGAACATGAGCACAAGATTACATTACACCTCATAGGATGTTGAGCTGAGGAGGGTCTCACACATAGTTACCCAGGTTCAAGGTCAGCAGCTGTGACTGCCAGGCCACATCTCCTGCCTACACACTCTCACATTTAGCCTACACTATTGTAGCACCCTGCCACGCTCACTGAATTCCATCCATTCCATCCTGTTGCTTACCTAGGGAGAGAATGTCAACATTTTCCTATTTTCTAAACTGCACTAGAGAGAGTCCCTTATGGACTGATGGCCCACCCTGGGAGGGAGTACATACTCATTAAAAAGTATAAGACTCTTTAATTCAAACTGTCATATTTTGAGGACCAACTTCATTTATATGCCCATGTTTTTGCCTACCTTTGCTCACAGACTTGCCACCATTAAGAGCCCTGTAAATGGTTTTTCAGCAGAGGTACCGGGTGGTTGCCAGCCTGACCATGCCACCACATCATTCGCCCTCATCAGTCGCGGCCCGTCCTGTGGTAAAAGGGCGGTGTGGTGAGCGGGGGAGGTGAGAGGGGGCACTAATTTTAAAAAAAGCCTACCGCACCGAGCTACACCACTCCGCTCCTCTGGCTCCACTTGCAGGCACAGTCTCCCAACCTGCCCTGCAGCCCATCCTAATGCTGCTTTCATGCTGCTGGCAGCATGAAAGCAGCTTTAGGATTGGCTGGAGCACCCTGGCTTAGTGCTCCGAGGCAGACTGTGAGAGAAAGCAACACAGTGTCAGGTTGGAGAGAACCCAGTGTACATGTGTGTTTGGAGGGGCCGAGAAGGCCAGCCAAACATACATGCGCACTGAGGGGAGTGCTGTACTCTCCCCATTCATCCCTGTCACGCCCCATGGCCCTGCCCCTTTTACAATAAAACGATAATAAACATAATTTATTATTGTTTTATTGTAAAAGGTTTGAAGCTGCTGCTGGCGGGGGAGAGAGAGCTCCTTCGCCATAGCGAAGGAGCCGCCACTGGCCCTCATCCGTCACTTTAGGGTGGGGCTAGAGATATGCAGCCATCTACCTGCATCAGCTGTGCAACTAAACTGTTTACCTCTTTTGTCCCCTGTGAGGACCTCGAACCCTACAGGCCTGCCAATAACCAACTTCACTGCTTAGTCACTGCCTCAACCACATTCACATTTGGTGCAAACAGGCCTAACCTGTAGTGCAGATTAACAAGTCAGTCTCACACGTGCATTTAACCCATTTGAAGTTCGTGGGTGGCGTAACTGCCATGCTTTAGGCAAATGAAGCAAGAGGGATGAACATACCATGCACCTTTATTCTACAATAAATCATTGCTAAAGCAAGCACAACAGAAATTCATCTAGCATGTTGTGTAGTACAAAAGGCACATCACCTATGAAAAGTTCCAGTCCATACACCCTCCCGGTAGAGTTTTGTTGAGAAAAGTGACCACAAATTAAAGACACGGGCAACCAGGTTGGGAATACATTTTCACCAGTAAACAGCTACATTTTGGTCTAATGATTCTAGGTTAAAGCATAGAATAATCTCATAATATAACGCCAGTGGCACTTTATATGTAACTTTGTCAACCAATCACAGATGATTTTACTTTCTAGTCCACCATTAAACAAGCCGATACATATCGATGTGCATTTCTGATTCTAACTTTCACAATGCTTGCAGTTCTTTTCAAGGTTTGTAAATCAGAAGACTAGAGGTTTTATCTCTCCTCAATGACTTCCTTAGTACTAAAAAAACGGTGTATGTCTGGATTCCTAAGTGCTTAGTGCTCCAGCGAGGCCAGCAATGGACGGTGTAGATCCATGCAGTGCTTCAAAGTGAAAGGGCGCTCCCTGAAACCACAGTCTCGTCTCCAGAGATGTAGAATCACATTCACTTAAGGAAACAAGCAAGGGACAAGCTTCAGCCTGCACCTGTTGAGGCAGCCAAAGAAGACAGTGTGAGCATTCCCGCATTAATCATAACCCAGACTGACTCAAGATGGTGGAAACATTTACACAAAAATAATTATTTAAACTGTGGGAACAAATGAAGAATTGGCTCTTTTAATGTTACCGGAGTTCGTGAGGTTTACATCTTTCTTTTTTGTGCAATTCGGTGTACGTGAGTGTTTGAATTACTGTCATAACAGCGTGATGCAATTCATTTCAAAGAAAACATTTTACAGGGGTTTGGCCAGGGCCCTCGCATCTAAGAAGCACATAATATCTAGTTCAATATGAAATTCACGCTGAATGAGTTGAGTCCAAAGATGGCGGATTGGAATGGCTCCAACGTTATTTAAAGAGATCTGGATACATGGAAGTTTTTGTTGCTAGCCATTGACACTGGAAGTGAATCACATTTAGAGTTATTACATGTCAATTTTTCTCATTTAGATATCCTGAAAATCTAGCCTAAACTAGTCTTGAGGACTATCACTGGACATCTGTGTTCTGTGGAAGAGCAACATTTGAGTAAAATGGAGATTCTCAAAGGGCACTCCACATTGGAAATCATTTTTGAAAGCCAGGAATTAATTGAACATCTTAGTCCATTTGACCATTTTTCCTGACTGAGATTTATTCAACTAATCAGTCTTCACATCGGTTGAGTTCTGGGGCTTTCCTGTCTCAATGCTAATTAGCAGTACTTTTTCTTCACTAATACATCTTGTAACTTCTCTCGGGCAAGTGGTCTAGCCACTTTGCTAAACCAATCTCTCTTGGCAAGGGCAGTGCTTAATTTGTGCTCTCGGGTGCAGGTAGCGGGCATTCATTTTTAAGGACCAGAACTTGTTGGTCAATCGGATGTTTAATCTGGGCAACAGAGGCAGAAAAAGAAAGGAAAACTATGACAAAGAAAGGAGGCAAGAATAAAAAACAACATGCAAAATTCAGATATACGTACTAGAAGCAGAGAGTTGTGGATAAATGATGCACAAGGTGGAATCAAATCTATGCAGCCTTGGCATTCAGCAACCCCTTCATTCAAGAGCGGTGGCAGCAGACTGCTAAGAAAAGCTTTGGACACATGCACACATATTATTTTATTTATTTATATATTTATTTAAATTACAACTAAATCACAGCTCAAGGAGAACTAAGATTGAAGAAAAGGCGATCAATTTTACAAGCAGGCAGTAACATTTTAAAGTTCTGGGTCTCTACTCACGTACTCTTCTCCAGAGCATTATCCCACTTTTTAGTTTTGATTGCTAAGTGCTGACATTATTCACACGCATCCTGCATGCACAGTAAAACTCCGCTCTGTATTGCTGTTTATCTTTCCTCTCTGAAATTTCAGGTCTATACCCTTGAAATACAGACTACGGGCCTGTTCACAAACTACATTTTGAGGTATCTAAAATACTACTACAGTATTATTACTCATACTACAAAATGTTATTCACATTACCTCAGTCTCTTCTATGTTTTCTGTGTGGAGAGCTCCACACATATTGGGACATATTTATACTTGTTTTGTGCCGAATTTGCGTCATCTTTTTAATGGAAATTTGGTGCAACACTAACTCCATATTTACACTTTGGCGCTAGATCCGCCTAGCGCCAAAGTTATGGAGTTAAAGTCATTTTTTGGGACGCGGAAATCTACCTTGCGTCAATGAGATGCAAGGCAGGCGTTCCCATGCAAAAAATGACTCTATGGCTTTAGCGCCATATTTGTCCCCGTGCTAAAATCATGCACCGCGGGAGGAGGGGTCAAATAATGGTATGTAACGCCTGGGTCAGGGCAGGTATTAGGGGAACTGTGCGCCTATTTCTATGGTGGAACACCAAGGAATAAGCCCACAGGTGCCCTCCCGAGGCCCCAGGGATGCCCCCACCTGCACCAGAAGGACAGCCGAGGATGGGGCACCCCATCCCAGGTAAGTATAGGTAAGTACAGGTAAGTATATTGTTTTTAAGGTGCCATTGGGGGCCCTGAAATGGGTCCCCCTACATGGCACTGGGTGCAATGGCCATGACCAGGAGACCCTGGTCTCCTGTGCTGGCCATTGGGGTGGTGGGCATGACTCCTGTCTTTTCTAAGACAGGAGTCATGTGGTATGGATATTTTTGCATCACAAAATGATGCTAGTCTGGTTAGAGTCTTTTTTTCTTTTTACTCTAACCTGCCTAAGGTCATTTTTTGGTGCAAAACCCCATTCTCCCATACCGCCACCCCCACCCGGCTAACATCATAGTTTTTTAACACTAGCCTACCCTTTGCACCGGCTTGCACCATTCTATAAATATGGTGCCCGGCTGGCGCTCATGAATGGTGCAAGCCAGTGCAAAACTTTTTGATGCAAAACTCCTTTAGTGCAGTTTTGCACCAAAAAGTATAAATTAGCCCCATAAGTATATGTATCAGTGGAAAATGTGGGAGGGATTATGGGAAGTTGGAGGAAAATGGGGAATACTTACTCATAAATTCGAGTATTTAGGGTAATTTCGGGAAGAGTTTAGCAAGGGACATGCTTATACAAATGCACCTGCAAAAATATAAAGACATTTGCTATTCACAAACTACACCTCTAAAGTTACTGCGAACCTAAAGGTGTCAAAACGGGTGCAAATGTACTCCAGCCCAGCCTTGGACTCATTTAAGCACCACACATGGTTACACACAGGTACTACAACACACTTGAATGGAAAACAATAGAGATGGAGGTAGAGAAATAAAGAGAAATAAGATAACATCCCAAATGAACTAATGTTAAAATTATTTGGATATATATATATATGTGTATATATATATATATATATATATATATATTACCTACTGGAGGTTGCTAGTAGGTAGCTACAGCTAGGACCATTTTTTCTACAGACAGAGTGTTTTTTGTTTTGCCAATAATTTTGCACCGCTAGACGAATCATCACGAAATTGCCAAAACGTATACTTTGGTCAGTTCAGCTGCTGTGTTGAAAGTTTCAGAATGATCTGTCAAGCTAGGGCTGAGAAAAAGGGGGGAATCAAAAACACGGTTTCCCCATTTTACATCAGTGTGATTTTTCAAATTTTTGATCATGACTTCGGCCCGAACCACTGAACGGAATTACACCAACTTTGGCAGAAAGCTAGGTATTGGTCCAAAAAGCATCATTAGGTTTGGAGAAATTAGAGTTTAAAAAATATAGATATATAGGGACGAGGATCCTCCGCAGATCCAACTGTCAGTGTGCTGATATCTGACTCCAACACTTCAAGCAGGAAGGGTTGGATGCCATCTTTGGGCTTGGCTTCAATGTGTTTTACTGATGTTTTTTAGAAAAAGGTCAGTTTTCCATTGTTTTCTTTTCATTAGACCCCAGGTGGGCCAGGTCACAGGGGCATTGGGGGCTTTAATAAAGGAGGGGATGCATGAAGCCCCCCCTCCTAGGGCTTCTATTAGCCCCAGTTTCCATCTTCGCCCTGGGGTGATCATAATAAAAAATTTGGGGGGCCATGCAGCCCCCCACACTCCCAGGGACCACCACCTCCCCAGGGCAAAAAAATACTTTCACCTCCCCCATAGCCCTGGGGACTGCCACCACTTGGGGCTAAATTAAATATGCATGGGGTGCCGCATGGCCCCCCTGCAGCCCCGGGGATCACCACCTCCCTGGGGAAAAATAATGTTTTAAAACAGGGGAGGTCCTATGGCCTCTCCCAGAACCCCATGGACTGCCACCTTTCCGGGGGCTTACATTGTATATAATGTAGGGGGCTGCGTGTCCCTCACAGGCCCGTGGACCACCACTTCCCCAGTGCTGAATTTAAAGAATGAAGGGAATCTGTCACGGACCCCTAACCCCAGGGACCACCACCTCTCAAGGACTGTTTACATGTAGGAGGGCCCATTAATGGCCCTGGGGACCACCATCCCCAGGGTCGACTCCTACTTTGTCCCACGGAGCCCACCCCTGAACATAACTGTTTGCTGTGACTTGGCAGGAACTTTGAGAGTTCCCACAAAGTCACAGCAAAAACTCTGCTTGCAGCAAGTGAGAGCTGTCAAACAGCTCTCACTTGCTGCAAGTAGAGTTTTCCTCTGTTTCCCTGCCCTACAAAAAAATAATAATAAAAGGCCAGGCCCCAGGGAATGGGGTCTCGGGGCTGAAATCGGCCAGGGAGGGGGAGCCACATGGCCTCCCTCCAGAAAAAATAATAAGAAGAAGAAGATGCTGGGCCCCAGGGGATGGGTCCCCGGGGCTGAAATGGGCTGGGGAGGGGGGCTGCATGGTCGCCTTCTCCCACCTCACAAAAGTGAATAAAAGGTAATTCTGGCCTAGATGCTCATTTCACAGAAATTAAACCTCAGCAGCTCCCTGTGTACAAAAGCAATGCCCACTCTCACAGGAGACAGGGAGCTGGCTGGGATCTCTGGGGCCTTGAGGCTCCCCCCGCAGCCTCCAACGTGCACTGGGTGTCCTGGATTGATGCCCAGGCCCTAGGGTTAGGAGTCCCTGGGGCTTAAATGGGCTGTGGGCCCCCCTCCCATAAACAAAGTATATGGTGAGGCTGGGCCCCGGGGGATGGGGCCAGAAGAACCAAAATCTTTAAGGCTAGGTTTGGCACAGTGCCATCCTCGCCAAGCTGTAAAATGACAAAAGCGTTTCACCACCCCATGCACAGTATTACAGGTTTGGATTTGTAAAATACAATCCACACCAACCTAGAATGAGCAAAGCAACCCCTGAAAACTGTTTTGTTATCATTATAGCTCATAAGAGAGGTATAGTTTTGTCTAGACACAATGGAACACCCAGTATATGCAAAGTTCTGCCCACTTTGCTAGGAGCACAGAATTTAAAACTAATCGCCCTGTGGTGTAGTTTATTGTTGTGCATGGCTGGGCAATGTTAAGTTGGTGAGCACAAGCGAGAAAATTGAGTGCTAGATCACTTCCCAGGGGGATTTCTCAACACAGGTAGTCATGTCAGGTCGTTATCGTTCCCATTCGGAAGGCTACCGCTTGAGTAGAAAATCTACTTGAGCAGCAGAAAGAAGCTGCACCCTCTGGCACACAGTGTGGTGCCATTCATACTGGTTTTCCAGCACTGAACAAGTACCTGGTGCTTAAAAAGCATGCTCTGGGAATTTCATGGACTCTCGCAGAGTTTTTATAGTAGTTCAGTGAATTTCACAGAGTGAAACTCCACAAGTCCCGTCCACCCCTAATATATATATAATTTAAATATATTAAATGTTGAAAATAAATATAATTCTTAAATGATTGTGTTATTGTTTTAAGAGTTAATAACTTAATTTGAATAATAAGTACAAGTTTAAACTTATACTAATAAATAAAATAAAAAAAAGATAAATATACTTATCAACAACTTTTAATACAATTTAAATAACAGTTTTACTGAGGGTAGGAGTTTTTTTTAAATTATTGTTTTACAATATTATATATTAATTAAATTAATATATTTAAGTGAATTAATTATGTAATCACTTATAATCTGTTGAGGTAATATGCTGCAATATTTTCATTTATTTTAGGTTAAAAATTAAAAATATAAAAATTAATTTACATTTATACTTTACATTAAGTAATTTGTATTATTTTTCTAAAGAATAATGACTTTAATTTTCCCTCTACTCCCATTTAAGATTATCTCTCACACAGTATTGACGATTTCCAAATTTATGTGCAAAATTGCTAGTACCAACATAACAAGCATAAATCCTGTTGCACGACGCTTAGCCCCCTGATTTCAATGGGTGGAGACATGTAAGTCTGCACTTAGGTGTAACTCTATAATCAAACGTGTAAAGGTACACCTAGGTGCAGTAGTATATACACATGTGTATATTTACCTTTTTGAATAAGCCTTTAAGTAACCAGTTTCATATTTTAAAATGCAGGCCCAGGGATTAGAATTTGAGATATTGAGCATGCCAGTGTGCTCCCAGTGTTATGTTCTTCGTTCCTTATTACATAGTGTTTTAAGTTTTTTTGTTTTTTTTTGTCTTGCCACTCTGTTGGATGTTGAATCCTTGTCCTGGTTCCTACTCACCAACTTCCTGTATCCTACACTTTTGAGCCTGTACCTTCCATTGCACACTTACTACTCAACTTTAGAGAAGTCCCTCCTTTGTGTGGAATCACTGGGCCACCCATTGTGTTGCAATTCAGCTTCTTCTTCTGCTTTGTTGCTCAAACACACTACAGCTGGATCCAGGATGTACTTAAGAAGATTTAAGGATGTTGAAATTAGCAGCCTATTATAAAGATGGGGACTGAGAATTTTCACTTACTGAGGAAAGGTGGAATTCCAATTAATGTCAGCCGTGCTGTTATACCAAAATGGTCAGCTGATGTCTGATTACCACAATTTGCTAAAAATGGTTTTGAGGCGCACTTTCATACCAACAGAAAGTAACTGCTATGAGGACACTGTTTAGGCTGAAATTTTGTTTTAACCTAGGGAACACTTTTGATGGCAATTGCACCACCTGAGATTTTGTGGCATGGTCTGTCCCTCTTTTCTAAGTTGTGATCTGTTTCTGGGCACAAGTCTATTGACGACTCAGAAGTTCAGTAGTAGAGCACTAAAGAGAAAATTGTATGGTACTTAATGGTCTTAAAACCGGTTCCTCCTTTAACGAATCAATTAGGAATAGACTAGTCACCTCACATAAAGTAAAATGACAGTGTCATATCTATTACTGTATACGGTTTTGGTTACATGATTTATGACTATGGTTGTCTGTATGAAGGCAACTAATGTAGAAGAGCAGCAACTGTCTAACACACCATTGACTATATCAGAAGCTAGGATAACAGTTGAGTTATGATGAAGAGGAGGCAGATAAATAGATGAAACAGACTGCGAGAGATGTCCCTCGATGGCCTTGGTTAAGAAACCTGTACCACACTTGCTCGCAGACAGGATTTCAAAGAGGAACCTCCAAACCTGGCAAGTAAGAAGTTTATATAATTATGATTGGTTAACAACCAAAATGACAACAAACTTACATACCATAATCTGTGAGCCTCCCAAAGGACAATCTGTGTTGAAATAATTTAAAACTCTTATGGCTACATGGGAATGTAAGACATACCCCTTAAATGACATAAAATCCAGAACATAGACTGGTATTTCTATTGTGCTAATGAGCTAAAATGGCCATTTATTGTTTGGGATGATTTTGTCATACTCTTGTCATCGATGCAAGCCTCATGATGATGCATAAGAGTACATTTTCCAGTGTGGATCAAAATAATGGAGAGCAGTAGAAGCTATGCAGGTTGTACTGAAGTGTGCATGATGCACAATTTTCCTGTTGAATCCACAGTCTGTCGCGAAACTAATGTTCATGTTTTAAACTACAACAGAACTGAATGACCCAGTAACTCAAACCGAGGTATTCTTTCTATTTCGTTCTTTTTCTTTGAATAAATTAATATTATGGTTTATCAGATGAAGGATCCTAAATAAAAGGCCCTCCAGAGGCTTGTGGACCCATTGAAGGGAGAGGCATTTGAAAACATCTATAGTTTGTTGGTTTTCTGTTGGCCCTGTGCTTAGTGTGCTGATGAATTGGGTTCCAGGTAGCAGATCTTGCTGAAGATAGTGACTATAGTTGCTAAATTTCTCTGGTTCCCAGAGGATGACTTCTGTGGAGAGGTGTTGGTTGTGCAAGATATGAATGAATGAATTAATTAATTTATTTATTTATGTAATATTCATAAAGCACAAACTGTCACCCCTCATAATCTCCTGGCCCAATCTCACATAGTCCAGAAAAAGAAAAACGTTAGCGTTACTAGTTATTACAAGAGAATTCCAGGTTTTGAAGAGTTTTTTAAAAGAACATTTGTTCATGGAAAGCCTTAGAGAAAAAGATCTGCAATATTTGGGTGCCTAATAGGATCTCAAAAGTTTTCATATCTTGACTCTGTGTGACCACAAGTTTAGAAGTACTTCATCACTCCTTCATCAATTTGCACTGCTGAACAGTACTACACATTTCTTACCCTTCTACCGAATTGACCTATCACAGCAATTGACCTATCACAGCCCGAGTAGATATAACTGCATTGGTAGAGATCACTACCCCCAGCATTGTTTTGACACTTCTTACACTTGTTTTTCTGCTTACTTGTATAGACGTACACTTACACATAGTTTTTTCACATTGAACCATTACAGTTATTGCTCTGCTTGTTTTCTCCATATAGAGTCTACTTCAAAATCGCTCGATTAACCTTGACAAAGTTTTTTTGGGCTGTAACAAAGATTTCCAAAGTGACAGATATATAATCCTTTAATGCTTACTTATGAAAATCTATAAGTATTAAATTCATCATAGAAAAATCCGAGCTGACTTGGAATGAATACTTATGAAGAAATAATTCCACGTTACAATAGTTTGTGCTTCCATATGCTTGTTTAGAAGACCATAGGGTACAAGAATGTCTGTACTTTTAAAAGAATGAATGTAAAGATGCAGGAGGCGGCGTAAGCCTTAAGATATCTCAGTGGACTAATGCAGCCATATCATAGCTCCACGTGAAACCTGAAGGCCATAGGTTTGAATCCTGGTTGACAGATAAAATATGGGCGAGGGGGTTGGGTACATTTCCCGCTCTGTTCCGCCATCTTCCCTCTCTCTAAGCTATTCCTGCTTTTTCTTCCTTCCATATTTACC